>NC_041391.1:559353878-559406534 GCF_002162155.2 Triticum dicoccoides | reverse complement strand
CGAGTGATGAGTCTGCCTCTCACTCGGGGGTTTAGCTGCAGTCTCGTACTCACCTAAGTTTTAAAAAATCCCACCAAGTGGAGAGCAATCCTCCCACTCGGGGGCTTAGCTGCAGTCTCGTACTCGCCTAAGTTTGAAAAAATCCTACCGAGTGAAGAGCAATCCTCTCACTCGGGAGGCTTAGCTGCAGCCCAGTGCTCGCCTAAGTAATGAAAAATCCTACCAAGTGGAGAGCGATCCTCCCACTCGGGGGCTTAGTTGCAACCCAGTGCTCGCCTAAGTAATGAAAAATCCTACCAAGTGGAGAGCGATCCTCCCACTAGGGGGCTTAGCTGCAATCTCGTACTCGCCTAAGTTTGAAAATTCTCACCGAGTGAAGAGCAATCCTCTCACTCGGGAGGGTTATCCGTAGTCTCGTACTCGCGTAAGGTTCGAAAACCTTACCCAACCGGTCAACTGGAATGTCAAGACCGTTCCTGAGTACCTTGTTGATGAGCTGATCGATGCTACTCAAGGATCACCCAACCGGTCGACTGGAACGTAAAGACCATTGCTAAGTGCCTTGCTGATGAGCTGATCAATGCTACTCAAAGGTTGCTCGATCAGGTGACTGGCCATCCTTCTCCAGAAGCTGAGTACCTTGCTGATGAGCTGATCAATGCTACTCAAGGATCACCCAACCGGTCGACTGGAACGTCAAGACCATTGCTAAGTGCCTTGCTGATGAGCTGATCAATACTACTCAAAGGTTGCTCGATCAGGCGACTGGCCATCCTCCTCCAGAAGCTGCATTAAGCAAATGGACAATAATTCGATAGAAAGGCGAATTTCATTCGAAGACAGACGCAGTGTGTGAGGTGATAAGTCCGAAGTTTCTTAGCTGCAAAATAAAGTGCTCGGGCGTCGGGCCCGAAGGAGTTTTAACGATTACAAATCCACTCGGCATTCCGAGGCAAATAAAGTGGTGGCAGAATGTTTTTTAATCACTCGGCGGGAGGAGGACTGGCCGGGTCGCAGAAGCTGTCGAGGTCGATGCTGTCGGCAGTGCGAGTGGCTGCTTCGAGGAAGGTGTCCATGAAGTCCTGGAAGGAGTGCTTCTAGGTGTTCGCCACCTTGAGGGCTGCCAGCTTGTCTTCCTTTGCCTCCTTGCAGTGCACTCTGACCAAAGACAAAGCAACGTCAGCACCGCAGCGGGCGGAAGATTTCTTCCACTCTTGCACTCGGTCTGCGATCTGGTTTAGTCGAGTCATCAAGGACTCGAGGTCTTGAGACATTTCCGCCTGAGGCCAGAGTTCGGCGTCCACTCGGACCATCGCCGCCTTGAGCCGAGCCAGATAGTCAACTGCACCATCCAAGCGCGATTCCAGTCAGAGCAAGTTCATCGCGGCTTCATCCTTCAGGGGGCAGCTGATAGGGTCGAGACCTGTCTCGACCCGTCCAGTTTCGGCCTCGAAGTCCTGACAGAGTTCTGTTTCATCACAACAAACAATGAGTCGACAGTATTGCAAATCTCAGTCGACGACAGTTATTTAACGGGACAGACGTACCCTCAAGCTTCAGGACAAGCTTTGCCGCGAGTGGCTCTAAATGAGACTCTAGCCTACCAGTCTTGGTCCTGAGGCCTTCGACTTTAGCGTCAAGTTCTCCTTGTCCTTCCATAGTTGCTCAACTTCGCGATTAGCGTCCGAGACGGTCGTCTTCAACGTCGCGTTCTCATCCTCCAACTTGCCGACTGAAGCCATCTTCTCGTCCGCAAGCTTCGTCTTGTCGCGCGCTTCCTTTTGAGCAGCTGCAAGGTCCAGATCCTTCTGCTCCAGAGCTTCCTTCATCCTCTCTAAAGAAACAACACTCTTCAGACGAGACTGGAGTTTGCGATTTTCACTACGCACATCTTCTTATGCGAATTCACTCGGTTCAAAGAGACTGAAAGAAAAGCCAGTGCCAAGGGTAAAGCTACAAAGCAGACAAAATGGCCGAATTATTACCTCCCATGATGGTTGTTTCTTCTTGAGCTTTCTTTAGATTCTTCTTCGCAAGTTTGAGATCAAGTTCCACACTGATATGCTTCTTCTTTAATTCGGTGAGCCGAGCTCCAAGATCACAAGACCTCTGCAGACAGAAAGATAGACATATCAGCCGACACATACAAACAACAGTGAAAGAGAAGGTTTACTATAAGAGTACTGCCGAATAAAATATTCAACAGTAGTCTCGGGGGCTACACCCAGTGGGTGCACTCAGCGTGCCCCCACTAGATCAGATCAGTACTCAGTAAAAAAAAGCAAAGGCAGAATGATCAACCCTCATCAAACCTCAGTCGACTGCCAGCAGCCGACCGTGGTCTCGGGGACTACACCCAGTGGGTGCACTCGACGTGCCCCCACTGATTCGGAAAGTGCAAAATCAGAGATTTCTTGGGTTCTAAATGAAGGAACACCCAATGGGTGATCAGATATAAAGCAACGTTCAAAAGTTCAGTCGGAAGTTTACTAACCTGAACATTGGTTCTAAGGGCAGTGCTCGCATTGTAGGCTATCTGACTAGCCTCATGCATCACCTTCACCTGCTCCATGACAAGATTTGCCTGGCACTTGGCGAATCATCTGGAGTTTGATATGTAGCAAAAAGGGATGGCTCCAGAGGGGTCAAAGTAGCGGCCAGGCCAGACGAATGGAGTTGCACCGGTGCAGCAGGCGTCTGTGCAGTCGACCCCGACGGACGATCAGTCGTCAACAGGTCAGCAAATGTGAAGTTAGTCCGAGCTGTCCCCTCAGGTGCCGGCATCGACTGAGGGATTTGGACTTCAAGTCTCATTCTGCTCGAACCACCACTCTTCTTCTTCCTCTCTTGTGGGGGCACTTCTTCCTCCTCGTCATCAAGAAGCACAATGATATCTTGCGGAGCTACATAAGAAGAGAAGCACCAAATTTTCAGTCAATCGACCACCCACTCGGTGGAACAGGACTGAGTTGAATGAACTTACCAGCCCGTGAGGTTGCTTCTTCGTCTTCTGGTGCCTTGTCAACGTCCATGTCAGTGGCAGCGGAGGTGGGGCTGAAAGGACACAAGAACTCGTCAGTCGGATCGGGAAAACCTTCAGTTGACTTGCAGAAACGCAAACAAGATACACACCCTGAGGCAACGGGGACGTCCATCTTGATGCACGGCAGCGTCTTTCGGGTCTTGGAACGGGCGACTTTAGGCTGCTTAGCCACCTTCTCCGTCGGCTCCGGAGTCGATGTCCGAGTGCGCTTCTGGGTGGTGGCGCTTGGAGCCACACTCTTCACTTGACCGCCAGATGGATCGTGTTGCTGCTTGGATCGACGCTCAGAGCGCGGCGGCAAGTCAACCTCATCCTCCTCATCCGACTCCTCACTCTCCTCCTCCTCCTCTCCCGGGGACTCCCGTTCGCCACTCTCCTCCACGCTGTCCTCCCCCTCCTGGTCCGGCGCCAAATCATGTTCGTCGTTGGGCATTGAGTACATCTCTGTGAATACCTGCAAAGCAAGTTGGCCAAAACAAGAGTCAGCCAACACCAAACACAGTCGGAATGCAAGCGGAAAACAGTCGGAACGGAGAAGGTACCTCTTCGGGTGGGTTGTCACTTCCGAAAGGGGCGACTCGCCTGGATCCTCTAGGGTTATCTTGATTGCTCGTGATACCCTTCAACCACAAGGCCACGGTGCCGAGCGGCACTTCTTCTAGATGGACCCGAGTGGTGTCGCCCGGCCCAGAGTACAACCACATCGGGTGGTCACGGGACTGGAGAGGCTGGATACGTCGGGCGAGGAACACCTCCAGCAAGTCCAGGCCAGTGACACCATCATTGATGAGTTGGACCACTCGGTCCGCTAACATCCTCGTCTCCATGGTCTCAGTAGCAGTAACCTTCAGTGGAGCGGGAGTCTGGACACGGTCGAATGAAAAAGGAGGAAGACCGGTCAACTGGCCCGGAGTAACGACGTCCTGGCAGTAGAACCAGGTCGATTGCCAGCCCCTGACGGATTCAGGGAGGATCATGGCGGGGAAAGCACTCCTATTCCTCTTTTGGATACCTAAACCACCGCACATTTGGATAACGCGGGTTTTCGAGTCGCTCGACTTCGCCTTCTTAACCGACTGGGAATGAATGGTGAAGATGTGTTTGAGGAGACCCCAGTGCGGTCGACACCCTAAGAAGTTCTCGCACATCGACACGAACGCGGCTAGATACGTGATGGTGTTGGGGGAAAAGTGATGGAGTTGTGCCCCGAAAAAGTTCAAAAACCCTCGAAAGAAAGGATGCGGAGGAAGCGAGAAGCCCCGGTCGACATGGGTAGCGAGCAATACACACTCACCCGGTCGAGGTTGCGGCTCCGTCTCTCCCTTCAGCAGCCTTGCTGCTCCCTCTGCAATCAGCCCGATCTCCTCCAGCTCGGTCAGGTCCTCCTGCCGGATCGAAGACCGGATCCAATCGCCTTGGATCCAGCCTGGCGGCAACCCCGATTGTAATGACGATCCGTGGCTTGGTTTCTTACCCTTGGCCGCCCCCGTCGCCTTCTTGGCACGCTCTAGTGCCGCCATCTTGTCCTTCACCATGGTGGGAAAGCGGCGACGTCAGAGGCGGAAGTGCTTCGTACGGCGGAGGAGTAGAGAAAGAAGAAGAAGAGGCAGGTGTGCACAGTGCAAGCACCCCGGCCTCGTCGCCTTATAAAGGCTCACTTCTGAGTGACTGATGCATGTGGCCGGGCAATCCCGTCAAATCCTGCTACAGTTGCACCCAGCGAACATGGCGAAAAAGGCGGCGCGATAATCGAGGCGTCTCGGCTCGTCCAGGTTCCCCTTTTTTCGGCGCCCTCCTACCCGCGCGCGCCTCCGAAATTTCATATCCCGCAGAATTCGGGATTCCCCGCAGACAATCTCGCCCGAGATCTCACGCTCCCACACGACACTCGACGCATGAGGCCACCAGTTCAGTCGACGACTTCCTGAATGGATCAAGGCAACCGAGTCAACTCCGAAGCATCAACACAGGCGTTCAGTCTAACAGGAAACACTCGCGGAGACACGAAGCACAGGACAGGTCCAACGCTGTCTTACTTTCCTCTCACACCTTAATCCATTCGTGGGCTACTGACGAGGATACAGACCCGGGGTAGGGTCATAGGCTCGACCTATACGTCCTACCCAAGGTCACTACCCTGGAAGATAGAAAGACCAAGAGTCAACAGAAGAGCACCAGTCTCGTACGTCGAGTGCAATCCACTCGACGCTCACACCACTCGACGATCATTACCTGTCGTCACTCGACCACAAGGAAGATCACTCGACCATATCAAAAACCAGAAGCCGGAAGAGCACACAACGGCCAGATATTTACTCCTTAGTCTTCATGAGCATTAAGAGTACTAAATGCTAGTGTTACCAGTAATGCCCTTACTTTATGTACATTAGTTCCCTTGTAATGGAGTGGGGCTGGGATCTTGGCGCACTCTATATAAGCCATCCCCCTCCTCTGGCACAAGGGTTCGCACCCTCTGTAATTCAACACACATAATACAGTCGACCGCCTCCGGGCACCGAGACGTAGGGCTATTACTTCCTCCGAGAAGGGCCTGAACTCGTAAACATCGCGTGTACATCTTCGCCATAGCTAAGATCTTGCCTCTCCATACCTACCCCCTCTTTCTACTGTCAGACTTAGAACCATGACAGATGGATTGAGGTGGCCTGAGGGACTGTACGAGCTCGGGGATCCCTATTTATAGCGCGACTAGATAAGAACGGTGAATCGTCGTTCTATAGTTGCAGGGCGACGTGGCGGCGACGTGCGCTAGTGGATGAGCTTGCTGATGAGCTTGAGCTGCTCCAGAGGGTAGCTAGCACGCTGGAGTGGCTCAGACCCGTCCATGGCAGAGGCCTCCTGTGGCCGTCGGCGGCTTGCGGTGGTGGCGCTGTGGGGCGCCAGGAGGGGGCCAGGGCGGCTCTGCGGCGAGGGAGGAGTCGGGGCGTGCTGGCTGTGCGTGGGGAGGGGCCAGAACGGGCGCGTGGAGGCGGCAGTGGGACGCGGCGACTCAGTGCACGCGCGTGCAAAACATGCGCTCTGGGCACACCCAGAGCACGCATGCGAGGTGCTTGGCAAAATGCCAATGCCTGCCAGGGGGCTCTAATCCACATGAGGTTTAGAAGGGTGGGGTTATGAGCTAAGGTAGAGCCATGAGACATGCTATTTAGGCAAAGCAAGCAGGTTCAATATGTAAACTAGGGTTCATGCCAATTCTGCTCATGCACTTAAGGTGTTTGACAGAATGCCAAGGGCATCTAGGCAACTCTTGGGGTGGCCAAAAACTCCAGATCATAGTCTCTTTAGATGTAGGTGATGGTGGCAAGGTTAGTTGGTCAAGACTAGAAACTTGATAGTGCAAGTTTTTGAGAAATCCAAATCTGGACAAAAAGAAAAGGGCATCATTGCATGGACCAAAAATAATCCAATGGGTCCACTCTCCTGGACTTAAGGGTTTTGTAGGGTGTTCTATAAGCAGGGGAAAGATCATGGGCACTAGAGCAAAACAAAAATGGGGTTGTAGTAGAAAATGCCAAACTGGACCAGAGAGCAAAGGAGGATGGTTTTCTCAAATTTTTCAAAGAACACCAGTGGGTTTTTGCAGAAAGTTTAATTACACACTCCTACTGACCTCCCCTAATTTTGGTGGAAGTTTTAAAAGAATATTTAAATAGGTTGTAGTGCAAAAGTGCAATCTGGACCAGATTTGAAAACTTGGTGTAGAGCTCAAAATCTCCAAATGCTAAAAGATCTTTTTGCATAAAAGTGATTTAGGGACATCATATGTCATCCCCAAATTTTGGTGGGATTTTTAAATAAATTTATCAAAGGGTTGTAGTGCAAAAGAGGCTCTAAAGCTGGTGAAAAATCATTTTTAAAAGAAACAAAGCTCAGGGAAAATAATCATATGAATAATTCCACTGATAAAAGAAATGTTTCTTGAGAGGGTATACAAGTCCAACAACATTTGAAAAGTTTTCTTGGGGTGGAAACTTCACAATATCAAAGAAAAGAGAGGTTCTGAAATCAAAAGATAAACCAGAAAATAAAAATTTAATTTCCTGGAAAAATTTTAATAAACTAATCTTGGTTAAATTTTTGGGGTGTTACACAAGCACATCAAGATACGCTTCAATTCCATCCGGGATCTAGTCCAGGTGGGAGACATAGAAATTTGCAAGATACATACGGATCTGAATATTGCAGACCCGTTGACTAAGCCTCTTCCACGAGCAAAACATGATCAACACTAAGGCTCCATGGGTGTTAGAATCATTACTTTGTAATCTAGATTGTACACTCTAGTGCAAGTGGGAGACTGAAGGAAATATGCCCTAGAGGCAATAATAAAGTTATTATTTATTTCCTTATATCATGATAAATGTTTATTATTCATGCTGGAATTGTATTAATCGGAAACATAATACTTGTGTGAATACATAGACAAATAGAGTGTCACTAGTATGCCTCTACTTGACTAGCTCGTTGATCAAAGATGGTTATGTTTCCTAGCCATTGACATGAGTTGTCATTTGATTAATGGGATAACATCATTAGAAGAATGATGTGATTGACTTGACCCATTCCGTTAGCTTAGCACACGATCGTTTATTATGTTGCTATTTCTTTCTTCATGACTTATACATGTTCCTATGACTATGAGATTATGCAACTCCCATTTACCGGAGGAACACTTTGTGTGCTACCAAACGTCACAATGTAACTGGGTGATTATAAAGGTGCTCTACAGGTGTCTCCAAAGGTACTTGTTGGGTCGGCATATTTCGAGATTAGGATTTGTCACTCCGATTGTCGGAGAGGTATCTCTGGGCCCACTCAGTAATGCACATCACTTAAGCCTTGCAAGCATTGCAACTAATGAGTTAGTTGCAGGATGATGTATTACGGAACGAGTAAAGAGACTTCCCGGAAACGAGATTGAACTAGGTATTGAGATACCGACGATCGAATCTCGGGCAAGTAACATACCGATGACAAAGGGAACAACGTATGTTGTTATGCGGTTTGACCGATAAAGATCTTCGTAGAATATGTGGAAGCCAATATGAGCATCCAGGTTCCTTTGTTGGTTATTGACCGGAAATGTGTCTCGGTCATGTCTACATAGTTCTCGAACCCGTAGGGTCCGCACGCTTAAAGTTTCGATGACAATTATATTATGAGTTTATATGTTTTGATGTACCGAAGGAAGTTCGGAGTCCCGGATGTGATCATGGACATGACGAGGAGTCTCGAAATGGTCAAGACATGAAGATTGATATATTGGAAGCCTATGTTTGGATATCGGAAGTGTTCCGGGTGAAATCGGGATTTTAACGGAGTACCGAGGGGTTACCGGAACCCCCCGGGGGCTTAATGGGCCATAGTGGGCCTTAGTGGAGAAGAGGAGAGGCAGCCAGGGCAGGGCCATGCACCCCTCCCCCTAGTCCGAATAGGACAAGGAGAGGGGAGCGGCACCCCCCTTCCTCCCTCTCTCCCTCCTCTTTCCCCCCTCCACTCCTAATCCAACTAGGAAAAGGGGGGAGTCCTACTCCCGGTGGGAGTAGGACTCCTCCTGGCGCGCCCTCCTCCTGGCCGGCCGCACCCCCCTTGATCCTTTATATATGGGGGCAGGGGGCACCCCAAAGCCCTGCGTCGGTAGAACATCATCATCGTCACCACGCCGTCGTGCTGACGAAACTCTCCCTCAACACTCGGCTGGATCGGAGTTCGAGGGACATCATCGGGCTGAACGTGTGCTGAACTCGGAGGTGCCGTGCGTTCGGTACTTGATCGGTCGGATCATGAAGACGTACGACTACATCAACCGCGTTGTGCTAACGCTTCCGCTTTCGGTCTATGAGGGTACATGGACACACTCTCCCCTCTCGTTGCTATGAATCACCATGATCTTGCGTGTGCGTAGGAATTTTTTTTGAAAATACTATGTTCCCCAACAGGAGGAACACCATGCGGGGGACTGCTAGATCCGATCACATAGTTGGCGGCGAGTGGAGGTGTCTATTCGCAACACATGCAAATCCTAGTGACAACGCCGAAGTGATCAATCGCTTGAGTGTGCCGCACCTCCACTTTATATAGGCGTCCGTCGTGGGCTCAACACTTGGGCCTCGCACGGACCCTAAATCCCATAAGTCTACTCGGCCACAATCCGAATACAGCTCGGATCACATCCAACCAGTGTCCTCGTATCCGACCTCATAGGTTCCTTCCCTTAAGCGCGCGACCCCTTAGGTTCAAGCTGGCTTGATCGCAGTTCGGATCACCTCCGAACTGCACGGTTGGTAGCGGCCTTTAGCAAGGCATGCCGAACACCAAGCAGACTATGAAGCTGGTTAGGCGAACCTGTACAACATGTCACACTTCTGTTCCCTTTTCCACACGATATATGTTGTTGGGCTCAAGGCGAGTCTGTCATCCTTGTGCTAGCCCGACCTATTTCTCGTTCCAGTGATGCCGACCACTATCCAGATTATCTCATAATCCTTGTCGCATGGCCATGCTTATCCTGGTCAGATCACACAAGGGGCCCAGAGTATATCTCTCCTGATCGGAGGGGCAAATCCCATCTTGCTCGACCACGTCTCGCAGCATGGGTCTGGACAAGCCTGAGTCCTACCTTTGTAACTACCCAGTCACGAAGTAGCGTTCGGTCGGCCCAAAGCAGGTCTGTCACCATCCCGAGTACATGTGCCAGCTCAGGTCTTAGGACATAGAATGTATGTTGTACTAGAGACTCACAGATGGCATATCGTTGTGTCTCATAATTGGGTTTGTCCGACTCAGACCTTATCTCGACTCGGATCCGACTATGTCAAATCCGACCAGATCCTTCCGAGTCCGTATTATCCGGTTAACATCCAATGCTCCATGGCTAGTGAGACCATGCCATCAACCGTATCATATGCTAGTCTAGTCGGCTGTGCGTCCACACGGCCCTTTCGACTAGGGACCTTTTAGGACAGTTGTCATACAATGCATAGTCCAACAAACAAGTCACGTACTTGCTAATACACATCATTGATAATGTCCAAGGACTATCTTTATTCATTAACACATAGGAAATATCATCATACATGATTGCCTCTAGGGCATATCTCCAATAGTCTCCCACTTGCACTAGAGTCAATCAAATAGACGTCGAATGCCCATAGCTCTAACATGCCCCTCATGCTTGGGTTGTGGAAGCGGCTTAGTCAACGGATCTGCAACATTTGCATCCGTGTGAATTTTGCATAACTCTACATCACCATTCTTTACGATCTTTCGTATCAGGTGATATTTCTGATCTATGTGTCTGACCTTGTGGTGATTCCTCGGCTCCTTGGCTTGTGCGATGGCACCATAATTATCACAATAAAAGTCCAATGGTTTTACCGAGGCTAGGAAAATACCAAGATCATCCAGAAAGTTCCGGATCCAAACACCTTCCTTCGCAGCTTCACAAGGCGCAATGTATTCGGCTTCTGTGGTAGAATCGGCCACCATATCTTGCTTGGAACTCATCCAGCTCACTGCTCCTCCGTTCATGACGTACACGAATTCGGACTGTGATCGACAATCATCTCTGTCGGTTTGGAAACTAGCATCGGCGTAACCCCTTACGACGAGCTCTTCCTCACCTCCATAAACTAGGAACATCTCTTTAGTCCTTTTCAGGTACTTCAAAATAGTCTTTACCGCTGCCCAGTGACTCTCACCTGGGTTGGCCTGGTATCTGCTAGTTAGGCTTATTAGAAAAGAAACATTAGGCCTTGTACATATCATGGCATACATGATGGATCCGATTGCCGAGGCATACGGAATCCTACTCATCCTGCTTCGCTCATCAGATGTCGAAGGACTCTGAGTCTCGCTTAGCCTTATACCATGTGAGAGTGGCAAGAACCCTTTCTTCGCCTCACTCATGTTGAACCGCTTCAACACTTTATCTATGTACGTGTTCTGGCTTAAGCCGAGCAGCCTCCTCGATCTATCTCTATAGATCTTAATGCCCAATATGTAAACCGCTTCACCGAGGTCCTTCATTAAAAACTTGCCATTCAATGACTCGTTGACCGAGTTCAGCACCGAAACATCGTTCCCGATCAACAATATGTCATCCACATACAAGATCAGAAACACTATTGAGCTCCCACTTAACTTCTTGTATAAACAAGCGTCCTCTTCGCTTTTGATGAAACCGATACTAGTGACGACCTCATCAAAACGAATATTCCAGCTCCAAGATGCTTGCCTCAACCCATAAATGCATCTCTTGAGCTTGCGTACCTTACTAGTGCTAGTCGGATCGACAAAACCCTCGGGCTGTATCATATACACATCCCTGGTTAAATTTCCCTAAAGGAAAGCCGTTTTGACATCCATCTGCCATATCTCATAGTCGAAATATGCAGCTATAGCCAGTACGATCCTCACCGACTTCAGCATCGCTACCGGCGAGTAAGTCTCGTCATAGTCAATTCCTTGAACTTGTCCATGACCTTTAGCGACAAGCCGAGCTTTGTGGATCTGAACATTTCCATCCACATCGGTTTTCTTCTTAAAGACCCATTTCCAACCAATGGCTGTTACGCCAGGCGGTGGATCAACCAAGTCCCAGACTTGATTCTCATCCATGGACTTTAACTCGGATCTCTTGGCCTCTAGCCATGCCTCGGAATCTGGGCTCACCATCGCTTCCCCATACGTGGCCGGCTCATCGCTTTCTAGCAACAATACATCATGCACTATGTGCAATCTTTCCGACCTCTGTGGTTCCGGTGCCGCTTCCACTACAGGTTCCCTAACTGACTCCGGTATGATCTCATCACCAGCCGAGCTGTCCTCGAGTGGTCCTCGAATTTCTTCGAGTCAGACCGTCCTCCCACTGGCCTCCCGACTGAGAAACTCTTTCTCAAGTAAAACCCCGTTCCGAGCAACAAACACTTTGTTCTCTTCCCGGTTGTAGAAGCTATATCCCAAGGTTTCCCTTGGATATCCCACGAATATGCATTTGTCTGACTTAGGTGTAAGCTTGTCTGACATGAGTCGCTTGACAAATGCTTCACAACCCCAAATCTTTAGAAAAGACAAACTGGGACTCTTCACGGTCCACATCTCATGTGGTGTCTTGTCTACGGATTTTGATGGTACCCTGTTAAAAGCTGCAGTTTCTAGAGCGTATCCCCAGAATGACAAGGGTAAATCCGATTTGCTCATCATAGACCGGACCATGTCCAACAAGGTCCTATTCCTACGTTCTGACACGCCGTTTATCTGTGGCGTACCCGGAGGTGTGAGCTGAGGTACTATACCTCGGCTTTTCAGATGATCATCAAACTCCTGGCTCATGTACTCACCTCCACGATCAGATCGTAGAAGCTTTATAGTCTTGCCGAGCTGATTCTCAACCTCGGTCTAAAACTCTTTGAACCTTTCAAAAGTTTCTGACTTGTGCCTCATCAAATAGATATATCCATATCTACTCAAGTCATCGGTAAAAGTCACGAAGTACTGATAGCCATCTCTGGCAGTTGTGCTCATTGGACCACACACATCACTGTGTATAAGATCCAATAGGTCGGACGCCCTCTCGCAACTCTTTGCAAAAGGAGACTTAGTCATCTTGCCGAGCAAGCATGATTCACATGTCTCGAACGACTCAAAGTCGGACGAAGTTAGGAGCCCATCATCATGGAGCTTCTTCATGCGTTTCAGACTAATGTGTCCAAGTCGGCAATGCTAGAAGTACATTGGATTTATCTCATTA
This sequence comes from Triticum dicoccoides, assembly GCF_002162155.2. Taxonomy (NCBI): domain Eukaryota; kingdom Viridiplantae; phylum Streptophyta; class Magnoliopsida; order Poales; family Poaceae; genus Triticum; species Triticum dicoccoides. The sequence continues at coordinate 559,393,719 of NC_041391.1, read as the reverse complement.
GGATTATGCCTCTTGACATTCATGTTATAGACCGGTTCCTGTTCCAGATTCAATATAAATAACCCATCAACCATGGGTGCATAGCCGTGGAACATACCATTCAAATAAAACGAACAACCATTGTCCTTTAAATTGAATTCATAACCATGACTCATCAAACATGAGGCAGAAATAATGTTCCGACTAAGTGCTGGAACGTAATAACAATTATTCAATTCCAAAATAAATCTAGAAGGAAGCTGGAGCTGCATCGTGCCGACCTCCAACGCAGCAACTCTTGCTTTGTTACCGACCCTGATGTCAATCTCCCCTTGTGCCACATGCCTAGTTCTTACCAGCCGCTGCATTGAGTTGCAAATATGAACAACCGACCCGGTATCAAATACCCAAGAGCTACTAGGTATGCCAGCAAGGTAAATGTCTATAACATATGCAACAAGTGTACCTTTGCCTGAAGCAGCATTCCCGGCCTTCTTGCCATGCTCTGCAAGCCACTTGCTACAGTTCCTCTTCTAGTGACAAGTTTCCTTGCAGTGATAGCTAATGGTCTTCGAGTCCGGTCCAGACTTTGGCGCAGCGGCGGAGGTTACCATCTCCGTGCCCTTTGCCTTAGCCTTCTTCTTGGACCAACTCTTCTTGAACTTAGCCGATTTCTGCACCATCAACACTTGATGCGTGCCTTTCTTAATATCCTGCTCTGCCACTTTGAGCATCCCATGCAATTCAGTGAGCTTCTTATCCATGCCATGCATATGATTGTTCGAGATGAACGTCCCATAGCTGGGCGGAAGAGAACCCATAACTGCATCAGTAGCCAACTCATCCAAGAGTGGGAATCCCAACCGATCCAAAGCTTGCACATATCCAATCATCTTGATCACATGTGGGCTCAGTGTATCACCTTCCTTCAGCTTGCAATCCATCAAGGATCACCAGACGTTGAACCTTTCGGTCCTAGCCTGTGTCTGAAACATGCTCTTGATACTCTCGGTCATATCGTAAGCCTCAACATTTTTGAAATGTTGTTGCAAATCGGGCTCCATACAAGCCAGCATCAGACAGCTGATCTCCATTGATTCATCAATGAGTTTCTGGTAGGCATTCTTAGTTGTGGCATTAGCATTATCTGCAGGTTCCTCTGGAAGTGGATCCTCTAGAACATTTTCCTTTTTATCGTGCTTGAGAACAATTCTCAGATTTCTATACCAAGTGGTAAAGTTTGTTCCATTAAGTTTATCCTTTTCTAGAATTGATTTCAATGCAAAGTTGGGTTGAGCAGGTGGTGCCATTGATCTACAACAGAAAATATGCAATCACTAAGCAGTGTGTTTATGTAGAGTAATTCTAGCCTTAAACAGAAATACTCCCACTGAAGTCAGCATCCCTCCGCAAACTCTCAGTGATTCAGGATCCGACTAGCACATGCGACTAGTGAGCTTTAGCATCACTGCTAGACAACATGCCTATCCGATAAGCAACTCCTTGCTAATCGTATCTCTATACGACTCCTGTCGGTCGGGAAGGTATCTCATACCCCGGCTCCCAACCTTCTTTTCCACAAGGCCCAAAACCGTTTTTATAGCCTCGTCAAGTTAACCTGATGCGGTGCATGTCCGTGTCCAACACGAACCCTTCAGTTCAAGGACACCTAGCAGCACCCCAATTTTATGAGCCCACTACTAGGCGTACTTGACGTGCAAAGGTGCAACATCGGTAATGGCAATTTACTTGATATTCATGAGGGATCTTTCTACCATTCTAACATGCATAGAAACAAAGAAGCATAACAATCACAAATAAACACAGATTGTGAAATAGTATGGCTCCTTCATGGACATTCTTCCAGGTCGGCTCCGACTCCGATGACCATCTAGGAACTCCATCTTGTTTGTCACGCCCGGATGCCAAGCCACCAACCTGATCTCTACTATCCAACTACTACAACTAGTAATGAATTTTACATAGAGTCACAAGTCGACACGCAGGTCGTTATACATTATAATGATAACACTTTGGCTCCTGCCGGCTGACAAACATGATGCGCAGGCCATGTATAAATTACACACATGCATCACATACACATGAGCCATACTATTCACATCAAACCTGCAAAACAAAGTTATGCATCGAATCACATTCTACCGGTTTGTGTGTCAGGTACGAAATACACGGCGCTACGCACACGGTGGTCCCGATTGACAGAAAACATAGCCACTTCAATCCCCATGTGCAATTGATCTCATCAACCGTGCACATAGCTAATTTCAAAAACAACAATAGATCTCATCTGCCGCCTCCACATATCTAATATGCATACGATCTGAATCCAAATCCTATAGCAGAGGCTCTGATACCACTGTTGGGTTCTACGGTAGGGTGCGTCGACTGCAAATTTGAATTTTTGCTACGCGCAGAACAACCAGGAACATGCTATGGGAGATGGATCACAGATCGTTACCACTAGATGTGCAGTGCCGTGCAGCGGAAGTAGAGTTGAGGCAGCGCGTCCGCATGGATCGTCTCCTCCTCGTCCGATCTCCCTCGAACAGCCGGTCGTCGGTTCCCATGTACAGGTCCGCCAAAGCGGCGCAAGTGCACCGCCTCTAATGTTATCCACGCATGCAGGAGGAACACCGTGTGGCGGACTGCTAGGTCCGATCACACAGTCGGCGGTGAGTGGAGGTGTCTATTCGCAACACCTGCAAAACCTAGTGACAGCGCCGAAGCGATCAATCTCTTAAGGGTGCCACACCTTCACTTTATATAGGCGTCCGTCGTGGGTCAACACTTGGGCCTCGCACGGACCCTAAATCCCATAAGTCTACTCAGCCACAATCTGAATACAGCTCAGATCACATTCGACCAGTGTCCTCGGATCCGACCTCATAGGTTCCTTCCCTTAAGCGCGTGACCCCTTAGGTTCAAGCCGGCTTGGTCGCAATTCGGATCACCTCCGAACTTCATGGTTGGTAGCGGCCTCTAGCAAGGCATGGCGAACACCAAGCAGACTATGAAGCTGGTTAGGAGAACATGTACAACATGTCACACTTCTGTTCCCTTTGCCACACGATATACGTTGCCGGGCTCAAGGCGAGTCTGTCATCCTTGTGCTAGCCCAACCTCTTTCTCGTTCCAGTGATGCCGACTGATAACCCACAACTATAGGGGGTCAATTGTAGCCTCTTTCGATAAGTAAGAGTGTTGAACCCAACGAGGAGCTAAAGGTAGAACAAATATTCCCTCAAGTTCTATCGACCACCGATACAACTCTACGCATGCTTAACGTTTGCTTTACATAAAACAAGTATGAAACTAGAAGTACTTTGTAGGTGTTGTTGGATAGGTTTGCAAGAATATAAAGAGCACGTAAAAGAAAGCTAGGGGCTGTTTAGGTAAAGAAGCAATAAAGTTAGTATAGCGAGTGTGGAAAAGTGGTGGTAGGAGTTGTGAAATTGTCCCTAAGCAATTGACTACGTTACTAGACCGATAGCAAGTTTTATGTGGGAGAGGCCACTGCTAGCATGTCATCCCTGACTTGGAATTCTATGCACTTATGATTGGAACTATTAGCAAGCATCCGCAACTACTAACGTTCATTAAGGTAAAACCCAACCATAGCATTAAGATATATTGGTCCCCCTTCAATCCCATATGCATCAATTTCTATGCTAGGTTGAAGCTTCTGTCACTCTTGCCCTCCAATACATAGTCCTATCAACATACAACTAACCCTATGGTGTGATCCACGCGTGCGCTCATATGATGGGCACCAAAGGACAGCAACATAACCACAAGCAAATTAAACCAATCATAGCAATTCACCAATTACTGATAGGATAACGAAAATCTACTCAGACATCATAGGATGGCAACACATCATTGGATAATAATATGAGGTATAAAGCACCTTGTTAAAGTAGAGGGTACAGCGGGTTGCGGGAGAGTGGACCGCTGTAGATAGATGGGGGAATGTGATGAAGATGTTGGTGAAGATGACGGCGGTGTTGGTGAAGATTGCAGTGACGATGATGGCCCAGGCGGCGTTCCGGCACAACCGGAAGCGAGGGGGAGAGAGCCCCCCTCCTTATCCTTCTTCCTTGTCCTTCTCCGTAGGTGGGAGAAGGGTCCTCCCTCTGGTCCTTGGTATCCATGGTGCGGGAGGGGCGAGAGCCCCTCCGAGATTGGATCTATCTCTTTGTCTCTCTCTGTTTCTGTCTTCCAAATTCTGGCCTTTCACCGTTTCTTATATTCCCGAAGATCTGTAACTCCGATTGGATGAACACGATTTCTATCTGGATATTAGCTTTCTTGCGGCGAAAGAAGGGCTCCAACGCCTTATGGGGTGTCCACGAGGGTCAGGGGCGCGCCTGCCCCCCTGGGGCGCGCCCCTGCCTCGTGGCCCCCTCGGGCATCATCTCGCGTTGATTCCACTTCCCAAAATTCATAAATATTCCGAAAAAAATCTCCGTCAGTTTTCATCCCGTTTGGACTACGTTTGATATGGATTTTCTGCGAAATAAAAAAACATGCAACAAACAGGAACTGGCACTGGGCACTGGATCAATATGTTAGTCCCAAAAATAGTATAAAAGGTTGCCAAAAGTATGTAAAAGTTATAGAATATTGGCATGGAACAATCAAAAATTATAGATAAGACGGAGACGTATCAGCATCCCAAGCTTAATTCCTACTCGTCCTTGAGTAGGTAAATGATAAAAATATAATTTTTGATGTGGAATGCTACCTAGCATAATCTTGATCATATAATCTAATCATGGCATGAATATTAAGACAGGAGTGATTCAAGGCAATAGTCTATCATTTGACATTAAGACAATAATACTTCAAGCATACTAATAAAGCAATCATGTCTTTTCAAAACAACATGGCCAAAGAAAGTTATCCCTACAAAATCATATGGTCTGGCTATGCTCCATCCTCACCACACAAGATATTTCAATCATGCACAACCCCGGAATTAGCCAAGCAACTGTTTCATACTTTAGTGTTCTAAAACTTTTTCAACTTTCACGCAATACATGAGCGTGAGCCATGAACATAGCACTATAGGTGGAATGGAATATGGTGGTTGTGGAGAAGACAAAAAGGAGGAAGATAGTCTCACATCAACTAGGCATATCAACGGGCTATCGAGATGCCCATCAATAGATATCAATGTGAGTGAGTAGGGATTGCCATGCAACGGATGCACTAGAGCTATAAGTGTATGAAAGCTCAAACTGAAAACTAAGTGGGTGTGCATCCAACTTGCTTGCTCATGAAGACCTCGGGCATTTGAGGAAGCCCATCATCGGAATATACAAGCCAAGTTATATAATGAAAAATTCCCACTAGTATATGAAAGTGAAAGCATAGGAGACTCTCTCTATGAAGAACATGGTGCTACTTTGAAGCACAAGTGTGGTAAAAGGATAGTAGCATTGCCCCTTCTCTCTTTTTCTCTCATTTTTTTTATTTTCTCTTTTTTTGGTGGGCTTCTTTGGACTTTTTTTTATTTGGGCTTCTTTGGCCTCTTTTATTTTTCATAAAGTCCGGAGACTCATCCCAACTTGTGAGGGAATCATTGCTTCCATCATCCTTTCCTCACATGGGACAATGCTCTAATAATGATGATCATCACACTTTATTTACTTACAACTCAATATTACAACTCGATAAAACTAATACATGATGACTCTATGAATGCTTTTGGCAGTGTACCAGGATGTGCAATGATCTAGCATAGCAAAGATATCAAAAAACGGAAGCCATGAAAATATCATGCTAGCTATCTTACAATCATGCAAAGCAATATGACAATGAACGCTCAAGTCATGTATATGATGTTGATGGAAGTTGCATGGCAATATATCTCGGAATGGCTATGGAAATGCCATAATAGGTAGGTATGGTGGCTGTTTTGAGGAAGGTATGTGGTGGCTGTAATGCACCGGCGAAAGTTGTGCGGTACTAGAGAGGCTAGCAATGGTGGAAGGGTGAGAGTGCGTATAATCCATGGACTCAATGTTAGTAATAAAGAACTCACATACTTATTGCAAAAGTCTAGAAGCTATTGAAACAAAGTACTACACGCATGCCCCTAGGGGAAGGGTTGGTAGGAGTTAACCATCGCGTGATCCCGACCTCAACGCAAAGGATGGCAATAAAAAAATAAATCATGCTCCGACTTCATCACATAACGGTTCACCATACGTGCATTCTTCGGGAATCACAAACCTCAACACAAGTATTTCTACTAATCCACAATTACTCATTAGCATGACTCTAATATCACCACCTTTATTTCGCAAAACTATTGCAAGGAATCAAACATATCATATTCAGTGATCTACAAGTTTATGTAGGATTTTATGACTAACCATGTGAATGACCAATTCCTATCAACTCTCGAAATAGATATAAGTGAAGCAGGAGAGTTTAATTCTTTCTACAAAAGGTATGCCCACACTCTAACAAATATAAGTGAATAAAAATAGCATTCTACAAATGGCGGTTTTCTATGTGAAGAGAAACAGGCAATCCAAACTTCAAGTGATATAAGTGAAGCACATGAAGCATTCGATAAAGCCATACTCAAAAGATTTAAGTGAAGTGCAATGAGCATTCTATAAATCAACCAAGGACTATCTCATACCAGCATGGTGCATAAAATAAAAGTGAAAACTAAATGCAAAAGACGCTCCAAGATTTGCACATATCGCATGAACGAAACGAATTCGAGAACATACCGATACTTGTTGAAGAAAGATGGGATGCCTTCCGGGGCATCCCCAAGCTTAGACGCTTGAGTCTCCTTGAATATTTACTTGGGGTGCCTTGGGCATCCCCAAGCTTGAGCTCTTGCCTCTCCTCCTTCTCCTCACATTGAGACCTCCTCGATCTTCGAACACTTCATCCACACAAAACTTAACCGAACTTTTAGTGGCGGGGTTAGTGAATATGGGAAAGAAATCCCATCATGTACTGCTGTAACATTATTGTATAATTATAAACAAACATTACCCACTGTATGCTATCACAATTCTATGGCCTCAAGTCAACAAGGCTTCAACAAGAATTCAAACATATGCAAATAATGAAGCTATAACAGCAATCTGTAAAAACAGGACAGTCTGTAAAGATTCAAACATCCACCATACTTCTGTAACCCAAACAATTCAGAAAAAATTAGGAAAAATAAACAATTTTTATAGAAAGACAGCAAAAAGTTTCAGATCTGTTTGATATTCCAGTAAAAAATGAAAAATCGCGCACAACAGCCAAAGTTTCTGTCCTGCACCACACAAACCAACAAGCATTGTAAACATCCTAAAGGCAAAACTTGGCACATTATTTTATAATACAATGGAATTGTACAAGGGAATAATTATTTTTGATGAAAAGTTTCTGTAATTAAGATTCACAAAGTTTCCGTGAGCATGAACGGAGTTCAATGAGCTCTCCCACTTCGACAATGCTTGTCTCTCTCACTTTCACTTCCCTTTTTGAAAAGTTTTGGGTTCCCCTCTTTATTTTTTTGTTTTTAAACTTTATAAAAGCACACAACAGAAATAAATGACTCTCTAAAACTTCCAGGTTGTCTCCCTGGAAGCGCTTTCTTTAGAGCCATTAAGCTAGGCATATAGTGCTCAAGTAATGGATCCACCCGGATCCCAAGGTATATCAAAGCCAATTTTAATTAACAATTATTTGGAATTTAGAAGTGAGCACAAAGTAACATATCATGTAATGACGAAGTCTAACTTTCTTCCTATGCATCGGCATGTCATAGAAGAACAATTCATGCACACAAAGTAAAGGCCAATACATAGCATAAGCAGTTTCTTGCAATTTTAGCGTGTGGGAAACATAGAGAGGTGGAGATATAGTTCCTCTCACATAATAATTGCAAGTAGGAGCAGCAAGCGCATGCATATTATATCTATCCAAATCATCATGTGTAGTAGTAAAACACAACCCATAAATATAATCCTTAATAGGTATAAACTTCTCCGATATAGTGTAGTCGGGAGAATTCAAAAAGATAATAGGACTATCATGCGTGGGTGCAATAGCAACAATTTCATGTTTAAATAAGGAACTATAGCAAGTTCATCTCCATAAGCAGAACTCATATTGGCATCTTGGCCACAATCATAGCAAGCATCATCAATAAGGGATATTTCAAAAGAATCAACGGGATCATAGCAATTATTATAGCAATCATCCTTCAGTAAGCAAGAAGGGAAACTAAACAATGTATGAGTTGAAGAGTCGCTCTCATTAGAAGGTGGGCACGGGTGATCAATCCACTCTTCCTCCTTTTGTTCTTCGCTCTCCTCCTCATCTTTTTCATCTAATGAGCTCACAGTTTCAGTAATTTCTTCTTCCATAGTTTCCTGCAAAATATTAGTCTCTTCTTGGACAGCGGAGACTTTCTCAATAAATGCATCAATATCGGAATTGTATTCATAATTCTCATATCAATATTTAAGGATAGCTAAATTTTCAGGTATATAAACTGAATCAACAAAACCTTCAATCTCTTTAAACAAAGATTCAATTTCATAAGCACCCATAAAAGCAATGAATTCTTCTATTTGTTCCACATCATAGTAATCATATATACCATTAGCATAAGAAGCCAAGGTTTTATCATCATTAAATTTGCATGAAAAGGGAAGGTGTGGAGCCTTCATCCTAGAGCAACAAGTATAATCATATCTCAAGCATAGTTGCCGAGCATACCAATGCAACATATGAATTTGATCCCATACTAGTTTCCCTTTTTGAGTCAAGCGATAATCCCTCTAGTATTCACGTTGATCCAACGTGTCTCCCATTATATAGTTGAATGGGGTTTTCTCAGGATTATCAAGGTAGTACATAATATTTTTCACATAATGAGCATCGAGGGTTTTAGGAGTTCCCCATCTCCATGAGCAGCAAGTACACCTAATTTTTTTGGTATTTCATGTTCCATATCCATAACTAAAGATAGAGAACAACTTAGAACAGCAAATAAAAATTACTTAGTGATAAAGCAAACAAGCACACACGAGAATATTCACCCCACGCTATAACTCCCCGGCAACGGCGCCAGAAAAAGGTCTTGATAACCCACAAGTATATGGGATCAATTGTAGCCTCTTTCGATAAGTAAGAGCGTTGAACCCAACGAGGAGCTAAAGTTAGAACAAATATTCCCTCAAGTTCTATCGGCCACCGATACAACTCTACGCACGCTTAACGTTCGCTTTACCTAAAACAAGTATGAAACTAGAAGTACATTGTAGGTGTTGTTGGATAGGTTTGCAAGAATATAAAGAGCACTTAAATAAAAGCTAGGGGCTGTTTAGGTAAAGAAGCAATAAATTTAGTATAGCGAGTGTGGAAAAGTGGTGATAGGAGTTGTGAAATTGTCCCTAAGCAATTGACTATGTTACTAGACCGATAGCAAGTTTTATGTGGGAGAGGCCACTGCTAGCATGTCATCCCTGACTTGGAATTCTATGCACTTATGATTGGAACTATTAGCAAGCATCCGCAACTACTAACATTCATTAAGGTAAAATCAACCATACCATTAAGATATATTGGTCCCCCTTAAATCCTGTATGCATCAATTTCTATGCTAGGTTGAAGCTTCTGTCACTCTCGCCCTCCAATACATAGTCCTATCAACATACAACTAACCCTATGGTGTGATCCACACACGCGCTCATATGATGGGCACCAAAGGATAGCAACATAACCACAAGCAAATTAAACCAATCATCACAATTCACCAATTACCGATAGGACAACGAAAATCTACTCAGACATCATAGGATGGCAACACATCATCGGATAATAATATGAAGCATAAAGAACCATGTTCAAGTAGAGGGTACAGAGGATTGCGGGAGAGTGGACCGCTGTAGATAGAAGGGGGAAGGTGATGAAGATGTTGGTGAAGATGGCGGCGGTGTTGGTGAAGATTGCGGTGACGATGATGGCCCCGGCGGTGTTTCGGCGCCACTGGAAGCGAGGGGGAGAGAGCCCCCTCCTTCTCCTTCTTCCTTGGCCTTCTCCCTAGGTGGTAGAAGGGTTATCCCCCTGGTCCTTGGTCTCCATGGTGTGGGAGGGGTGAGAGCCCCTCCGAGATTGGATCTATCTCTCTGTCTCTCTCTGCTTCTGCGTTCCAAATTCTGGCCTTTCACCGTTTCTTATATTCCCGGAGATCCATAACTCCGATTGGATTGAAATTTGAACACGGTTTCTATCCGGATATTAGCTTTCTTGCGGCGAAAGAAGGGCTCCAACCACCTTACGGGGTGTCCGAAAGGGTCAGGGGCGCGCCCCCTGCCTCGTGCCCCCTCGGGTATCGTCCTGCGTTGATTCCACTTCCCAAAATTCATAAATATTCCAAAAAAATCTCCGGCAGTTTTTATCCCATTTGGACTCGTTTGATATGGATTTTTTGTGAAACAAAAAAACATGCAACAAATAGGAATTGGCACTGGGCACTGGATCAATATGTTAGTCCCAAAAATAGTATAAAAAGTTGCCAAAAGTATGTAAATGTTATAGAATATTGGCATGTAACAATCAAAAATTATATATACGACGGAGACGTATCACCAACCACTATCCGGATTATCTCGTAATGCTTGTCGCATGGCCATGCTTATCTTGGTCGGATCACATGAGGGGACTACAGTATATCTCTCCTGATCGGAGGGGCAAATCCCATCTTGCTCGACCACGTCTCGCAGCATGGGTCTGGACAAGCCTGAAACCTACCTTTGTAACTACCTAGTCACGGAGTAGCGTTTGGTCAGCCCAAAGCAGGTCTGTGACCATCCCGAGTACATGTGCCAGCTCAGGTCTTAGGTGAAGGAAATATGCCCTAAAGGCAATAATAAAGTTATTATTTATTTCCTTATTTCATGATAAATGTTTATTATTCATGCTAGAATTGTATTAACCGGAAACATGATACATGTGTGAATACATAAACAAACATAACGTCACTAGTATGCCTCTACTTGACTAGTTCATTAATCAAATATGGTTATGTTTCCTAACCATAGACATGTGTTGTCATTTGATTAACGGGATCACATCATGATGTGATTGACATGACCCATTCCGTTAGCCTAGCACTTGATCATTTAGTATGTTGCTATTGCTTTCTTCATGACTTATACATGTTCCTGTAACTATGAGATTATGCAACTCCCGTTTACCGGAGGAACACTTTGTGTGCTACCAAACATCACAACATAACTGGGTGATTATAAAGGAGCTCTACAGGTGTCTCCGAAGGTACATGTTGAGTTGGCGTATTTCGAGATTAGGTTTTGTCACTCCGATTGTCGGGGAGGTATCTTTGGGCCCTCTCGGTAATGCACATCACTATAAGCCTTGCAAGCAATGTAGCTAATAAGTTAGTTACGGAATGATGCATTACGTAACGAGTAAAGAGACTTGCCGGTAACGAGATTGAACTAGGTATTGGATACCGATGATCGAATCTCGGGCAAGTAAACATACCGATGACAAAGGGAACAAAGTATGTTGTTATGCGGTTTGACCGATAAAGATCTTTGTAGAATATGTAGGAGCCAATATGAGCATCTAGGTTCCGCTATTGGTTATTTACCAAGAATAGTTCTAGGTCATGTCTACATAGTTCTCGAACCCGTAGGATCCGCACGCTTAACGTTACGATGACAGTTTTATTATGAGTTTATAAGTTTTGATGTACCGAAGGTTGTTCGGAGTCCCGGATGTGATCACAGACATGACGAGGAGTCTTGAAATGGTCGAGACATAAAGATTGATATATTGGAAGCCTATATTTGGATATCGGAATGGTTCCGGGTGAAATCGGGATTTTACTGGGGCACCGGGGGGTTACAGGAACCCTCCCGGGGGTTATTGGGCTTTCATGGGCCCTAAGGGAGAAGAGGAGAGGAGGCAGAAGGTGGGCTGCGCCCCCTTCCCTCCCTAGTCCGAATAGGACAAGGAGAGGGGGACGGTGCCCCCCCCCCTTTCCTTCCCCTCTTCCTCCTCCTTCCCCCTTCTCCTTCTCCAACTAGGGAAGAAGGGAGTCCTACTCCCGGTGGGAGTAGGACTCCCCCTTGGCGCGCCCTCCTTGGCCGGCCGCCCCCTCCCCCTTGGCTCCTTTATATACGGGGGCAAGGGGGCACCTCTAGGCACACAAGTTGATCTTCGTGATTGTTCCTTAGCCGTGTGCGGTGCCCCCCTCCACCATATTCCACCTCGGTCATATCGTTGCGGTGCTTAGGCGAAGCCCTGCGTCAGTAGAACATCATTGTCGGTGTCAAAACCGGCGGATCTCGGGTAGGGGGTCCCGGACTGTGCGTCTAGGCGGATGGTAACAGGAGACAAGGGACACGATGTTTTTACCCAAGTTCAGGCCCTCTCGATGGAGGCTAAACCCTAGAAGCTAGCCTATGGTATGATTGTTCTTCGTCCTATGGACTAAAACCCTCCGGTTTATATAGACACCGGAGAGGGTTAGGGTTACACAAAGTCGGTTACAATGGTAGGAGATCTACATATGCGTATTGCCAAGCTTGCTTTCCACGCCAAGGAAAGTCCCATCTGGACACGGGACGAAGTCTTCAATCTTGTATCTTCATAGTCTTGGAGTCCGGCCAATGATGATAGTTCGGCTATCCGGACACCCCCTGGTCCAGGACTCCCTCAGTAGCCCCTGAACTAGGCTTCAATGACGACGGGTTCGGCGCACATATTGTCTTCGGCATTGCAAGGCGGGTTCCTCCTCCGAATAATTCATAGAAGATTGTGAACGCCAGGATAGTGTCCGGCTCTGCATAATAAATTCCACATACCACCACAAAGAGAATAATATTTACACAAGTTCAATCTGCTGACGTATTTTGTGGCGGGACGTCACACCGCAACCGAGCCTTTACTCGAATCATTTTTATTATTCCACCTCAGCGCGTTTAGCGAAGCGGTTTCCTTGGCACGTCTTGTCGAAGCAGAGATCGTGTCCCTTTATTTCGGGATTCTCATCAATACGGACGTGGGTAACCCAACCGCGCCCGTTGCCACGCCCCCTCCATCGAAGGCGAGTTCCAAACGGTCACGGGGACGGCTCTTGGTATTCTCCCCCTTTATAATGAGACCAAGGCCTGTTCCTTTTCTTGGATCCTTAATCGAACCCGCCCCTCGCCCCGAGTTCTAACACCCAAGGCTCCAGATTCAGGCGCTTCGGACCTTCGACAATGTCCGGATCCGACCTACAGGGCCGGTGGGTGCCTTCTTCCGTCACGGAAGAAGACGTGCTAAAGCTGAGAGACGCCAGGTACCTAACCTACGAGATTTCGCATAGGTTACCCGCCCAAGGGCAAGTCATTCCCACTCCCGAGCCTGGTGAGAGCGTCGTGTTCGTGTCTCACTTCCATTGGGGTTTAGGCTTCCCGATGGACCCCTTCGTGAGGGGGCTCATGTTTTATTACGGGCTGGAATTCCATGACTTGGCTCCGGAGTCCATCCTCCACATCTCATCGTTCATCGTCGTCTGCGAAGCCTTCCTCCGCACTACCCCTCACTTCGGTTTGTGGCTCAAGACCTTTAACATGGAGCCGAAGATGATCGAGGGGCGACAGGCAGAGTGCGGAGGGGCAGTTATAAGTAAGAGGGCCGATGCTCCATGGCCCGAGGGCTCTTTTCAAGAGGAGCTCGGCTTGTGGCAACAGGAGTGGTTCTATATCATCGCTCCCAGGGGCAGCAGGCAGGCGCCGCCACCCGCCTTTCGCTCGGGCCCTCCACAACGGCTGGCGTCATGGGTCAACAAAGGGCTTGACTGGGGGCCGTCCAAGGACGTGCCGCTTTTGCAGGGCCGCATTCAAGACCTCCAGGAAAGGGAGATTAATCTAGTCGTGGTGGCGCAGGTTATGCTGATTCGGCACCATCTGCCCTGCAAATGTCGCCCCCTCCTCCTGTGGGAATTCAATCCGGAGGGACCGCGAGCTCTTCAACACTTCATGGGTACGACACCCGTGGAGATGTATAAACTATTCTTCGGATCACAAGAGATGTGTCCGGACTTGACCGAGGACGACGGCCTAAGCTGCAATCGCCCGGATGCTCAAGTAAGTAGTCATGTGTTTGGTCATACCGTCCGTTTATTTATCATAGATTTGCCTTTTAACCAGCTATCCCTTGAACAGGAGTGGATAGCGAAAGCAAAGCTGATACGGTGTCCGGCCCCCCTCCTTGAGATCACGCCGGATCCCGTGTTAGTCAAGATGCTGGAGGTTGTGCCTTCAGAAGAGGGCGAAGGGGAAAACAGGAAAACTACCGCCTCTACTAAGGAGGCTCTCAAGAAAGGGGGGATCGAGAATCCCTCCCTCCAGGGGGAGAAGAGGACCGCTTCCGAAGATCCGGAGGCCAAGGCCCAAAGCGGGGGAAGAAATCTTCACCGGAGGGTCCTGCGCCCGGAGAAGCCCCGGCCGCACTATTTCCCCAAGGGAATCAGCCCTCCAGTGAGCCGTAAGTAGAAAAAGGGGAGTTTTCTAGTAAGGGACATCCCTGTTTTTATTTCTGAGGATAACCGAAGTTCTTACCTTGTAGTTCGGATCTCAGCCCTTCTTAGCAGAGCTCATCTTCGGGGGATCTTCGTCCGAAGATGATGGAGAGCGAGACGCCCCCATCTGCTGCACCGTCAGGCGGGGCGTACGGCCCTGAGGTGTTGTCGTGGAGGGTCTCCCCGAGTCCGGCGGGGCCGGAGAGTTCGGCACCAACAGGTGTACGGCCGGAGGAGCTGAAGGATCTGCTCGGGAGGGCTTCTACCTCAGAAGATCACCGTACATTAATGGGTACGGTGATTGAAAGGATTTCATCCGCTGAGAGCGGGTTGCATGAGGCCGTCAGAAGTTTACTGACGGGGTTTGAGGTACGCAAAAATGATATACCTTATGTCAGTTGTGCACATAGAGTGCGCCCTGTATAGATAGTAGCCCCTGAGACTCGGTATGTTGTGGAAAATGACAACGTGCCGAGGATCATAATCTCAGTTATAAGATGTCGCCCTTCCTATTCAGGTGGCGGAATGTTCGGTGGCCAGCCGGACTGATAGAGTTGCCGAACTGAAGTGGCAACTCGACGTTGCGGATGCGGACATCACGCTGGTCAATAAACGACTTGACGAGTCACAAGGTAGGTGGTTTCTCCGCGGTCACCTGGTAAGGGAGCTGATGCCCACGCCTTACAACATGTATGCTTGATGCAGATGGCGCCGCTGCTATGGAGGACCTTCGGGCAGAGCTTGCTCGAGCCAAGGAGCAAGCTAGAAAGAGTGATGCGGCTGCCTCGAAGGCAGCCGAAGAGCTAAAAGCCGAAAAGGCTGCTCACTGCCGAAGCAGGGAGGAGATGGCCGGAATGGCCAAGAAGCTTAAGGATGCTACCGACCGCTATGAGGTTCTTGAAAGAGAATGCCGAGCGGGGCAAGAGGACCTGAAGAAGGCGACCGCCGAAGCCAAGGATGCCCGCTCTGCGATGAGGGCTATAAAGGAGGAGTTGCATCTGGCCGGAGACATTGCGGCTGGAAAGCCCTTTTTGCTGCGTAGGAAGTTCACGGATCCGAAGTATGCTTAGTTGGGCCAGTTGTGGGGTGTGGACGATGCTTATCTGAATTTGGCGGCGAGTGCGGCGGACGCAGTCGTGCACTTCCGAAGCCAAAAGGATCACGAAATGGAAGAGCTGTTTTGGTCTCAATTCCATAGTCCGGAGCGTCCACTTCCGTTAACCGATTGGTTAGCTGAGTGGGCTGAGCTGAATAGGCTGTCCGGACTTGCCATGAAGGATGTCGTGGCTCATCTGTGGCCGGAAAGGCCCAAGCCGAAGAGTTATTTTTGCTTAGTGCAGCAATTCCTTGATGCGGTGCCGCATATCAAGGCGATGAAGCGGTCGGCATGCATAGAGGGTGCACGGATGGCTCTCGCCCGTGGCAAAACATACTGGGCAGAGATGGATGCCACCGACGTTGCATCCCGGGATTCAGACAGAAGCCGATTACCCGCCGAGCACTATTTTGAGGAAGTCCTGCGGGGCGCTCGTTTAGTGGAGTCGCAGTGCTCGAAAAACGTTATGTTCAAATGACATGTATGATTTGTAAAACCATATTTATAATATAAGGGCTTTTTATACTTGTGCATTCAAGTATTGAAATATCTCCTGTGCGGTCGTTAATGTATATGTATATATAACCTGAAAGATGGCAGTCTTCGGCTTCAGCCCCCACGCACGTGGTGCGGGGGTGTTTGCAAAAAAGCGCATTTTCACACTTAATCCAACGTCTTGGTCCTGTGAAGGAGGTGGTAGCGTAGCAAACTAGGCAACCGGACTATAATGCTTTATCACTTTCACTTAGCCATAGGAGTTCGAAGGTGGGGCTACGATATAGCCCCTAGGGGCACCGCGCTCTCCGAATTCGGGGCGCGTGTGTGCGTGACCGGGAAACGGTCCTTCGTCAAAGCGGAGGAATTCTAGACATTCCGGTAGTCGATCGAGTGGTTGACCAGTCTCTCGCTATATCATGACAGTCAGTTTTCGGATTTCTCTACTAAGGTGCTCGCCAGGCCGAACCGGGGCACAATCGCAGTAGTTCTCCTGGTGCCGTGTTAGCCGATAAAACGGAACATAAGGCAGCAAAACACAGGAGCCGGGCAATCCCAACATTTGACCAAAGACATGATTCGGAGCTGATGCATATAAGGCCTAACTCGAGACGCCGAACACTCCCTAAGGTATTCGGTCTTTATGGAAACGGGCAGAACGATGCCCTAAGCCCCTAGTGCCCAGGTACGCGCGAAATCTTCTGACGCGGCCGATGCCAAAACGTCAGCCTCCTCCTCGGTTATGGTAAGAAACCGGGGGATGTGTATCAACAAGAGACAGTAAAAGAGGTTTACGCAGGGTCTTAATCTGAAAAGAATCCTTGCAACGGGTCCCTGCTACACGTCTGCGCCTGTGTCTCCATTGTGCTGTATCCTGGATAGGTGTAGCACGTTGTTCATCTGTAAAAGAGAAGAACTTAGTTTGAAAAAAGATCGTGCGAAAAATGTATTTAAAACAGAGTATGATTGAAGAAATGAATAAAATTGAGCTTTATTGGCTCTCATTCTTCGTTCGTGCAGCCCCTTGTAAAAGGGTACGCGGCTAGGAAGCCCCTTGTTTATTTATACCGAACTCGCCTAACCATGTCCGGGGTCTGAATGACCTGTTTCAGGGGCTTTGATCAGCAAGGCCGGATTAGTGTGTGGCTGTCAAGGAAGTCTCACGTTCTTCCGCGGTCGAGGAACACTCGAAGTTTCCCTTCAATGAGATGATACCGCCTGGACCGGGCATTTTAAGTGTGAGAGACGCGTAATGCGGTATTGCGTTGAAGCGGGCGAAAGCTTCGCGTCCCAATAGTGCTTGATGGCTACTTTTGAATGCGGCGATATGGAAGATTAGCTTTTCGCGACGGAAGTTGTCGGATGAACCGAACACGACTTCTAGTAGTAAGTAGCCCGTACAATTGGCATAAGGGCCTGGCGTTACTCCTTTAAAGGAAGTGTTGCTATGGCGAATTTTGGTAGGGTCTATCCCCATTCTGCGAATTGTGTCCTGGTATAGCAGGTTTATATCGTTGCCGCCATCCATTAGGACTTGTGTAAATTGTAGTCCGCCAATTATAGGATCTAGTATCAAAGCAGTCCGTCCTGCGTTTCGAATACTTCTGGAATAATCCTGATGGTTGAAAGTAATTGGTTTTGACATCCATTTTCGGGACTCCGCTGGGGTGGACCATGCAGCGCGTACTTTAGTGGGTGCCGCCCTATCTTTCCTTGTTATCACTTGAAGTGAATTCACTGTTTTGACTTCTTGTGGGAAGTTCTTTTGGTTGCCGGCGCTCTTCTTGTGGGGTTCGTCATCGTCCTCGCTTGGTGTGTCGAGCCCCTTGTGTCCGGTGTTAAGTCGGCCGGACTACTTGAAGACCCAACAATCTCTATGGGTATGGTTTGCAGGCTTCCCGGGGGTACTGTGGATTTGACATATCCTGTCCAAGATTTTGTTCAGGTTGGATAGCTCATCACTGTTGTCCGTAAGAGGCAGTGTTTTGTTGTTCGGCCGAGAGCTTTTGAACCCGGCGTTGACCGCCGTGTTCTTTGGACCATTTTCCTTAGTTCGGCACTGGTCTTTTCTGCGTCGTGGCTTCCCATTTCCATCCCTGACCTCAGATGTACTCGGGTCGCTGGTGCTGCATCTTGCCAGCCAGCTATCTTCTCCCGCGTAGAAGCGGGTCATGAAGCCTGTTAGTGCGGCCATTGTCCTTGACTTTTCCTGGCCGAGGTGTCTAGCGAGCCATTCGTCTCGGACGTTATGTTTGAAGGCTGCTAAGGCTTCAGCATCCGGACAGTCGACTATTTGGTTCTTTTTGGTGAGGAACCTGTTCCAGAATTTGCGGGCTGACTCTCCGGGTTGTTGAGTTATGTGACTTAAATCGTCTGCATCCGGAGGGCGGACATAAGTCCCCTGAAAATTTGCTCGAAACGCATCCTCGAGCTCTTCCCAACTTCCAATGGTATTTTCTGGGAGGCTTTTGAGCCAATGCCGAGCTGGCCCTTTGAGCTTGAGGGGTAGGTATTTTATGGCGTGGAGATCATCTCCTCTAGCCATATGTATATGTAGGATATAATCCTCAATCCAGACTCCGGGGTCTGTTGTTCCGTCGTATGCCTCTATGTTTACGGGCTTGAATCCCGCTGGAAATTCATGATCCAGTACCTCATCGGTGAAACGTAGGGGGTGTGCGGCGCCCCTGTATTTAGGTGTACCATTATTTTCGAACACTCGATGTGTTGTGTTGCTCCCTGGAGCCTTCTTTATTGGCCCATAGATGGACCTGACCGGGCCATCCTTTTTGTGAGGATCCTTATGTGGATCGTGTACCGGCTTGTGTGCAGTGCCGCTTGCCGCTCTTTGCTTGTCATGTGGTCGTCTATCCGACCAGGCAGCCTCTTTGTTCTTTAATTGTGGGGGCTCTACGGCCTCCTCGTCAAATTCGGGCAACAGCTTGCGCTTCGGGTAGCTCTTTGCTTGGTGACTATCGCCGTATTTATCTGCGGTCTTGAGTACTTTGCTCCATCTCATTCTGAGTACGTCTTCCGCTGTTTTGAGCTTCCACTTTTGCTTCTTCAAACTTCTTGCAGTGGCGACGAGCCTTTTGTGGAGGTTCTTATGCTCCGGTGATGTGTCCGGCATGAGATCATCTGGACTGTTGTTTTCACCAGGGGTGGGTTGCTCGTCCAATTCGTCCTGTTCAGACGGTTTCTTGGTGGCATGTTCGTCGTCCACTGGTTCGCCCTGCTCTACGGCTGGGTCTGTATGGGTGCTGTTGTTATCGAGGCGGGACTTCGGGCGGTGCTTGCGTCGCCGTTTTAGCTGTTTTTCGGGGGGATTATCCTTCGCCGCGTCCCGTTGTTCCTTGTTATCGCTTCCTTTTGGAGTATCCACCATGTATACATCATGAGTTGAGGTGGCTTTCCAGTGCCCTGTGGGCGCTGGTTCTTGGTCGTCTCCAGCATCGCCGTCCCTACCGTCGATATCTTCGGAGTCGAAGACTAGCATGTCGGTTAGGTCGTCGACAGTGGCTACAAAGTGGGTGGTGGGTGGGCTTTGAATTTCTTCGTTGTCCGCATCCCAACCATCCTGACCGTAGTCCGGCCAGGGCTCTCCTGATAACGAGAGATACTTTAGCGAATTCAGGATGTCGCCAAAAGGCGAGTGTTGGAAGATGTCCACAGCGGTGAACTCCATGATCGGCGCCCAATCGGATTCGATTGGTAGGGGCACGGGAGGTTCGGAGTCCGGCGAGGAGTCCGGCACCTCGGAGTCACGAGCTTCACAAGGGACAGGGTCGGTATTCGGCTCCATCGCCGTAGAGGTAGCAGCCCCCGAGGCGGTGTCTAGCCACCCATCCTCGATCGGCGCAGTCGGCTCCGAGTTAAGGGTCGGAGCGAACTCTTGTGCGGCCTCCAAGGCACTATCCGGTAGTAGAGCTAGATCATGCCCATCGTGACAGTGCGGCGTGCTCGGCTGTGGCTTGAATCCGTCGAAGATCAAGTCTCCGCGGATGTCGGCCGTGAAGTTCAAACTTCCAAATCTGACCTGATGGCCAGGGGCGTAGCTTTCAATCTGCTCCAGATGGCCAAGCGAATTGGCCCGCAGTGCAAAGCCGCCGAATACAAAGATCTGTCCGGGGAGAAAAGTCTCACCCTGGACCGTGTCGTTGTTGATGATCGAAGGAGCCATCGGGCCTATAGGTGACGACACAGAGGAACTCTCAATGAAAGCACCAATGTCGGTGTCAAAACCGGCGGATCTCGGGTAGGGGGTCCCGGACTATGCGTCTAGGCGGATGGTAACAGGAGACAAGGGACACGATGTTTTTACCCAGGTTTGGGCCCTCTCGATGGAGGTAAAACCCTACTCCTGCTTGATTGATATTGATGATATGGGTAGTACAAGAGTGGATCTACCACGAGATCAAGGAGGCTAAACCCTAGAAGCTAGCCTATGGTATGATTGTTCTTCGTCCTATGGACTAAAACCCTCCGGTTTATATAGACATCGGAGAGCGTTAGGGTTACACAGAGTCGGTTACAATGGTAGGAGATCTACATATCCGTATTGCCAAGCTTGCCTTCCACGCCAAGGAAAGTCCCATCCGGACACGGGACGAAGTCTTCAATCTTGTATCTTCATAGTCTTGGAGTCCGGCCAATGATGATAGTTCGGCTATCCGGACAACCCCTAGTCCAGGACTCCCTCAATCATCATCGTCACCATGCCGTTATGCTGACGGAACTCATCCCCGAAACCCTGCTAGAGCGGAGTCCGGGGATCGTCATCGAGCTGAACGTGTGCTGAACTCGGAGGTGTCGTACGTTTGGTACTTGGATCGGTCGGATCGTGAAGACGTACGACTACATCAACCGCGTTGTCATAACGCTTCCGCTTATGGTCTACGAGGGTACATGGACAACACTCTCCCCTCTCGTTGCTATGCATCACCATGATCTTGCATGTGCGTAGGAAATTTTTTGAAATTACTACGTTCCCCAACAGTGGCATCCGAGCCTAGGTTTTATGCGTTGATGTTATATGCACGAGTAGAACACAAGTGAGATGTGGGCGATACAAGTCATACTGCTTACCAGCATGTCATACTTTGGTTCGGCGGTATTGTTGGATGAAGCGGCCTGGACCGACATTACGCGTACGCTTACGCGAGACTGGTTTCACCTGCGTGCTTTGCACACAGGTGACTAGCGGGTGTCAGTTTCTCCAACTTTAGTTGAACCGAGTGTGGCTACGTCCGATCCTTGCGAAGGTTAAAACAGCACCAACTTGACAAACTATCGTTGTGGTGTTGATGCGTAGGTAAGAACGGTTCTTGCTAAGCCCGTAGCAGCCACGTAAAATTTGCAACAACAAAGTAGAGGACGTCTAACTTGTTTTTGCAGGGCATGTTGTGATGTGATATGGTCAAGACGTGATGCTATATTTTATTGTATGAGATGATCATGTTTTGTAACTGAAGTTATCGGCAACTGGCAGGAGCCATATGGTTGTCGCTTTATTGTATGAAATGCAAACACCCTGTAATTGCTTTACTTTATCACTAAGCGGTAGCGATAGTCGTAGAAGCAATAGATGGCGTAACGACAACGATGCTACGATGGAGATCAAGGTGTCGCGCCGGTGACGATGGTGATCACGACGGTGGTTCGGAGATGGAGATCACAAGCACAAGATGATGATGGCCATATCATATCACTTATATTGATTGCATGTGATGTTTATCGTTTATGCATCTTATCTTGCTTAGTTTGACGGTAGCATTTTAAGATGATCTCTCACTAATTATCAAGAAGTTTTCTCCCTGAGTATGCACCATTGCGAAAGTTCTTCGTGCTGAGACACCACGTGATGATCGGGTGTGATATGCTCTACGTTCAAATACAACGGGTGCAAAACAGGTGCACACGCGGAATACTCAGGTTAAACTTGACGAGCCTAGCATATACAGATATGGCCTCGGAACACGAAGACCGAAAGGTCGAGCGTGAATCATATAGTAGATATGATCAACATAGTGATGTTCACCATTGAAAACTACTCCATCTCACGTGATGATCGGACATGGTTTAGTTGATTTGGATCACGTGATCACTTAGATGACTAGAGAGATGTCTGTCTAAGTGGGAGTTCTTAAGTAATATGATTAATTGAACTTAAATTTATCATGAACTTAGTCCTGGTAGTATTTTGCAAATTATGTTGTAGATCAATAGCTTGCATTGTTGCTTTCATATGTTTATTTTGATATGTTCCTAGAGAAAATTGTGTTGAAATATGTTAGTAGCAATGATGTGGATTGGATCCGTGATCTAAGGTTTATCCTCATTGCTGCACAGAAGAATTATGTCCTTGATGCACCGCTAGGGGACAAACCTATTGCAGGAGCAGATGCAGACGTTATGAACGTTTGGCTAGCTCAATATGATGACTACTTGATAGTTTAGTGCACCATGCTTAACGGCTTAGAATCGGGACTTCAAAGACGTTTTGAACGTCATGGACCATATGAGATGTTCCAGGAATTGAAGTTAATATTTCAAGCAAATACCCGAGTTGAGAGATATGAAGTCTCCAACAAGTTCTATAGCTAAAAGATGGAGGAGAATCGCTCAACTAGTGAGCATGTGCTCAGATTGTCTGGGTACTTCAATCGCTTGAATCAAGTGGGAGTTAATCTTCCAGATAAGATAGTGATTGACAGAATTCTCTAGTCACCATCACTAAGTTACTAGAACTTCGTGATGAACTATAGTATGCAAGGGATGACGAAAACGATTCTTGAGCTCTTCATGATGTTGAAATCGACGAAGGTAGAAATCAAGAAAGAGCATCAAGTGTTGATGATTGACAAGACCACTAGTTTCAAGAAAAGGGCAAAGGGAAAGAAAGAGAAACTTCAAGTAGAATGGCAAACAAGTTGTCACTCCCGTGAAGAAGACCAAAGTTGGACCAAAGCCTGAAACTGAGTGCTTACACTGCAAAGGAAATGGTCACTGGAAGCGGAAATGCCCTGAACATTTGGTGGATAAGAAGGATGGCAAACTGAACAAGGGTATATTTGATATACAGGTTATTGATAGGTGCCTTACTAGTGTTTATAGTAGCCCCTGAGTATTTGATACTTGTTCGGTTGCTAAGATTAGTAACTCGAAACAGGATTACAGAATAAACAGAGACTAGTTGAAGGGGAAGTGACGATGAGTGTTGGAAGTAGTTCCAAGATTGATATGATCATCATCGCACACTCCCTAAACTTTCGGGATAAGTGTTAAACCTAAATAAATGATACTTAGCGTTTGTGTTGAGCATGAATATGATTTGATCATGTTTATTGCAATACGGTTATTCATTTAAAGTCAGAGAATAATTGTTGTTCTGTTTACATGAATAAAACCTTTAATGGTCATACACCCAATGAAAATAGTTTGTTGGATCTCGATCGTAGTGATACACATATTCATAATATTGATGCCAAAAGATGCAAAGTTAATAATGATAGTGCAACTTATTTGTGGCACTGCCATTTGGGTCATATCGGTGTAAAGCGCATGAAGAAACTCCATAAAGATGGATTTTCGGAATCACTTGGTTATGAATCATTTGATGCTTGCGAACCGTGCCTTTTGGGCAAGATGACTAAAACTCCGTTCTCCGGAACAATGGAACAAGCTACTGACTTATTGGAAATAATACATACCGATGTATGCGATCCAATGAGTGTTGATGCTCGTGGCAAGTATCATTATTTTCTGACCTTCACAAGATGATTTGAGCAGATATGGGTATATCTACTTGATGAAACATAAGTCTGAGATAGTTGAAAGGTTCAAAGAATTTCAGAGTGAAGTGGAAAAATCATCGTAACAAGAAAATAAAGTTTCTGCGATCTGATCGTGGAGACGAATATCTGAGTTACGAGTTTAGCCTTCATATAAAACAATGTGGAATAGTTTCACAGCTCACGCCACCTGGAACACCACAACGTTATGGTGTGTCCGAACATCGTAACCGCACTTTATTGGATATGGTGCGATCTATGATGTCTCTTACTGATTTACCACTATTGTTTTGGGGTTATGCATTAGAGACAACTGCATTCACGTTAAAAGGGCACCATCTAAATCCGTTGAGACGACACCGTATGAACTATGGTTTAGCAGTAAACCTAAGCTGTAGTTTCTTAAAGTTTGGAGTTGCGATGCTTATATGAAAAAGGTTTTCGACCTGATAAGCTCAAACCCAAATCGGAGAAGTGCGTCTTCATAGAATAGCCAAAGGAAACTGTTGGGTACTCCTTCTATCACAGATCCGAAGGCAAAACATTCGTTGCTAAGAATGGATCCTTTCTAGAGAAGGAGTTTCTCTCGAAAGAAGTGAGTGGGAGGAAAGTAGAACTTTATAAGGTAATTGTACCTTCTCCTGAATTGGAAAATAGTTCATCACTGAAATTAGTTCCAGCGATTCCTACACCAATTAGTGAGGAAGCTAATGATGATGATCATGAAACTTCTGATCAAGTTACTACAGAACCTCGTAGGTCTTCCAGAGTACGGTCCGCACCAGAGTGGTACGGTAATTCTGTTCTGAAAGTCATGTTAGTGGACCATGATAAACCTACGAACTATGAGGAAGCGATGATGAGCCCGGATTCCGCAAAATGGCTGGAGGCCATGAAATCTGAGATAGGATCCATGTATGAGAACAAAGTATGGACTTTGGTGGACTTGCCCGATGATCGGCAAACCATAGAAAATAAATGGATCTTCAAGAGGAAGACAGACGTTGATAGTAGTGTTACTATCTACAAAGCTCGACTTGTCGCAAAAAGGTTTTTGACAAGTTCAAGGTGTTGACTACAATGAGATTTTCTCAACTGTAGCGATGCTTAAGTCTGTCCGAATCCTGTTAGCAATTGCCACATTTTATGAAATCTGGCAAATGGATGTCAAAACTGCATTCCTTAATGGTTTTCTTAAAGAAGAGTTGTATATGATGCAACCATAAGGTTTTGTCAATCCTAAAGGTGCTAACAAAATGTGCAAGCTCCAGCGATCCATCTATGGACTGGTGCAAGCATCTTAGAGTTGGAATATACGCTTTGATAAGTTGATCAAAGCATATAGTTTTGTACAGACTTACGGTGAAGCCTGTATTTACAAGAAAGTGAGTGGGAGCACTACAGCATTTCTAATAAGTATATGTGAATGACATATTGTTGATCGGAAATAATGTAGAATTATTCTACAAAGCATAAAGGAGTGTTTGAAAGGAGTTCTTTAAAAGAAAGACCTCAGTAAAGCTACTTACATATTGAGCATCAAGATCTATTGAGATAGATCAAGACGCTTGATAAGATTTTCAATGAGTACATACCTTGACAAGATTTTGAAGTAGTTCAAAATGGAACAGTCAAAGAAAGAGTTCTTGCCTGTGTTGCAAAGGTATGAAATTGAGTAAGACTCAAATCCCGACCATGGCAGAAAATAGAAAGAGAATGAAAGTCATTCCCTATGCATCAGTCATAGGTTTTATAATAGTATGCCATGCTATGGACCAGACCTATTGTATACTCTGCCCTGGTTTGGGAAGGGAATACAATAGTGATCTAGGAGTAGATCACTGGACATTGGTCAAAATTATCCTTAGTGGAATAAGGATATGTTTCTCAATTATAGAGGTAAAAAAGGTTCGTCGTAAAAGGTTACGTCGATACAGGTTTTGGCACTGATCCAGATGACTCTAAGTCTTAATCTGGATACATATTGAAAGTGGGAGCAATTAGCTAGAGTAGCTCCATGCAGAGTATTGTAGACATAGAATATTTGCAAAATACATACGGCTCTGAATGTGACAGACCCGTTGACTAACTTCTCTCACGAGCAAAACATGATCATACCTTTGTACTCTTTGGGTGTTAATCACATAGCGATGTGAACTAGATTATTGACTCTAGTAAACCCTTTGGGTGTTGGTCACATGAAGATGTGAACTATGGGTGTTAATCATATACAGATATGAATATTGGTATTAAATCACATGGCGATGTGAACTAGATTATTGACTCTAGTGCAAGTGGGAGACTGAAGGAAATATGCCCTAGAGGCAATAATAAAGTTATTATTTATTTCCTTATTTCATGATAAATGTTTATTATTCATGCTAGAATTGTATTAACCGGAAACATGATACATGTGTGAATACATAGACAAACATAACGTCACTAGTATGCCTCTACTTGACTAGTTCATTAATCAAAGATGGTTATGTTTCCTAACCATAGACATGTGTTGTCATTTGATTAACGGGATCACATCATTAGGAGAATGATGTGATTGACATGACCCATTCCTTTAGCCTAGCACTTGATCGTTTAGTATGTTGCTATTGATTTCTTCATGACTTATACATGTTCCTGTAACTATTAGATTATGCAACTCCTGTTTACCGGAGGAACACTTTGTGTGCTACCAAACGTCACAACGTAACTGGGTGATTATAAAGGAGCTCTACAGGTGTCTCCGAAGTTACATGTTGAGTTGGCGTATTTCGAGATTAGGTTTTGTCACTCCGATTGTCGGGGAGGTATCTCTGGGCCCTCTCGGTAATGCACATCACTATATGCCTTGCAAGCAATGTAGCTAATAAGTTAGTTACAGAATGATGCATTACGTAACGAGTAAAGAGACTTGCCGGTAACGAGATTGAACTAGGTATTGGATACCGACGATCGAATCTCGGGCAAGTAAACAAACCGATGACAAAGGGAACAAAGTATGTTGTTATGCGGTTTGACCGATAAAGATCTTCGTAGAATATGTAGGAGCCAATATGAGCATCCAGGTTCCGCTATTGGTTATTGACCAAGAATAGTTCTAGGTCATGTCTACATAGTTCTCGAACCCGTAGGGTCCGCACGCTTAACGTTACGACGACAGTTTTATTATGAGTTTATAAGTTTTGATGTACCTAAGGTTGTTCGGAGTACCGGATGTGATCAGGGACATGACGAGGAGTCTCGAAATGGTCGAGACATAAAGATTGATATATTGGAAGCCTATATTTGGATATCGGAATGGTTCCGGGTGAAATCAGGATTTTACCGGAGCACCGGGGGGTTACCGGAACCCTCCCGGGGGTTATTGGGCCTTCATGGGCCCTAAGGGAGAAGAGGAGAGGAGGCAAGAGGTGGGCTGCGCCCCCTCCCCTCCCTAGGCCGAATAGGACAAGGAGAGGGGGGGCGCCCCCTTTCCTTCCCCTCTTCCTCCTCCTTCCCCCTTCTCCTTCTCCAACTAGGAAAGAAGGGAGTCCTACTCCCGGTGGGAGTAGGACTCCCCCTTGGCGCGCCCTCCTTGGCCGGCCGCCCCTCCCCCTTGGCTCCTTTATATACGGGGGCGGGGGGGCACCTCTAGACACACAAGTTGATCTTCATGATCATTCCTTAGCCGTGTGCGGTGCCCCCTCCACCATATTCCACCTCGGTCATATCGTTGCGGTGCTTAGGAGAAGCCCTGCGTCGGTAGAACATCATCATCGTCACCACGCCGTCGTGCTGACGGAACTCATCCCCGAAACCCTGCTGGATCAGAGTCCGGGGATTGTCATCGAGCTGAACGTGTGCTGAACTCGGAGGTGCCGTACGTTCGGTGCTTGGATCGGTCGGATCGTGAAGATGTACGACTACATCAACCGCGTTGTCATAACGCTTCCACTTACGGTCTACGAGGGTACGTGGACAACACTCTCCCCTCTCGTTGCTATGCATCACCATGATCTTGCATGTGCGTAGGAAATTTTTTGAAATTACTACGTTCCCCAACATTAGGACATAGAACGTATGTTGTACTAGAGACTCACAAATGACATATCGTTGCGTCTCATAGTTGGGTCTGTCCGACTCGGACCTTATCTCGACTCGGATCCGACTATATCAAATCCGACCAGATCCTTTCGAGTCCATATTATCCGGTTAGCATCCAATGCTCCATGGCTAGTGATACCAAGCCATCGACTGTGTCATATGCTAGTCTAGTCGGCTGCGCGTCCACATGGCCCTTTCGACTAGGGACCTTTTAGGACAGTCATCATACAATGCATAGTCCCACAAACAAGTCACCTACTTGCTGATACACATCATTGATAATGTCCAAGGACTATCTTTATTCATAAGCACATAGGAAATATCATCATACATGATTGCCTCTAGGGCATATCTCCAACACGAACGTCTTCATGATCCAACCGATCCATGTACCGAACGTACGGCACCTCCGTGTTCAGCACACATTCAGCTTGTCCCTCGAACTCTTGATCCAGTAGAGGGTCGAGAGAGAGTTCCATCAGCACGACGGCGTGGCAACGGTGTGACTAGAGGCGTAAACTATGGAGGGGGGCACCGCACACAACTAAGAGAATTCTTGGTGTGCCTTTGGGGTGCCCCCCGCCCCCGTATATAAAGGAGGGGGGAGGAGGCCAGCGGCCAGGAGGGGCACGCCAAGGGGGGAGTCCTACTTGGACTCCTAGTCCAAGTAGGATTCGCCCCCCTTTTCCTTTATCCACTGGAGGGAATAGGAAGGAGAGGGAGAGGGAAAGGGAAGGGGGCGCCGCCCCCTCCTCCTTGTCCTATTCGGACTCCCTAGGAGGGGGCGCGCGACCACCCCTCGCGGGCTTCCCCCTCTCTCTCTCTCTCTTAGGCCCATGTTGGCCCAATACTTCCCCGGGAGGTTCCGGTAACCTCCCGGTACTCCGGGAAAATACCCGAATCACTCAGAACCATTACGATGTCCGAATACAACCTTCCAATATATGAATCTTTACCTCTCGACCATTTTGACACTCCTCGTCATGTCTGTGATCTCATCCGGGACTCTGCACAAACTTCGATCACCAAAACACATAACTCATAATACAAATCGTTATCGAACGTTAAGCGTGTGGACCCTACGGGTTCGAGAACTATGTAGACATGATAGAGACACATCTCCGGTCAATAACCAATAGCGGAACCTGGATTCTCATATTGGCTCCTACATATTCTACGAAGATCTTTATCGATCAAACCGCATAACAACATACGTTGTTCCCTTTGTCATCGGTATGTTACTAGCCCGAGATTCGATCGTTGGTATCATCATACCTAGTTCAATCTCGTTACCGGCAAGTCTCTTTACTTGTTCCGTAATGCACCATCCCGCAACTAACTCATTAGTCACATTGCTTGCAAGGGTTATAGTGATGTGCATTACCAAGAGGACCCAGAGATACCTCTCCGATACACGGAGTGACAAATCCTAATCTTCATCTATGCCAATCCAACAATCACCTTCGAAGACACTTGTAGCGCATCTTTGTAATCACCCAGTTACGTTGTGACGTTTGATAGCACACATGGTGTTCCTTCTATATTCGGGAGTTGCATAACCCCATAGTCAGAGGAACATGTATAAGTCATGAAGAAAGCAATAGCAATAAAACTAAACGATCATTCTGCTAAGCTAATGGATGGGTCTTGTCCATCACATCATTCTCTAATGATGTGATCCCGTTCATGAAATGACAACACATGTCTATGGTCAGGAAACATAACCATCTTTGATCAACGAGCTAGTTAAGTAGAGGCATACAAGGGACACTCTGTTTTGTCTATGTATTCACACATGTACTAAGTTTCCGGTTAATACAATTCTAGCATGAATAATAAACATTTATCATGATATAAGGAAATACAAATAACAACTTTATTATTGCCTCTAGGGCATATTTCCTTCAGTGTCCCACTTGCACTAGAGTAAATAATCTAGATTACATAGTAATGATTCTAACACCCATGGAGTCTTGGTGATGATCATATTTTGCTCGTGGAAGAGGCTTAGTCAACGGGTCTGCAACATTCAGATCCGTATGTATTTTGAAAATCTCTATGTCTCCCTCCTTGACTTGATCACGGATGGAATTGAAGCGTCTCTTGATGTGTTTGGTTCTTTTGTGAAATCTGGATTCCTTCGCCAAGGCTATTGCTCTAGTATTGTCACAAAAGATTTTCATTGGACCCGATGCACTAGGTATTACACCTAGATCGAATATGAACTCCTTCATCCAGACTCCTTCATTTGCTACTTCCGAAGCAGCTATGTACTCCGCTTCACATGTAAATCCCGCCACGACGCTCTGCTTGAAACTGGACCAACTAACAGCTCCACCATTCAATATAAACACGTATCCGGTTTGCAACTTAGAGTCATCTGGATCAGTGTCAAAGCTTGCATTGACGTAACCATTTACGACGAGCTCTTTGTCACCTCCATAAATGAGAAACATAACCTTAGTCCTTTTCAGGTATTTCAGGATGTTCTTGACCGCTGTCCAGTGATCCACTCCTGGATTACTTTGGTACCTCCCTACTAAACGTATAGCAAGGCACACATCAGGTCTGGTACACAACATTGCATACATGATAGAACCTATAGCTGAGGCATAGGGAATGACTTTCATTTTCTCTCTATCTTCTGCAGTGGTCGGGCATTGAGTCTGACTCAACTTCACACCTTGTAACACATGCAAGAACTCTTTCTTTGACTGATCCATTTTAAACTTCTTCAAAACTTTATCAAGGTATGTGCTTTGTGAAAGTCCAATTAGGCATCTTGATCTATCTCTATAGATCTTGATGCCCAATATATATGCAGCTTCACTAAGGTCTTTCATTGAAAAACTATTATTCAAGTATCCTTTTATGCTATCCAGAAATTTTGTATCATTTCCAATCAACAATATGTCATCCACATATAATATTAGAAATGCTACAGAGCTCCCACTCACTTTCTTGTAAATACAGGCTTCTCCAAAAGTCTGTATAAAACCATATGCTTTGATCACACTATCAAAGCGTATATTCCAACTCCGAGAGGCTTGCACCAGTCCATAAATGGATTGCTGGAGCTTGCACACTTTGTTAGCACCTTTAGGATCGACAAAACCTTCTGGTTGCATCATATACAACTCTTCTTTAAGATATCCATTAAGGAATGTAGTTTTGACATCCATTTGCCAGATTTCATAATCATAAAATGCGGCAATTGCTAACATGATTCGGACAGACTTAAGCATCGCTACGGGTGAGAAGGTCTCATCGTAGTCAACTCCTTGAACTTGTCAAAAACCTTTCGCAACAAGTCAAGCTTTGTAGATAGTAACATTACCATCAGCGTCAGTCTTCTTCTTGAAGATCCATTTATTCTCTATGGCTTGCCGACCATCGGGCAAGTCAACCAAAGTCCACACTTTGTTCTCATACATGGATCCCATCTTAAGTTTCATGGTCTCAAGCCATTTTGTGGAATCTAGGCTCATCATCGCTTCCTCATAGTTCGTAGTCCGTGATGGTCTAGTAACATGACTTCCAGAACAGGATTACCGTACCACTTTGGTGTGGAACGTACTCTGGTTGACCTACGAGGTTCGGTAGTAACTTGATCCGAGGTTTCATGATCATCATCATTAACTTCCTTACTAATTGGTGTAGGCATCACCGGAACTGGTTTCTGTGATGAACTACTTTCCAATTCAGGAGAAGGTATAATTACCTCATCAAGTTCTACTTTCCTCCCACTCACTTCTTTCGTCAGAAACTCCTTCTCTAGAAAGGATCCATTCTTAGCAATGAAAATCTTGCCTTCGGATCTGTGATAGAAGGTATACCCAATAGTCTCCTTTGGGTATCCTATGAAGACGTATTTCTCCAATTTGGGTTCGAGCTTATCAGGTTGAAGCTTTTTCACATAAGCATCGCAGCCCCAAACTTTAAGGAACGACATCTTGGGTTTCTTGCCAAACCACAGTTCATATGGTGTTGTCTCAATGGATTTAGATGGTGCCCTATTTAACGTGAATGCAGCCGCCTCTAAAGCACAACCCCAAAATGATAGTGGTAAATCGGTAAGAGACATCATAGATCGCACCATATCTAATAAAGTATGGTTACGACGTTCGGGCACATCATTACGCTGTGGTGTTCCAGGTGGCGTGAGTTGCGAAACTATTCCACATTGTTTCAAATGAAGACCAAACTCATAACTCAAATATTCACCTCCACGATAAGATCGTAGAAACTTTATTTTCTTGTTACGATGATACTTCACTCTGAAATTCTTTGAACTTTTCAAATGTTTCAGACTTATGCTTCATCAAGTAGATATACCCATATCTGCTCAAATCATCTATGAAGGTCAGGAAATAACGATACCCGCCGCGAGCCTCAACACTCATCGGACTGCATACATTAGTATGTATTATTTGCAATAAGTCAGTTGCTCGCTCCATTGTTTCGGAGAATGGAGTCTTAGTCATCTTGCCCATGAGGCATGGTTCGCAAGCATCAAGTGATTCATAATCAAGTGATTCCAAAAGCATATCAGAATGGAGTTTCTCCATGCGCTTTACACCAATATGGCCTAAATGGCAGTGCCACAAATAAGTTGCACTATCATTATTAACTTTGCATCTTTTGGCTTCAATATTATGAATATGTGTATCACTACAATCGAGATTCAGCAAAAACAGACCACTCATCAAGGGTGCATGACCATAAAATATATTACTCATATAAATAGAACAACCATTATTCTCCGATTTAAATGAATAACCGTCTCGCATCAAACAAGATCTAGATATAATGTTCATGCTCAACACTGACACCATAACAATTATTCGGGTCTAAAACTAATCCTGACGGTAGATGTAGAGGTAGCGTGCTGATGGCAACCACATCAACCTTGGAACCATTTCCCACGCGCATCATCACCTCGTCCTTAGCCAATCTTTGTTTAATCTGTAGCCCCTGTTTCGAGTTGCAAATATGAGCAACAAAACTAGTATCAAATATCCAGGTGCTACTATGAGCATTAGTAAGGTACACATCAACAACATGTATATCAAATATACCTTTCACTTTGCCATCCTTCTTATCCGCCAAATACTTGGGGTAGTTCCACTTCCAGTGACCAGTCCCTTTGTAGTAGAAGCACTCAATTTCAGGCTTAGGTCTAGAGTTGGCCTTCTTCCCGGGAGCAGCAACTTGCTTGCTATTCTTTTTTAAGTTCCCCTTCCCCCCTTTGCCCTTTTTCTTCAAACAAGTGGTCTTGTTAACCATCAACACTTGATGCTCCTTCTTGATTTCTACCTCCGCGGCCTTTAGCATCGCGAAGAGCTCGGGAATTGTCTTTTCCATCCCTTGCATACTATAGTTCAAACGAAGCCTTTATAGCTTGGTGGCAGTGATTGAAGAACTCTGTCAATGACACTGTCATCAGGAAGATTAACTCCCAGCTGAGTATAGTGGTTATGGTACCCAGACATTCTGAGTATGTGTTCACTGACAGAACTATTTTCCTCCATCTTGCAGCTATAGCACTTGTTGGAGACTTCATATCTCTCAACTCGGGCATTTGCTTGAAATATTAACTTCAACTCCTGGAACATCTCATATGCTCCATGACGTTCAAAACGTCTTTGAAGTACCGATTCTAAGCCGTAAAGCATGTCACACTAAACTATCGAGTAGTCATCATCTTTGCTCTGCCAGACGTTCATAACGTCCGGAGTTGCTCCTGCAGCGGGTGTTGCACCTAGCGGTGCTTCCAGGACGTAATTCTTCTGTGCAGCAATGAGGATAATCCTCAAGTTATGGATCCAGTCTGTGTAATTGCTACCATCTTTCAACTTAGCTTTCTCTAGGAACGCATTAAAATTCAAGGGAATGGTAGCACGGGCCATTGATCTACAACAACACAGATATGCAAAAAAAACTATCAGGTACTAAGTTCATGATAAATTAAAGTTCAATTAATCATATTACTAAAGAACTCCCACTTAGATAGACATCCCTCTAGTCATCTAAATGATCACGTGATCCATATCAATTAAACCATGGCCGATCATCACGAGAGATGAAGTAGTTTTCAATGGTGAACATCTCTAAGTTGATCATATCTACTATACGATTCACGTTCGACCTTTCGGTCTCAGTGTTCCGAGGCCATATCTGCATATGCTAGGCTCGTCAAGTTTAATCCGAGTATTCTGCGCGTGCAAAACTGGCTTGCACCCATTGTATGTGAACGTAGATCTTATCACACCCGATCATCACGTGGTGTCTCGGCACGACTAAACTATAGCAACGGTGCATACTCAGGGAGAACACTTATACCTTGAATTTTAGTGAGGGGTCATCTTATAATGCTACCGTTGTACTAAGAAAAATAAGATGCATAAAAGATAAACATCACATGCAATCAAAATATGTGACATGATATGGCCATCATCATCTTGTGCCTTTGATCTCCATCTCGAAAGCACCGTCATGATCTCCATCGTCACCGGTTTGACACCTTGATCTCCATCGTAGAATCGTTGCCGTCTCGCCAACTATTGCTTCTACGACTATCGCTACCGCTTAGTGATAAAGTAAAGCAATTACATGGTGATTGCATTTCATACAATAAAGTGACAACCATAAGGCTCCTGCCAGTTGTCGATAACTTTTACAAAACATGATCATCTCATATAAAAACTTATATCACATCATGTCTTGACCATATCACATCACAACAAGCCCTGCAAAAACAAGTTAGACGTCCTCTACTTTATTGTTGCAAGTTTTACGTGGCTGCTACGGGCTTCTAGCAAGAACAGTTCTTACCTACGCATCAAAACCACAATGATTTTTCGTCAAGTGTGATGTTTTAACCTTGAACAAGGATCGGCCGTAGTCAAACTCGATTCAACTAAAGTTGGAGAAACAGACACCCGCCAGCCACCTATGTGCAAAGCACGTCGGTAGAACCAGTCTCATGAACGCGGTCATGTAATGTCGGTCCGGGCCGCTTTATCCAACAATACCACCGAATCAAAGTAAGACGTTGGTGGTAAGAAGTATGACTACTATCGTCCACAACTCTTTGTGTTCTACTCGTGCATATCATCTACGCATAGACCTGGCTCTGATGCCACTGTTGGGGAAAGTAGCATGCAATTTCAAAAAAAAATCCTACGATCACGCAAGATCTATCTAGGAGATGCATAGCAATGAGAGGGGGAGAGTGTGTCCACGTACCCTCGTAGACCGAAAGCGGAAGCGTTATGTTAACGCGGTTGATGTAGTCGAACATCTTCACGATCCAACCGATCCAAGTACCGAATGTACGACACCTTCGTGTTCAGCACACGTTCAGCTCAATGACGTCCCTCGAACTCTTGATCCAGTAGAGGGTCGAGGGAGAGTTTTGTTAGCACGACGGCGTGGCGACGGTGTTGGTGATGTGATCCGTGCAGGTCTTCGCCTAAGCACTACGACGCTATGACCGGAGACGTAAACTGTGGAGGGGGGCACCGCACACGGCTAAGAGAATTCTTGGTGTGCCTTTGGGGTGCCCCCCGCCCCCGTATATAAAGGATGGAGGAGGAGGCCGGCGGCCAGGACGGGCGCACCAAGGGGGGAGTCCTACTTGGACTCCTAGTCCAAGTAGGATTCACACCCCCTTTTTCCTTTCTCCACTGGAGGGAATAGGAAGGAGAGGGAGAGGGAAAGGGAAGTGGGGCGTCGCCCCCTCCTCCTTGTCCTATTCGGACTCCCTAGGAGGGGGGCACGCGGCCACCCCCCGCGGGCTTCCCTCTCTCTCCCTTAGGCCCATGTTGGCCCAATACTTCCCCGGGAGGTTCCGATAACCTCCCGGTACTCCGGAAAAATACCCGAATCACTCGGAACCATTTTGATGTCCGAATACAACCTTCCAATATATGAATCTTTACCTATCGACCATTCAAGACTCCTCGTCATGTCCTTGATCTCATCCGGGACTCCAAACAAACTTCGGTCACCAAAACACATAACTCATAATACAAATCGTCATTGAACATTAAGCGTGCGGACCCTGCGGGTTCGAGAACTATGTAGACATGACCTAGAACTGTTTTCGGTCAATAACCAATAGCGGAACCTAGATGCTCATATTGGCTCCTACATATTCTACGAAGGTCTTTATCGGTCAAACCGCATAACAACATACGTTGTTCCCTTTGTCATCGGTATGTTACTGGCCCGAGATTCGATCGTCGGTATCATCATACCTAGTTCAATCTCGTTCCAGCAAGTCTCTTCACTCGTTTCGTAATGCACCATCCTGCAACTAACTCATTAGTCACATTGCTTGCAAAGCTTATAGTGATGTGCATTACCGAGAGGGCCCAGAGATACCTCTCCAATACACGGAGTGACAAATCCTAATCTTGATCTATGCCAACCCAACAATCACCTTCGGAGACACCTGTAGAGCATCTTTATAATCACCCAGTTACGTTGTGACGTTTGATAGCACACAAGGTGTTTCTCCGATATTCGGGAGTTGCATAACCTCATAGTCAGAGGAACATGTATAAGTCATGAAGAAAGCAATAGCAATAAAACTAAACGATCATTCTGCTAAGCTAACGGATGGGTCTTGTCCATCACATCATTCTTCAATGATGTGATCCCGTTCATCAAATGACAACACATGTCTATGATCAGGAAACAAAACCATCTTTGATCAATGAGCTAGTTAAGTAGAGGCATACAATGGACACTCTGTTTTGTCTATGTATTCGCACATGTACTAAGTTTTCGGTTAATACAATTCTAGCACAAATAATTAACATTTATCATGATATAAGGAAATATAAATAACAACTTTATTATTGTCTCTAGGGCATATTTCCTTCAAGTAGATGAGTAACATGTATCGCACTTGCACCCACAAGCAAAAGTAAAATACGCCCTAGCAAATAATATCATCAATACGACATCTAGTGATTTGTTTTGCAGAAGACCAATACAATTGCTCCTAAGATTGTGATGGCGTGGGTATGAATGGAAAGAGCCAACCCAGTCATGGTTCGGAATGGGAAATCCTTGTGATGAGTAGATCTTGATCTTTTCTAGGCCTCCACCATTACCAGTCAATGGAGCAAACGTTGTGTTTTGGGATGCGCCTTGGGTCCATGACCGTAAGCCCAAGGAAATTGCTCCCCTCACATTTGAGGCCTCCGCACGCAAAAATTGGAAGGTGCGGAGGCACTTCATGAGAACGCTTGGGTCTCCAAAATAAATATGCCTAACATACTCTCCATGGCCCACTTCCCTCGATTCATTGCTCTTTGGACGCTTAGTGGTGATTTCCACCTTAAAGGAAGTTCCAAGATGACATCACTTGGAAGCACACGACTAATGGCCAATACACGTAGGCTTCCGCTTGCTCTGTGCAATTCTTGGGCATAATCTACTATGTATGGTGCACACAGTTTGGAAGGCTTGGGCTTGACCTAAAGTAAAGTTCTTGTGTGGTTGCCCATCCAAAAACGGATTTGGACCGCCGATAAGTTGGCTAAGCATGGATGGCCAAATTATGGACTTTTTTTGAAAGAAAACACGCACTTTATTGATTGGAAATAATGGTTACATCGTCTATAAGAAGAGGTACAATATTCTCCATAGGCTCCTCAAACCAATCTCTAGTTACAGAAACTTTCGCTAGCCTAGCGAGTTCATGAGCAACCTTATTAGCTGTCCTATTACAATGTTCAAATCTAGTCAACGGAAAATCACATGCCATGAAGTAGCAATCCTCGAATACTGCCGCCGCAACTCCCGCCGATGGTCCTCCATTTTTCATTGTGCCAATGACTTCCATATTATCAGAGTTAATAATAAGACGATTGCATCCCGCCTTTTGTGCAAGAATTAAACCAAACCTCAGAGCCATCGCTTCTGCTGTTAGTACATCAGCACACCAATCGATCTTCCCATTTCCGCCAGCAATGAATTTTCCTTTGTCATCTCTGAGTACAGCACCTACCGTGCCCCTGAGCAGATCATGGTCAAAAGAAGCATCAACATTTAGTTTAACAAAACCCATAGGAGGTCGGCTCCATCCTTCTTTTCTACTAGATGCACTAGGGGAGTGGGCATTCACATAGTTTGCCGTTATAGCACGAACCCCCATCAAAATCTGGTTCACATCTTGAGACTTCCCTTCATGAACCAAGATGCGTCTCTCCCACCATAAATACCAAGCGGTTATCGCGATTAATTCACTTGCATTCTGGCATCCTAATATAGATAGTTCTTGGTGCGGCATAAGAAGTAAGAATTCAAGAACCGCCTCACCAGCACGATCAATAACACAAGCTTTCTTAATTACCTCGTACATCCCCAGCTTACCCCAAACCTCTTTTGCCTTCTCACACAAAAACAATATATGTTTTGTATCTTCTTGCCCATTTGAGCATGATGGACAAAGGGGCGAAACTTTCATATGTCTATTGGCAAGTGTCCGGGATGCGCCTTCTTTCAAGTGCCGCTTCACCCCTTAGGCTTTAAAATTTGGTAAATGATTGGCTTCATCTTGGGCATTCGGATACCACCTCTTGGAACTTAGAATATCCCAAGGATTGATAGATTAAACTCTTCTCCAAGTGTGTCTGTGTGTATCCAATAGAAAAACTTTGACATCACTTGCCATGCTCATTAGTTGGACCCTTTGAAATGAGAGGAACTCCCGGGTTTTCCGCCACAAGAGTGCTCCACCTTCAATCTTGCTCAACACCATAAAGCTCGAGGCAGGACTTTGGGTTACCGTTGGCGCCAAAAAGAACACAAACACTGTTATCTTCTTAATTAATGAATAAGGCAAATCTTATGTCTCCATTTCAAAAAAAGAGAGAGTACAAGTGCTCCTAGATTTGCAAATGCACCCAGAGTCCGAGCAAAGCTGGCGCTTCCGAGATTTGTTTTCTTTCAAACCTCACATCATGACGGCATAACAACACTAACATAGGTAAAGTGTGACTGCAGATCACTTCTTCCATTCCGAATTATAATATGTTTTGGACACTAAAATACAGGCTACATACAGAATGAAATGAGTGAAAAACACACTAAAACACATCAATATCCATTCGATTCAAAAAAAGAAGAAGTTATAACATCTTATAAATCAAAATAGAGCAAGTATATAATTTGCGATAGTCTACTGGCAGCAGAACGAATTGGACCCTGGGAAAAACCTTCCAATCCCGTGGAGAAGATTGTGATGCTCCTAACCAGGAACACACATTTGGCAGCTATATCAGAAACCGTTTTATCGAAACACCTGCAAGCCTCCAGATGGTATTGATCATTGAGCATGCATACGATTGGACTCCCGCGGCTTTCAGTGACCCAGCAGCTCGCACAAAACCTGGGTGCTATCTCCACCACTGGACTATAATTGTGTTGACCCACTGGCTGGTCACAGGAAACCGGGTGATATCTTCACTGCAAGTTACTCCCTTCGTTTCATAATATAATACATATAGATTTTTTGAAAGTCAAATCTCACAAATTTTGACCAAGTTTGTGGAGAAAAACATTTACTCTAGAATGTATATCTTTAGATTCGTTATAAGATTTAGCTTCATATTATATATTTGGTATTGTGCATGCATGAAAGGAGGGAGTGATAGCCTATAGTGCAAGTCATGCAGATCTGCTGTAATGTGCAAGATCCAAAGAATGTATTTTACACTTCCGCTTCGGTAGACCCCCTTCAACACAAGGACGGCTAAGATTGTCCCATACCCCTTCATAACGGAGGGCACGATG
>NC_041391.1:559350853-559353475 GCF_002162155.2 Triticum dicoccoides | reverse complement strand
TGGCTGCCCCCGCTGACGCGCTGCCGCCTGCCCCCCCGCCCCCGCTGCCGCCTCGCCTGCCCCCGACCCGCGCCCGACCCTCGCCTCCCATAAATCCACCCCCGACCCGCGCGCTAGCCTCTCATAAACCGCCCCCGACTCCGCCTCTCCTCTTAGAGACCGTCCGCGACCCCGCGTTCTCCGATCGATCTCCGGGGCGGCGGCTCTCTCCGGCGCGATGCCTCATGGACGCGGATGCTTCGGCCGGCGTTGGTTCGGCTGGGGAGGCGGCAGTGGAGGCGGCAGTGGAGGCGCAGGGAGCAATCGCCGGGCGGTTGGCGGCGGCGGAGGCGGCGGCAACGGTGGTGGACGAGGTGGTGGACGCGGCGCCGCGCCAGGCGGTCTGTGGCCCTCTAGCCTCAGCGGGCCGCAGACCGTGGATATCTACCGGCA
Source organism: Triticum dicoccoides (assembly GCF_002162155.2). Classification (NCBI taxonomy): domain Eukaryota; kingdom Viridiplantae; phylum Streptophyta; class Magnoliopsida; order Poales; family Poaceae; genus Triticum; species Triticum dicoccoides. Next base: position 559,353,043 of record NC_041391.1, on the reverse strand, counting down.
CGGCATCCCTGTGCCACCGTCATGTTGCCTAGCACACGGCTGGCACGTGACGAGCGACGGCTACGCCACGCCTGGGTCGGCACAACCTGGTCCGTGGAACCCCGAAGGTCGCCTCAACTTTTGGGTAGGCCGCGACTTCGACACCATCGTGAGCTTCTACAAGTCTCGAGGCATCCGCGCGAACGCTCCAAACGCGCCCCTCGCGCCCCCCGCCGCCCCGGTTGTGCAGGCCCGTGCCGGTCGGCGCGCTCGCCCAGGCGCGCCGGCCGCTCCCGCCGCTCCAGCGGCCGCCCCTGAGTTTCACATCCCACCGGAACTAGCGGCGATGCAAGAGGAGGGCGACCCGTTGGAGTCGCCGGGTTTGATCCGCGCGATCCGGAACTCCACGTCGGAGACCGGTTGGATGCCGCCGGAGGATGTTGTTGACCTGAGGGACCCGGCAGACGAGCCGGGATACTGGCAGGCGATCAGGGAGTCGACCGATACACTAGCGCAACAGTCGTCTACCTTGGAAGAATTTTTCGGAGACTTGGGCAGCTCCGATGACTCAGACGGCGGCGAAGATGGCGGTGAAGACGGCGGGTAGACGGTAGTGGTTGATCTTGTGAGTAGCGAGGAGGAGTAGTTAGATTTGTTTTAGTGTTAATCTTTCCACTGCCGTAATCTTTCATGTAAAATTTCATTTGAATGTAAAATATCCTAAATATGAACGAAATTATGTTGCTTCAACCAGTAATGGAATGGTTGTAGAATGTATCACTTATTGATATGGTTTTTGTTATTAATGGAATATTTCCATTGATATTGTAAAAAGGAGAAGTAAACACGTAAAAAAATATGAACGAAATTATGTTGCTTTAACGAGTAATGGAATGGTTGTATAATGTATCACTTATGGATATAGTTTTTGTTATTAATGGGATATTTCCATTGATGCTGTAAAAAGGTGAAGTAAACACATAAAATACCGGCAAAAAATTTAAGCAACATAAAAGAAAGAACCCAACCACCGACGCTGAGCCCATAGAGGAGAAGTTACCCCAAATCAAGCCCGTAGGCGACTCGCGCGGCTGATTGAGCCCACTAACGGGCCCAGAAACGAGGTCCAACGGAGCACTGGGGAGTTAGATTACAGGAGTTCGAGGTGTGGGGCGGAAGCAGCTACTTAAGTCGCTCCAAGCGCCCCCCCGCTTCTGAGGTGGGACTAAATATGGCATTGCAACTCGCCCCTCAGTGCACGCGGCCGACGCAAGGCTCAGGAGGCCGTTTTCTGTGCTGTCACCGGCCGGCCCAGTTCGGCCCATGGTGGCAAGGCGCCACTCGCCCACTCCCACGGCCCATGCCACCCTCCCCTCGCCCGCGCGGGGAAAATTTTTTGTGTGGGCGTGTTGGAGGCGTGCATTGGGCGGGGAGATCGAGGAGGATGCGGCGGGGCGGGTCAAAGTCGTTGTGTGCGGGGAGCGAGGCTGATCCGGTCGTGGTGGTGGGATCCTAGGGAGGCGCTGGTTGGCCAGTTGGGGTCCGGGGTAGGTGGGATTCGGTGGGTCCGTGGCGGCGGGATTCGAGGGAGGCGTTGGCCGTTGGCTGGGATGCGAGGTAATCTGCGGCGTGTATATGAAAAACATGCATGAGACAGTAACACGGGAAAAACATGGCATGCGACAATAACACGAACGGGTGCATTTTTTCACCACGTCGGTCAACCCAGGTAGTATAACACATGCAATGGCATCATCATCATGAAACGACAGCAAACAAAATAAACAGAATTTTGAAACTGCACACAATTGCACCAAAGTTCGTTGCTCGTTGCACTAGGGGTACGTGGGTACAGTCGAGGGTGATGCCAACGAGCGGAAAAAGTTTCGTGACATTTGGCAGAGTCAAAAAAAAGTAGTCGGGAACCCCCCTCCGGTAGACCGTAAAAGAGTCTGGCTGCACTGTGGGCACGTGATCGCATGCATGCAATTGCACCAAAGTGGTCGGACATGCGGGCACGGCCTACGTAGGGCCCCACGCAAGGTTGGAACGAAACCGGACACAAAACGAACGTTGCGTCACATCCGGCCAGTGTTTTACGGCATTTTCACGGGGAAAATCCTAGAAAACGCGTCGAGCGTCGGAAAAATATGCAAACTGGCATGGGTGCTGTCGAGGGTGATGCCATCATGCGGAAAAAGTTTCGTGCCG
>NC_041391.1:559343314-559348636 GCF_002162155.2 Triticum dicoccoides | reverse complement strand
AAAATAGCCTGGTTGCACTGGGTGTACGTGATCGCATGCATGCAATTGCACCAAATTGGTCGGATGTGCGGGCACAGCCTACGTAGGGCCCCACGCAAGGTTGGAACGAAAACGGACACAAAACAAACGTTGCGTCACGTCCGGCCATTGTTTTACGGCATTTTCACGGGGAAAATCCTAGAAAACGCGTCGAGCGCCGAAAAAATATGCAAACTGGCGTGGGTGCTGTCGAGGGTGATGCCATCATGCGGAAAAAGTTTCGTGCCGTTTGGCGGAGTCAAAAATAAAAAGTAGTCGGGAACCACCCTCCGGTAGACCGTAAAAGAGTCTAGTTGCACTGGGGGTACGTGACTATGGCAAATAATTTTTGTTTTCATGTAAGTTTGCATGACGAAAATATTTAATTACACGAATTTACAAAATTATAGGAAAAATGCATGGGGCGCGCGGCCCCACCCTAACCCACCCGCATAGTTAATAGCCGGATCTAACCTCCTACTGCCCCCACCTATTGCTGACGTGGCGGGGAGGGAGTGGCCCTCGAAGGTGTCCCGGCTATAGCCGACTCCAGCCGATTCGAGGAGGTCAAAGCCCTAGTGGACCTCGCCTCGATCGGGGGTCAAAGCCACGCCGCGTCCACGATCGCGAGTCCACGCCGCCTCCACGATCGCCACTAGTCGCCGCCTAACCCTAGCTGCCTGCGCCCGCCGCCCCCAACGCCATCTGCGGCTGACGCCGCCACCGACGCCCCCGACGCCGACAGCCCCGACGCCATCTGCCGCCGACGCGCCTTCACGCCGACGCCCCCTACGCCCCCGACGCCACCTTCTAGCCGACGCCCTCGACGCCGACGCCCCCTACGCCACCGACGCCATCTGCCGCCGACGCGACCTCACGCCGACGCCACCTTCACGCCGACGCCCGACGCCCCCTACGACCTCGACGCCACCTTCGAGGTAACTCCCGAAACCTGCCCCCCGTCGCCGCCGTAGACGCGTTCTGACGCCGACGCCAACTTCCTAGAGTAATTAGAAAATATTTTTAGAGTAGGCCTAATATTTTTAGAGTACTTAGAAAATAATTTGTTATGAAACAGGGCATTAAAATATAAGCATAACCTTGATCGTTCAATATTTTGTCCCAAGGTCAGTACACTATGTACTTAGAGAATAATGTGAGAATGTCTAATTTGATTATGTCTAATGTGAATGAGGTTATATATCTAATTTGGCTATAGTTTTGGTAATAATTATGCATGCATGATAGCTTATATATGTATGAATTTTGTTTGTAGTTAGCAACGCCAGCGCGCCATTGTCCCCAAGGGCCGGCACCGATCTCATGGCACGAGGTACTATCCATTCATCATGTTTATCATGTACGCATACATAGTAGCTAACATTATTTTTGCTCCTATTCCTAGCGATGGAGGAGTACGGAGAGATTTTTTGTTCGGTTGAGAAGTGGTGTCTCTTGGTTAGCAAACTAAACTCTAGGCAGAAAACGCGGTTTGCGAGCACTAGTCTTGAAAAAATGTTGATGATTCCTAGTGTGCTGATGCGAAAATGTTTGCTCAAGTTTATTATTAAATCGTATGCAATGGACAGAAAAAGGTTCATCATGCCATCAAAAAACGGTGCGATTTCATTGCGCACCGAAGATGTGTATGACATTTTTGGGCTACAGAACAAGGGCAAAGATGCCATTAAAGCCCTAGGTAAAGGGGGGTTAAAGGCAAAGGTGAAGGTGCCTAGTCGTTTTGTAGATTCGAAAATGGGGCAAATGATGATAGACGATCTGATTGACAACATCGTTGCCAGTGGCACGTACGATGATGATTTCCTCCGTAGAATTGTTCTGGTTCTTCTGGGCACGGTTCTTGCACCACAGTCCACCAGAGAAGTTCCTAATGCTTACTACAAGTTAGTGCACGATGTGGAGGCCATCAAATCATATAATTGGAACGCATTTACTTTACGCGTTTGCGTGGAAGGCATCACAAAGACCTTGTCAGATCTTGAAAAATTTACTTGGCCGATCAGAAACCTTGCCCTCATACAGGTAAACCTTATGTTATATTTGTTTATTTGAAACTAAAGTTTGTGAAAAGAATTTGCTGATATACTTCATGTTTGTGCAGTACATGTTTTGGGAGAAAGTGCAGCCACTGGATGAAGAGGCATTTGATCCACTAGCTCATGAGTATCCATTGATGGTCAATTGGTCAGAAGATGAGGCTATGAAGCGTGACGCGTACGACACGGCATACGGCCGTGGTAATGGGACGGTAAGTTTTAATGGTTCCAACTGCATGCAATTATGTTGCTATTTATGTGTTGAGAAATTTATATTGATTTAATATGTAACAGATTGATGACGTGATAAGTGAGAAGTACAAACAGACATTAATTGCTCAGCAAGGAAGAAAGGCAGAGGAAGAATTAGAGCAAGAAGATGGAACAGATCGTGCCCAAAGAATGAAAGATAATAGAGACGAGGCTTCTTCCAGCAGGGATACTACATTAGATCAAGTGATGAAATGCATCAAAGATATGCAAAAAGAAATTAGACTGCTCCCTGAAAAATGTGTTGAGGTAAATACTGATGTGTATTTCAGTTTGCATGGGATTATTGATAATTTATGCATGTAATAAATAATTTCGATGTGTCATTGCAGATTGTAGTGCAGAAGCTAGAGAAGGAAGGTCTTGCCTTCAGGGGGTTTCGTGATGACATTGAGTTTGTGGAGCATAGTGAAGCGTGGATGGGGAAGTATGGTCCATCAAAATATAAATCAAAATATTGGACAGATGTAAAATCAACTCCCGCAAAAGAAGACATGGACAACAGGGTGGATGCATCCTTCACCACCGGGAACGGGAAGAAATTGGCGCGTGATAAAGGTGTGCATCACAACACACCTGGTACAGGAGATGAAGGCGACCCCTTCGTTATTTATGACAACGGTAATTCACCCGACCCATCTCCTGAGACGGTAGCCACGAATGAATTTCCACCTTTTACTTCAACCCCCAAGAATATGAATAAAGTGTCAGACGGGTCTAGCGCCGATAAATCTGAGGAGTTTAGTATGGATAGTCTGAACACCCGTATTAAAAATGCGAAAGAAAGTGGCACTCAGGAGAGTGATGGGAAGGAGAATGATGGGAAGGAGAATGATGGGAAGGAGAATGATGGGAAGGAGAATGATGGGAAACGCAAGAGGAAACAGTCAAAATATTGCCTTTCACCTTACCAGCAGAACGGTGGACGTAAACGTGCAAAGAAAAGTAAGTGCTAAGTAGATTATTGTAGCAACATACTTCTATCCTTGCATGCACACTTTATTAACTCATTGTTTCTTACTATTTTAGGTCTGTTTGGTATAAGAGCTGTTATGATTAATACTGATTACATTAATGAGGATCACATAGAGGCCGCAAAGATTTATATCCGAACACTGGCAGACTCGGAGAAGCTTCGCAGGAAAACTGTCGTGCACATGACGGGAATTGGTGGGGAAACATGTACACCTCATATGCTTGAAGCCATCATTTCGAAAAAATGGTTGCATGGCGGTGTAAGTATTAGCAATAAGTTATTAAGTTGGACATGTCATTTGCATATAAATTATCTAATAGGCGTATTGCTGTTATGTTATTTTGTAGGTCATCAATTGTTATTGCAACCATATGCAGACCCATAATCCTCGTGCTGACCATCACATATTATCATCTTGGGTGTCCCACTGGCTTATTCTTCGTGCTGATGGAAAGGTTGTCAACTCTAAGAGGCATTTTATGGATCATTTCACAAACCAAACTAAAATGGTGTCTAGAGTTACTGAAGAGTATTTCATCAAAGATAAGGTACTTCAGTTTAGTATGATCATTCGTAGTATATCTGTGTGTACACCAACATGAATAAACTTTGTTGTAGGCATACTTTCCTTTTCATGTGGAAGAAAATCATTGGATAACAGTTCTTATGCACAACAAGAAAAAAGAGTTTCAAGTATTAAACTCTACTGGTAAATGCAGCAAAAGAGTTCTTGCAAAGATTGCTAAGCTGGTAAGCTTACAACGTTACATAAAACAATATATATTTCTTCGAAAAGTACTTCATATGGATTTGTCTATTTTATTTCAGAGGGCAGAGATAGCTATTGATACAAAGGAGGTGAATGCTCTTATTGAAACGGATCATCATGATGTATCTTCCTGGCCAATAAGGGAGTACAATATGCCGTCACAAAAAGACGGGTATGTTGCAAATGTTGAATTAGTATGTACTTGTATGATCCATCAATAACTGACTTGTGGTTTCTTGCAGAGTCTCTTGTGGTCTTTTCGTGGTGAAATGCGTTCAACACTGGGACGGAGATGGTTGGGAATTTGAGTTCGATCAAGATGAGGTTAATGCTTCAAGGGGACGCATTCTAGCTGAAATACTTTTTTCAGAGTGCAACACGAAGGAAGTAGTGAAAGAGAAGATCCTCAAGATCATGGAGACCAAATGAGTAGGAGGATGGGGTGTTGGCTATTATCTCCACTAAATAAATGTGCCGTTGTCGGTATCTTGATACAATTTACATATTAAGACATCTATATATTTGCAGTGGTTGGTATTTGCTACAATATTACTCTTATCTGCGGCATGGTTTAGCATGTTCCGCAACTAAATAAATGTGATGTGGTCTGCTACAATATCACTCTTACTTGCAGCATCGTGGGTGATGATTTTTGAACATGTTATGTACGCACTTTGTATTATGCACTGTTTGCCATTTGTCGCAACTAAATAAATGTGATGTGGTCAGTGCGGGCTGTTGTTTGCAGCCGCTATTTTCTGCCAAAATAAAGTGAAGTTTTTTAAAAAAAAATGCCCGACCACCGCTGCTGGGCCCATAGTAGCTTACGGAAGCTACCCAAATCAAGCCTAGAGGCGACTCGGGCGGCCGATCGAGCGCACTAGCGGGCCCAGCAGCGGGGTCCAACGGGGCGCACGGGGATAATACGAAAGGAGTTCGAAAAGGGGGGCGGAGGCAGCTATTTAAGCCGCTCCTGGCGCCCCCCCCCCCCTTCCGAGGTGGGACTAAAACTTGGGCGCTGCCCCGCGCGGGCGAGGGGGAGGGGGCGTGGGCCGCGAGAGGGGCGCGGGGAGAGGCCGTGGGCCGGGGGAGGAGCCCCGCGCGGGCGAGGGAGGGCCAGCACGTTTTTTTAAATTTTTTTCTGGTTCGTTTTTTCTTTTTCTTTTTCTTTTTCTTTTCTTTTTCTTTCATTGAAAGTTCACGGATTTGAATAAGTTAATGAAATTTTATAA
>NC_041391.1:559339468-559341643 GCF_002162155.2 Triticum dicoccoides | reverse complement strand
TTCCTGTACATCCTGTCAAGCCACTCTTCAGTTCTATCCGTCTTCCACTTATCATAGAAAGCTTTCCATCTCTGCTCAAAGTTCGCTTGAGAGGTGGCATAGTACAGGAGCGATCTGAACTCATCCAGTGACTTGTAATGCAGGTGCCTCTGCATATTTTTCTCGATATGCCACGAACAAAGACGATGGAAAACATCTGAAAGGACGGTCCGAATAGCCCGGATCATTGCAGCGTCACCGTCTGTGATTATTGACTTTGGCTTCACCTGACAGTTTGCCTTCATAAATGTCTGCAGCAGCCACACGTATGTCCCTTCCGTCTCGTCAGCAATGATGGCACAACCAAACACTGTGGTGCAACGGTGGTTGTTAACTCCTACAAAGGGGACGAACGACATACCGTATCTGTTCATCTTATACGTGCTATCAAACACGACCACATCTCCGTAGTCCTGATAGTCCCTCCGCGACTGTGCATCGCACCAGAACATACTCTTCAGTCGCCCTTCCTTGTCACGCACATACTCAAAAAAAACTCAGGGTCCTTCTCCTTCCTACTCCTCATAATGCCAACTGCCGTCTCTGCATCACCCTTTGCAATGAGCCTCATTTTTTCTCTGCAACAAAGATTGTAAATGTCCCTCCTGATAAGCCCGCACTTATCGTACGAACCGTATCTGCTGATGAAGTTGTCCATTATAATATGCTTTCTTATCCCGGCCGCTTCCATGGCCAATATCTCGGCCCTCTGCCCATCTCCAATCCGTCTGTGTGACCATAAAAAACAAACCTCGTCGGGCCGAGCCATCGCGTGGTTGTGATCATCCACGAATGATGCGACGAACCAAACGCCACGTTCTCTGTCCAGTTTCACCACCATATGTGCACCGCAGTCACAACGAGTCTCCGGTCTAAGCCTGCGCTTGCGGCCCTCCATGGTTATGAACTTGCTCTGCCTTCTCCCAGCCCTGGAGCAAAGAAACCGCCGGTACCGGATCATTCCCGAAGCACCTCGTTTCACCTTCTGTTTCCTTATGCTAAACCCGTGTTCTCTGGCGTGATTGTTGTAGAATATGTATGCATCCCCTTGCGACCGAAAGGTCATAGCCATGACCTTCCAATGTGTCTCAAGCATCTTCTGCTGCCTTTGAGCCTCCTCAATATCGATCTCTCCCTCATCGTGATCAACGCTCGGACCATCTGACTCCTCCTACAACATTCATTTCAAAATATATATGTCAATTATTATCATTTAAATCATACTATTGATCCATGTACAACATCTATCAACTAACCTGGCTCAAGTTATCTGCAAATGATTCCTGCCAACTATGTTGCACATTGTCAACATCCACATCTTCCTGGAAATTTATACACAAAGATATACAGTTAGCCATACCATACTTTGCAATTTCGAAAATAAAAAAAATATACGGCACTTACGTTTTCGCTATTTGCGCCATGTTCATTATTATCAAAATCCTCCGGAGGTAAGATATCATATGACGAGACGGAATCGTTGTCGCTGCTGTCATCATCTTCGTTCAAGTTATCATTATTGGTCTTAGTCACCTTATCAGTACCATTCTCGTCCCTCCCGAATGCAGATTCTTCGTCCATGTCAACACGCCTAACTCACAGAACTGCAAAACATCGTGTGTTAGGTTTAGTACAATGCATCATGCCCAAAGCAACGCTAGTTCTGTAAATCATGCCCTAGTCCGTAGAGGAGGCGCTGCGGCGGGAGGTTTTGATGAACCCTAAACCCTAAATCCGTACATGCATGAACTAGCCCTCACTTCTATCCAGCGGCGAGTCTACTAGACAGGCTTAAACAGGCTCAAGCCTACCCTCCAGAAAAACAATTTTTTTAGTACTGCTATTACTACTTTCATCCCAGCTCATTACTACATCTATTATCCAGTAGAAAACACACAACACCACGCATGCGCAGTTACGGGCAGCACAAACGAATGACCAGCCTGCATCAACTGTGTAATTACTCGTTCATGTACTGTAAACGAATTTAGTGCCCAACGCAACTTATTTGCAAAAAAAGAAAAAGAAAAAAAATGAGTTTGCATGCATGTATTCCTCACGCGAAACCTGTATCTATCCCGCTAGGTTTAGATGACGGGCATGACAAACCTTGGCCTGCGGTGTAGACGTCGACGA
>NC_041391.1:559322786-559338516 GCF_002162155.2 Triticum dicoccoides | reverse complement strand
CTACCGAAGCAAAGCCCTGTATTTTATCTAACTAAAACAAGCCCTTCTCAAAGGGGTTTCGGATCCTCTTTAACAGTATATGAATAAGAAGACAGAGACTATTAGAGACAAAACTAAATTACACATTTGCTGGCACTAGGAACAACAATCAGTAAGTCACAACCACGACCCGAATTTATGAATTATGATCTCAACAACGCCGCACACATATGTTTCACTAGTAAAATTGAAGACCTAAAAATAGACTCGGACCAAAACACGAATCTGCCTTGGAAGCCCTCGCTACCGTCACCAAAAAAAGTATCCATCGCCGCCGTCCTACCCGCCTGGAGGCGGGAGATGACCCAACTTCCTTTTTTGTACCTTCTACCTCCAATCTTATGGCTTCCTCAACCCTCTGACACGGGTCTACGTAATGTGCCTAGGATCCATCACATTGTACTTCCCCGTCGTCATGTGGCGATGCTGGCCCCCGTGTGCCTCAGACCCGCGACTGCGGGAAGGCTTCCTCAAGCTGCATGGTGTCTGTTCCGCGACGGGATCCCACATTGTCTACACACGATGACACGAGGCGATATGTGTGCGGTCGTGGCGCCAAGAATTGCCGACGAGGGCATTGTCCTACCATACAGAAGATTCCCCCTCATCGGTATGTTAGCCAACCAGTGGCTGCCATAGGCAAGGATGGCGGATTAAAAAAGGCGTGTGGTGGTGTTGTCGGATACAAATATGTCACCCACTGCCGCATGGCTCGTAGTCGTTGTGTTGTCATGATATGGTTGGTGTCGTGGTTCTTGCTGCATTTCGTTGTACTTCGGGAGCTTTCTGCCTAGGCATAGCTTCAGTCTTGTCTAAGTGTGTTCAATGTGCAATGTAGCAAACACTGTCTTTTGGGATGCACCTTGGGTCCATGGCCGTAAGCCCAAGAAAATTGGTCCCCTCTTATTTGAGGCACCCACACGCAAAAACTGAAAGATGCGGAGGCACTTCATGAGAACGCTTGGGTCTCCAAAATAAATATGGCTAGCATGCTCTCCATGGCCCACTTCCCTCAATTCATTGCTCTTTGGGCGCTTATTGGTGATTTCCATCTTAGAGAAAATGCCAAGATGACATCACTTGGAAGCACACGGCTAGTGGCCAATACACGTCGGCTTCTGCTTACTCTGCACAATTCTTGGGCACAATCTACTCCGTATGGTGCACACAGTTTGAAAGGCTTGGGCTCGATCTAAAGTAAAGTTCTTGGCGTGTTTGCCCATCCAAAACCGGATTTGGACTGCCGATATGTTGGCTAAGCATGGATTGCCAAATTATGGACTTTAGATGCGGGATGCGCCTTTTTTTCAAGTGTCGCTTTACCCCTTAGGCTTTGAAATTTGGTGAATAATTGGCTTCATCTTGGGCATTTGGGCGCCACCTCTTGGCACTAGATCCCATGAAGGATTGATAAATTAAACTCTCCGCCAAGTGTGTCTGTGTATGTCCAATAGAAAAACTATGACATCACTTGCCATGCTCATTAGTTGGACCCTTAGAAATGAGAGGAACTTCCAGGTTTTCCGCCACAAGAGTGCTCCACCTTCAATCTTGCCCAGCACCATAAAGCTCGAGGCAAGACTTTGGGTTACCGCTGACGCAAAAAATAACACAAACACTATTCTCTTCTTAATTAATAGATGAGCCAAATCTTATGTCTCCATTTCAAAAAAGAGAGAGTACAAGTGCTCCTAGATTTGCAAATGAACCTAGAGTCCCGGCAAAGCTGGCGCTTCCAGATTTGTTTACTTTCAAATCTCACATCATGACGGCATAACAAAATATGCTAACAAAACTGAAAATTAGCGACCAGGAGGATGCCTAACATGGGTAAAGTGTGACTGCAGAAGTCACTTCTTCCGCTCCGGATTATAATATGTTTTAGACATTTAAATACAAACTACATACAGACTGAAATGAGTGAAAACCACACTAAAACGCGTCTATGTCCATTCAATTAGGAAAAAAAAAGTTAGAACATCTTATAATCCGAGACAGAGCAAGTATATAATTTGCGATATATAGCCTACTTACAGCAGAACAAAATTGTGGTGCTCCTAACCAGGAACACACGTTTGACAGCTCTATCGGAAACCGTTTTATCGGAACACTTGCAAGCCTCCAGATGGTATTGATCACTGAGCATACGATTGCACTCCGGCGGCTTTCACGAAACCTGGGTGCTATCTCCACCACCTATAGACCTACCTAAGTGGAACGTTAACTTGGAAAGAAATTACCATGCGATGCCAAATCAATCTGAGCCACGTACCCCGGGCGTTGGGTGTTTGGCCATGTACCACTACATGCAGGCATGCAGCCATGCTGTAACGCCACGGCATGTTTTCAGCGTAGGGGCGAGGCGCTTGCGGCGAAGGGAAAGCGAAGCAACCTGTGTCTTCGTGTCTGAACAAAGAAGGCGGAGACAAGGAGAGGCAAAGCTAAATTACGCCTTTGCTGCCACCGGGCGCATCAGCCTTGTCACGCTCGGGGCCCGGGTTTCTGAATTCTGATCCCCGGCAACGCCGCGAACCCGCAAGAATAAGATGGTGGTGGATACAGGTCTCCGTCAGGAACAAAGGCCCCCCCAAAGTTCCGTTACGTTGTACCCCTCAGCTTTGCGTTTCCTTTTCGACAGAGGCCTCACCTCACGCAAAACGAATCTGATCATGATCAGTAGGCTGCGAGCTCGCCATCTCACCCGCTCGAGAGTGAAAGCCGACATGCCGTCTCCTCAGGTTCAGGCCACGATTCGGTACACAGCACGTAGATATATACGTGCATACGTACCGAACGGGCACGCAGCAGACAACCACCGTCCGTCTCCGTCCGTCGTCGTTGGGATCGTACCGGAAGAGTAAGACGAGTCGCCCCTGCTACGTGCCGTCGCCTTCAGAAGCTCTGCATGCTTCGGTGGGGAATGGAAAAGAGCGGGCACGGCACGATCACGCACCCGGCCATAGGACGGTAGAATTCCACCGCATGATGGGCGGAAGGAATCGGGCGCGCGCCCAACTAGTCCGCCTGACTTATTTAGGCGCCGCGTTTTGTCCCCGTCGTCCGGCCCCAGCCGAGCCGACGCGCGCGCCATGGCCTCCTCCTCCCTCGCCTCCCCGGCCCGCCGCGCCCTCCTCGTGTCGTGCTTCCTCCTCTGCTTCCTGCCGCGCCATGTTGCCGCCGGCGCCGCGGGGGCGGGGGGCTACGTCACCGTCTCCACCGCCAGCTTCGCCGCGTCGAGCGCGACCTGCGACGAACCCGGCCCAGGTAGCGCCGCTGCACTTGCTTTTCTCGACTTTGAGAGAGCTGGTTGGTGGCTTTTGGGAGAATTGTTGTTGATTCGTTTGTTGGCTCGGATCTTTTGCTGCTCCAGTGATCGCGCCGCGGCAGAGGAACGGCACGCTGGCGGTGCTGCGGCTGGCGCACCGGCACGGCCCTTGTGGCCCGTCGACGGCGTCGGCGGTGGCGGCCCCGTCGTTCGCCGAGATGCAACGTTCGGACCAGCGGCGCGTGGAGTATATCCAGAGGAGGGTGTCCGGGGGCGGCACGCGGGGGGCGAATAAGGGGGGCTTGCAGCAGCGGCAGCAGCAGCTCGCGGCCGGCTCCAGGTCGGCGACGGTGCCGACCACCATGGGCGTCGGCACGTTCCAGTACGTGGTGACGGTGAGCCTGGGCACGCCGGGCGTGTCGCAGACGATGGAGGTGGACACGGGCAGCGACGTGTCGTGGGTGCAGTGCAAGCCCTGCGCCGCGCCGGCGTGCTACAGCCAGAGGGACCAGCTGTTCGACCCGGCCAAGTCGTCCACCTACTCCGCCGTGCCGTGCGGCTCGCACGCGTGCTCGGACCTTGGGATCTACGAGGCCGGCTGCTCGGGGTCGCAGTGCGGGTACGTGGTCAGCTACGGCGACGGGTCCAACACCACCGGCGTCTACGGCTCCGACACGCTGGCGCTGGCGCCGGGCAGCACGGTGGGCACGTTCCTCTTCGGGTGCGGCCACGCGCAGGCGGGGCTGTTCGCCGGCATCGACGGGCTCCTCGCGCTCGGCCGGCAGGCCATGTCGCTCAAGTCGCAGGCGGCGGGCGCGTACGGCGGGGTCTTCTCCTACTGCCTCCCTTCGAAGCCGAGCTCCGCGGGGTACCTGACGCTGGGCGGGCCGAGCAGCGCGTCGGGGTTCGCGACGACGGGGCTGCTGACGGCGTGGGCCGCGCCGACGTTCTACATGGTGATGCTCACGGGCATCAGCGTGGGCGGGCAGCCGGTGGCCGTCCCGGCGTCGGCGTTCGCGGGGGGCGCGGTGGTGGACACGGGGACGGTGATCACGCGGCTGCCGCCCACGGCGTACGCGGCGCTGCGGTCGGCGTTCCGCGGCGCCATCGCGCCCTACGGGTACCCGTCGGTGCCGGCCAACGGGATCCTGGACACGTGCTACGACTTCAGCCGGTACGGCGTGGTGACGCTGCCGACGGTGGCGCTGACGTTCAGCGGCGGCGCGACCATGGCCCTGGAGGCCCCCGGGATCCTGTCGAGCGGGTGCCTCGCGTTCGCGCCCAACGGCGGCGACGGTGACGCGGCCATCCTCGGCAGCGTGCAGCAGCGGTCCTTCGCGGTGCGCTTCGACGGCGGCACCGTCGGATTCATGCCCGGCGCGTGCTGATCCACTCATCGATTCTTTGACTTTTTTTAACACAGGACAACCCTCATACATACACGCATACACTCACCTCTATAAACATATTAGTAGCAGGAGTATAAACATATGTACTTCGTAAGTATACCACATGTACATGTACATGTACGTACACGAAAAGGAAAAGGTAGACGAATACATGGCAGGATGACGTAGGTTCTTACGTTGTTTTTTTAGGCAAAGCAATGCTTTATAACTTAACTGTGCGTAGGCATATCACCCAACACATAAGCAGCCACTGAGGGCGGTATATTGGTCTCCCAATCCATACATGCACCAGGTAAACATCTACGGCCACTGAGGGCTCATGTGCTACTGCATTTTCATTACGCGAACAAACGCTCACTCTATGCCTTGCAAACCAAAGTTTCAATTGGAATTTGATGTCTTCAATGACGACTGCATACGGCGACGAGTTGACCTTCTGTATATCCATCGCCTCCGCCAACAGCTGGGAATCAGTCTCAAAAGCCACCCGGACCGCGCCAATGTCAGCTGCAAGGGCAACTGCTCCAGCCATCGCTTGAATTTCCGCTCCAAAGGCATCTTGGGTTTGTTCATGCCTTCCTGCTCGTGCAGCAATGACCTGTCCCGAAGCATCCTTGACGACCACCCCCCAACCGCAGAAGTAGCTGCCAGGTATGAAGGCCCCATCAAAATTGATTTTGATCTCATCTGGTTTGGGCGGCTGCCACTTTCCCGTCCTCGTTCCCCTTCCTTTCGAAGAGAAGATCTCTGTGTATTCCAACGTACTGCATCGAACTCTTCTTACTGTTTCAACGAGTCCTGGGGCTAGCTCTCCTTCCCTTATTTTATTCCGGATGTTCCACCACTGCCACCATAACGTGATGATTGTTACCCGCTTGTCTTCAGTCATGGCCCAAAGCGCGTCCAGCATAGCGTGAACACTTGTGATCTCCTCCAGCATACTCCTCTCCTCCTCCAGACCAAGCTCCCTCCAAGTTGGTTTAACATGCTTACATTTGATGAATAGATGCGCTCCATCTTCCTTCGCTCTACCACAGAAGAAGCATTTAGATTGTTCAAGCTTTAGACCCCTGCGTTTCAGATTTGCACATACCGCCAGTGACTCATGCCTCAGTCTTCAGACAAACATTTGCAATTTCCGTGGGCAAGGCAGTTACCAGATTCTCTTCCAAGAATCATCTGTAATTGCTTCCAGTCGTCCGGCACTAGCTGAGCTTGTTCCCGGGGCTCCGTTTTGCTCCTGTTTGTGCAACTCAACATGAAGTTTATAAGCACTTTTAACCGAATGGTTTCCTTTGCTATCAAAATGCCATGCCAGGAAATCATCTACACCATCTCGCAGCGGGATTTGCAATATATGTCGAGCATCCTCAGCACAAAAGGTATCCTTTACTAAAGCTTGGTCCCACTAGCCGGTGATTGGGTCAATGAGTTCGTCAACTTTTGTCAGCAAGCTAGCACCTCTAGGTGTGATCACTTGCCTCGACCAGGCCCTTGGTATCCAGGGGTCTTTCCAAATGTCTACCTCTCGCCCATTGCCGATCCTCCATATGTGCCCTTTCTTGACTAGTTCTAGACCAAGCAGTATGCTATGCCACGAGTAAGAGATGCCATTATGAGGAACCACCTCCAGCGCACTTTGGTGTGGGTAGTACCGGGCTTTGAGCACCCTTGCACACAAACTCCCCGGATCCTGGATCAACCTCCAGCCTTGCCTTGATAACATGGCAATGTTGAAACTATGCATATCTCGGAACCCAAGCCCCCCTCGCACTTTAGGTTGCATTAGCTTATCTCAACTCAACCAGTGCATAGGGTTCTGCTTGTCCTGTTGGTGCCACCAGAATTTACCTAGCAATGCATTTAGCTCCGTACGGAAAGTTTTTGTTAAATCGAAACAAGACATTGCAAAGGTAGGCATTGCTTGTGCTACACCCTTCACCAAAACCTCCTTGCTCTCCTTTGCCAGCAGTTTCTCTTGCCAACCATACACTCTACCACACATATTCTTTTTGAGGTAAGCAAAAGTCTTCCTTCTGGACCGTCCCACATGAACTGGTAGCCCGAGATATTTCTCGCTCCACTCCTCACTAGTGATGTTGAGCGCGTTTTTGACTGCAGTTCTCACTCCTCCTTCAGTGTTCGGACTAAACATTAGCGTCGATTTCTCCACATTGTTACATTGCCCAGAGCAATTTTCATATAGCTGCAGCATTTCATGTAGAGCTTCGGCCTCCTGCTAGTTTGCCTTGATCAACAGCATCGAATCATCTGCAAAGAATAGATGGGATACACAGGGCGCTCGTGGGCACACCTTGATCCCACTAATTGTTCCTTTCTGTTCTGCATCATGTAGCAATGCCGAGAGCCCCTCCGCACACAACACAAACGGATAGGGGGACACCGGGTCCCCTTGTCTTAAGCCCCTTGATGGACAGAACTGTTGTGTGAGTTCCCCATTGACTTTGATCTGGTAGCGAACTGACCGAACATACTTCATGATTAGGTCTATCCATTCTCTCCTGAAACCCAATCTGCACATCATAGCTTCAAGAAAGTTCCATTCAACACGATCATACACCTTGCTCATGTCAGCCTTCACCGCCGTATACCCATTGTTGCCACTCTTCTTATTCATGACATAGTGCGAAATCTCATACGCAATGAGTACATTATCAATGATCAGCCTTCCCGGGACAAATGCACTTTGGTTTTCGGATATCAACTCAGGGAGGATCAACTTCAACCTGTTGGCTAAGACCTTAGAGACAAGCTTGTACAACACATTACACAGGCTGATCGGACGGAGGTCCTTTATTCTCTGCGGATTTTTCACTTTGGGAATCAAAACTACATAGGTGTCATTCCACCCATCCGGCATGTCTCCTCCTCTTAATACTTTCAGTACCTCGTCCACAACTTGGTCCCCCATGAAATGCCAGTGCCGTTTGAACACAATGGAAGGCATGCCATCCCGTCCCGGTGCCTTGAGATCACCAATGTGGTCAAGGGCGGCCTTGACCTCTTCCCGCGTGAATTCTGCTAGCAGGATGTTGTTCATGGCCTGAGTAACCTTTGACTGGACCTTATCAAGGAGCTCTGGCAACCGATGGGGTTGAGACAATGAAAAAAGATCCTGAAAAAAATGAGCAAACATAGTTAGTTAAATCCTTCCCTTCCTCCACCACCGTCCCATCCTCCTTTATTAACTCCTTAATTCTGTTCCTCTTCTTCCTCGCCGAGGCCACCGACTCGAGGTATTTGATGTTTCAGTTATCATCTTGAAGCCACCACATATGAGCTCTTTGTTTGAGTTTTGTATGTTTCTTCTCCTCCAGTTCCTCAACCAGGCATCTCAACCTAGCCTCTTCTCTGATCTTATGATCCAACACAGCCTCTCGCATGCAAACCTCCAAGTCGTTCCTTGCCTTCCTAAGCCGTCCTTCCAACTCCCCCACCACCTCCTTAGTCCACCTGCTAACATCTCCTGCCACTATGCGTAACGCTTCGGCTACCCCTCCTACACCCGCTTCCCTACTGCTCTCCCAAGCTCCCCTGATTATATCTTCACATCCATCCTCCTGCAGCCACCTAGCCTCAAAGAGAAAAACCCCATCCCCAGGCTTCCACTCCCTGTCCATGCTTTCAGTGTTAACCATAATAGGCCGATGATCAGAGTGTCTAGGCGGTCCATTAATGACTGCATGGTTCGGGAATTACGTGCACCACTCCTCATTTGCTATGGCTCTGTCTAGCCTCTCGCAGATATATGTACGTAATTCTTTGCTATGGTTCCTCCATGTATACATATCTCCTTTGAACCCAATATCCTCAAGTTCACAAGCTTGCATAGCCTCCCGGAAGCCATCTAGATAGTGTTGGGGTCGAGCTGCACCTCATGTTTTCTCTGTACTCGTCAGTATCTCATTGAAGTCACCAATACAGAGCCAAGGTCTCCCTCCTTGGTGTTGTTGTTTTAAGAGCCGTAGTGTCCTCCATGTCTCTTTTTTTCTTTCCATAGCCGATTCCCCATACATGCCCGTGAGCCTCCACACTAGCACATCCTCCATCTTCACATCTACATCAATATGCCTCCTCCCAAACGAACGCAGAGTCACATCCACCTCCCTTCTCCAAAACATTGCTACCCCTCGACTCCTCCCTTCCCCCTTCCAGGAACACATGTGAACGAGTCCAAGCATCCATCTAAAACGGTCAAGTTCCTTCTCCAGTCTAGTTTCACACAAAAACAAAATGTCGGGTTCCTCCACTCTTCCCAGATCGAGAAGAGAACGAACTGCCGGGCCGTTCCCGAGCCCCCGGCAGTTCCAGCTCACGATTTTCATTGCTCCCAGCGGGGCTGCATGAGCAGCCCGGCCGATATGCTTATGGTGTTTTCTTCCTCCGTATGGTCTCCTCCACTCCTCTTCCGTTCTTCCACATGCCCTAACCCTTCCAGCCGCCGGCCCTTCTTTGCAAGAATATCATCATCCATCTCCATCTCTTCTCCACCTCTTTTTCCCAACTGCACTCCCAGGCTTGGCTGGTTTTCATCCCCTCCTTTGCGCACCTTTCTCTTAAATGTTTTGTTTTGCAGGCCCTTTCCTTCCTTTCCCTCCTTTCCATCTTTCACCTCCTCCTTCTTACTGTTCAATGAAATTTCCTTTGTCTTCTCTACTGACATTTGCATATCTTCTTTGCCATCCGACTCCCCCATTTTCTCCTGTATAAGTTTCTCCATGGACCCCCCCCCCCAGCTGGATCTTCTGCTGTAAACGTAAGATGTTTCACCGTTTGGCTATCCGACGTTTGTTTCTGCTCCGCACCCACTACTGCCTTTGCTGGGCTGTTAACCTCCATCTCCTCACCATCCTCATTATTTTTTGTGCTCCTTGATGAGTTAGTTCCTTTCCTCCAGTGTGATGCATCACTCCCTGATCCACCCGTGCCCCTACCAAGATTGTACTGTCTCCTTTCCCCAGTCAGCTTACCACCTCCACTTCCTCTACCTGTATTAGCTGATTTCGTATCACTGTTAGACCTGCTGCCCAGCCACTTCATGCTTCCACCTTCATCTACCCTCATATGTGACTCCTCTGCTCTCATCCAAGGTCCATATTGAGGTGCCTCCCCCTGCACTGGCTTTTTGCAACACTTGCCATGCCCTTGACGCCGCACGTATAACAAAAATACGGTAAATATTCATATTCAAACCTACACCATAAGAAATCCTTCCTCTTTTTATACTTCTTCTGCGTATCTGTTTCAACTACGTGTCCTCCGATGGTCCTTCCTTCTTCCTCTCCCTTTCCAACACAAAACCTCTCATCAGCGGCTCCGTGATATCCAACCTCACCTTCAAGCGTAGAAACTTTCCTACAGCCTTCCCATCATGCCCAACATCCACCTCAATCACTTCATGGAAGTCCACTCCGATCTTCTCACCTGTAGCCCTATTCATATGTCCCACAGGTAGACCAAAAACCCTAATCCACATAGGAATCAGGTTGAACTCATATTCATCCACTGTTTTTTCCGGGTCAAAATCCTCCATTACAATCAACTCCTTATCAAACCACCACGGTCCCTCTTCAAGGGCTCTCCTCCATCCCGATGCCTGCCTAAAGGTGAACAGAAACACATTGGTTCGCAACTCCTTGAATCCCAATCCCTTGATCGGGCACCAAATTCTTCCCAGCGTCTGCCCAATTACTCCTGCACGAACTGGCTTCTCCGAGAACAGTTTACCCACCGCTTGGGGTTCATCTGAAGACCACTCAATCGCCTTCCCCTTCTCCGCCGCCGACAGTTTCAGCCCTCTCATCATCCCTTCCACATCATCCATTCTCGCTCCCCCCTACCCCCTGCTATGAAGAACCCTAGGGAAATCAGACAGTGTATTACGACCGTGAGCCCTAGCGCACGGAAGGCTTATGGTGGATTGGACGGGATTGGGGGTGTGGAACAGACTCCGATCACTTGCGCTGGATCAGATCTGCAGCTCGTGAACTCCCAGGCGAGGGAACCCTAGCGATCTCGAGGGATCGCCTCACGATCGCCTTTCCGTGACTCTCGCTAACCGTCACCCTAGGGACGGACGGATTAATCCACGTAGGTTCTTTCGTTGGTGGATGGAGCACGATTTCGTCGGGGAATAATAACGGGCTAACCAGAGGCGTGTTGACGCTCGACACGGTTCGTTGGATTTTTGTGTGCGTGTCGCGGTCAGTGACTCGACGAGCAATGGGTGATGAGGGGTTTATAACTAGTGGAGAGTTAGGAGGGAGTGTAGACGGAGTCTGACTTGAGCCGTCCCGGGAGCCGCGGCGCCAAAGTCATTGTGAGCTTTTGGGGCTAGACCGGGTGGATGTTGGGGGATGGTTGTCGATGCTTAACTTGACAATATCAGAGTGACCCCTTCTACTTGTTCGACGAAGGTCTCTCCGGGGACATCCGATAGTTGTTCGACCAAGGGCTGAAACACTTTAGATTACTTCACGACAGAGGCACTTTGTTTAGCGGAAATGTTAACGCCCACACGTATGGCATGCTAATACTTCGCCCGCACGCGTTGATACACGTTGATTCTGTTTTGCACGAATCTTAAAAGAAATCTGTTAGAATTTCAGTGCCACGTGGACATCATCATGTGTGTGGGTATTGGAGAGTTCGTCCACACGACCCACAACACGCGGTTGCCAGCTGCGCCGTGTGGGCGAAGCAGTTTCTGCCCACATAGCTACCACCTAGTCTACGCGTGTGTGGGCGAACTGCTCTTCACCCATTCGACGCTTGTATTGTTAGATGGCAACTGCAGTTGCGCGTTCGTAACAACTTTGATTCGTTGCTAGATGTCAACTGCAGTTGTGCATACGTGGCAACAGTAAATACACATGGCAACTGTGATTAACCATGGCAACTATTGTTGGATCAGTGACGAGTCTAATAGGAGGGCTTCAACAGGCTCTAGCCTACCCTCCATAAATACAATTTTATTTACTACTACACGTCCCAACTCAGCAACCCAATCTCTAATTCTCAGCCAAGCAACACCAACCGAACAAACTCAAGTAGTACACAGGACATCGAGCAGGCATGCATGGGAGCTAGATGACAGACCCTGACGCAGTCACGCTCCACGGCTCCAGAGAAGCATATCAATATTTGTTTGCTGTAAAAAAAGGCATATCAATGTTTGTCTGTTTAAGTAGGAAATTACCAAATATATAGTCCAATTTGATGCTTTTCAAAAACTTTAGAACAATTATAAAAAATACTACTCCGTTCCATTATGTAAGATGTTTTTTGACACAGTATAGTGTCAAAAAAAACATCTTACATTATGAGACGGATGAGTACATGCTCCAGTAGTAATCTGGCAATTCTATAGCTTGTTTCAAGAAAACTATATTAAGAGATAATGGCTATATTTTGCTACATAAATTCAAATTTTGTTTTTTTTAATCTAGCAAATGAGATATGTTGGTAGTAGTAATCTAAGAAAGTTTCAGCTTGTTTGGAGCGAAAGGACTGGGAGATAATGACTATTTAGCTAGATAGATTTAAATTTTCATTCAGAATTTGATATTTAAAGAAAACCATAAAATGACAGTATTCTGACAAAATATTAGCTTATTTGGACAAAAGGATTAGCAGTCAATGCCAATTTCTCTTCAAAATGACATTTAATTTTCTCGCGTTAAATTTGAGCCCACCCTTCATTTTTTTCTGGATTCGCCACTAGGTTGGACCACACGTGGCAACTAGTTAATCACAGGTGGCAACTATTGTTTGACCACGTAGGGCAAGTAGTTTATTATACATGACAACTATGGTTTAAATACACGCGGCAATTACCGTTACTTAGAAATGGCAACTATAGTTAATCAAACATAAAAGTTGTCATGTTTTTACAACTACATTTGCCATCATAGGTGACTAAAGTTGTCATCCCCGGGGTACCTAATGTGTCATCCCACGGGTGCGCCGGGATGTGTGGACAGATTTGCTTCATGCCACACACGCGAGGTGAGGATGAGTAGTAGTTTGTCGGACGTGTGGCACGAAATAGCCGCACCCACACGTGTGGCCAATTCTAATGTTCGGCTACACATGGCCCGTGTGGGTGCCTCCTACTTACGCCACATACGACATGTGGGCGGATATCTAATATGCTACACATATTTAGATAGGATTCATGCCCTACGTCCTGCCCTGTTCTTCATCCAGTGAAGTATATGGCCAGTTATGAGCCTTCTCTCTTTTACTCTCCGAATGTTGGCTGCTCTCTCTTCTAGCAAGTTTCCTTTCTCCAAGAGTCCGTTTCCTAGGCCTCGGAACGAGATCCTCTGACGTACTCCTTCCATCCAGAAATACTTGTTAAAAAAATGCATAAAAATAAATGTATCTAGAACTAAAAAATACATCTAGATACATCCATTCCTCCGATAAGTATTTTTGGACGAAGAGAGTACTAGAAACTACTACTTAGGGACGTCCTTTGGTATTGGTGTATCACCGTTCGCTAAACACGCTATGACAGTAGGTGGAAACCAAGGAAACAGAGCTGGGGAGTAGCGCACAGCCATCAACGCACAAGAGATGAGGCCTAGTTCAGAAAGAACACATCAATCCTTTACTCGTAATCGTTGATTGCTCGACGTTGCCCTTCTCTCGTCATTGCCGTTACCTTGCGTACTAGTAACTCCAGCCGTTCGGCCCCTCTGGGGGCTCGAAAAATCGTCGCCTGAGGCGAACCGGCGCTAAAATCGGCCTGGGGCCGATCGGGGTCCCAGCCGCCGCCCCAGGGTCGGCCCCAGACGCCTATTTTAAACTTTTTTAAAAAGAAATTTGGCTAAAATTCGGCAAGCAGGACATAAACTTCTGCGACTTAAGCAGTTTTTACATAACAAGCTTAAAATTTACTAAAAAAACAAAGGCCTCGACTACATGCCGAAAAACTCGCTGAACGCGGCGTAGTTGTCGTCGTCGTCGTCGTCGTCCTTCTCCCCCTTCACGCGGTTGCCGCTGCTGGACCCCTGCCCGGGGTCGCCCTGGCGGACCGGCGGCGGCGCGTCGTCGTTGCTATCGTCGAGAACAACGACGCCTCCCTCGTCGCGGCCCCGACGCCGAGCGGCGATCTCCTCTAGGGCGTGGCGCTGACGCTCCAACTCCAGCTGCGCCCAGTCCTCCCGCGCCCACTTCATGGACGCCGCGTCGTCGAGCCCCGGCCCCATCTTCAGGCCGGCAAGACCTGGCTCCGTCTTCACGGCGGCGAGCCCCGCCTCCATCTTCGGCTTGACGAGGCAGGGAGGAGCCGAGGAGGAGGCGCGCCCGCCCTCATTGATGAAGATGCCGGCGCTTCGGGTGCGCCGGCCGAGTGGCGTCTCCGCTGGTCGGCCTTGACACTAAAGAGTGCCGGCGACCCGGAGGAATGGGAGGAGCGGGAGGAGGAGGAAGAGGAGCCGGTCCTCCTCGGCATCCATTGGTCGCCGCTCCGGCGGGGGACCGGGGCGGCAGGGTACATCAACGGCGGCTCGTTGCCGCCCTCGAGGTGCTGGAGGACGGCGTGGAGCGTGCGGCCGAGGGCGCCCCACCACAGGCGGCAGCCGTCACTGTTCTTGGTGCCCCGCACCACAAGTGCCCCGCACCACAGGTGCGTTGTTGGTGGAGGCCAGCCGCGCCGCCTGCGGGCGTCCGAAATACGCCACCCACGCCTCATGGTTGCCGGCGCCGTACTCCGGGAGGGCTCGCTGCTCCTCCGTCAGCGACGCCCTCACGCGCTCGACCTCGTCATTGAAGTAGTCGGGGCGCGTCACGTCGGGCAGGGGGGCACAGGGACGCGCGCTGAGCCTCCACCGCCCCGGCACGCGCATGTCGGAGGCGCCGGGATGTTGGCTTCATACAGGAGGTGGGCTTCCCACTCGTGCAGCGAGCGGCGGCAGAAGCCATTGGCCGCCGCCCCATCGCCGGGAACCTCTCGCCTATCGTCTACAACGGCTTTGAACGGGGGAAGAGAGAAAAGAGTTCGTCGATGGCTGTTGTGCACTGGGAGAGAGGGGGCTGGGGTGGGTGCGTCCTCCGGCGAGGGAGGTGTTGCTTTATATAGCGGTGGGGGGAGGGGGCGGCGGCGTTGTGTGTACGCGTGGCGGGAGGGGGCGCGTCGCCGCACCGCGCCGGTCCGTGAGGAATCAATGAAAGGCTGAACGGCGGCAGCCTTGGCATTGATTCCCCGCGGGAAACCGAGGCGTTGTGAGGACGACGAGGCGGGGGTCGCTGAATCGGCGGGCCCGCTATTCGTTCGCGCCAAAAACGATTGCTCCGGCGCCTCCGGGCGCCCCTAGCGCGCCGAGTTCGGCCTGAGTCCGCCGGCGCAAATTTCGGGCCTAACCGGCGAAAAACGGGCTCCTGGGACGCGACTGGGCCGGTTTTCGAGTGCCGGCGCTAAAAAACGCCCGGAGGGAAGGACTGTTGGGGACGCGGCTAAAGTTGCTCTAACCGTAGCTCCACTGCGGATGAGAGGGTGACCACCGCTGCCATTGCCCCGTATCACCGCAAGAGGGAGAGCGACTGACCATGCCATGGCTGCCACCGTTGCGTGGCTTCACCACACCGTCAAGCTCGTGGCTGCTGCGTGAGGTGCCAAGTGAGTGCCGCCGTGCTGAGCGCGAGCAGCCGCGGATGAAGGGTGACCAACACATAGCCTGGAGCTGGAGGCAGCGTGGTCCGCCCTGTAACGCTGGAAAATGCAGGCAGTAGCCGAGCAACAAGGAGCCTGAAGTGAAGTTTCAAATGAACAAACTGAATTTGTATTTTGCGAGGAATCTATGACTCAGATTGAACTGAGATTGTATATTAGTTAACGTTCTTAATTTAAGAGCAGATCACAGATGGGCTATAGCTGATTTTTTTTCCGAAGGGAAAAGAATTCTATGAAACCAGGCCTCACGGGTTAGCAGGTGAGACCCATCCTGATGGATGACACGTGGCATTCACAAATCACAAAGCATCTACCTCA
>NC_041391.1:559310905-559322353 GCF_002162155.2 Triticum dicoccoides | reverse complement strand
GCATATAAATACAATTGATTCTGTCCATTTGTGATATGGGATGAAGTATTTAATATATATCTCTCTCTTTCTCTCTCTTCTACTAACAGAAAGAGCATATAAATACAATTGATTTCTGTCCATTTGTGATATGGGATGGAGTATTTAAACTCTCTCTCTCTCTCTCTCTCTCTCTCTCTCTCTATATATATATATATATATATATATATATATATATATTCTACTAACAGAAAGAGCATATAATTGATTCTATCCATTTTATGAGCATATCAGTGAATTATGAATCATTCTATTGTAGTGCAGGTGGCAAAGCAGATCAATTAAATTATCAATGTGAACTTAACCGTGAGCATAACTAAACTGAATTTTGTGAGCAGATCAATGGAACCATTCTAATAAAGTGCTGGAGGCAAATGAGATTAAATGTTGAGTGAAGTGAACTATGGTCCATATCACTAAATTAAAAATCATTTGTTTATTTTTTTGATAAAAGAAGGACTCTGCCCTTCCGATTCCCATTAAAAAGAAAGCAAAGTAGTTCAGGCTATTACAGTAACCAGAAGTCCAAACAAACCTAGCTACTAGTAAGGAAAAATTCATTGTACTATAGGCAAAGGAGATGACCTAAACTTGAGTGAAGTAATGGAAGATTGATGAATTTCAAAGCAATCTCATGATAGAGGTTTGATCTATGTCGAAGCATTCTGACATGGAAGATCAATCTTCAATTTAGCGACAGAATAACGAGACATACTCCCAAGATTAAAGAGCAGAGCAACTCGTTCCTCCAGTGATCAATTCCTCCGTGGAATGCGCCCTTTTTTTTCATCCGTCAGGCACCGTTTTACATTTCTCACGTCCTTTTTCGTCTATGGACATGTTTTCCGTCTCCCTTCCCATTGGACTGGGCTAGATCGGATCCTAAAAAAAAGAAAAAGAAAACGAGACTGGGCTAGATCGTTCTTGTGGGCCAACTATGTGTTATGGTTTCCCGTTTCCAGTTGTTGCCGTTGGATGATTAGCTAACTGTGAAACATGAAGGACGTCCCTCAACAATAGTTATTAGTACATTAGAGGATCTCGTTCTCTTCAAATTATCAAGTACATATATACAGTGTTCAAGAAAAAAAGAAATCAATTACGTCCTCCGATCTAAAATAAGTGTCGCAATTTTGTACCAAGCTTCACTATTAGGGAAAACCCTAGCAGTAGCGCTGGTTTTGTGCTCACTAGTAGCGCGGGTAGGCGCGCTACTAATAAGGCGCTACAGCTATTGCTTAGCAGTAACGCGTGCCCGCACGCGCTACTACTAGGACAAATAGATGCAGCGTTTGTTAAGTACCACGCTACTGCTAAGGTAACTACTTGCAGCGCGTTTTCTGTCCATCGCTACTAGTATTTTTTTTATATTTTCTTATTTTTAGTGTATTTATGCGTCATCGTACAAATATTGGTACAATACCAGTTATAAAGTTTACATCATTATGTCCATAACAGTGTGTCAAATGAAGGTGGATTAGGTTCAAGTGGAGGCAATATGTGGTGCATGTCAAAAATATACTACTAATCCAAACTTGATCTAGTTTGGACTAGTAGTACTTTTGATGTGCACCACATGTTGCCTCCACTTGAATCTAATCCGCCAGCACAAGCTATTTAATCATCATCATAGTCATTATCATCAACAGTATTTATTTAATCACTACTAACACTAGCTAATAATAATCATCATAATCATTACCATCAATACTGGCTATTTTATCATCATTGTAATAGTGTAGCACATCATCATCCTCAAACTCATTTCTAGCTAGCTAATCACTCCTGCTGCTCTCTCTTAGGTAAAATAACATAAAACATGTATAGCTCTTCTCCTTGATCAAGCTGGAGCATGCAGATAAACCTGTCACCTAATCGTGGGTAGCGCATCTGTTTGCTGCCCCCTAGCACTTCTCTGCGCTCCCCCATCACATATTTGGTCCAGTCTTGCATTATTAAGCATCCGTCGCTAATGTTGAATGCACTAAAGTAATCTGTAGGATATCTTGGCCGTAAGCTGATAATACTCATGGTACCTTTAGTCTCGATCCCATAAGGCACAACATTCATCGGAAGTCCCTGTTGAAGAACATCGTATGGTAACATACTTATCAATGAAGTTTAGCTTCAAAAATAATGTATGGAAAAGATGCACTGATGACAAATAGTAAAAATCTTACCATCCTTCCTAAATAGATGTGACCGTAGTTCATTACGAACACTATTGGTCGCACATTTTCAGTACTAACATTTTTAAATGCAGGAAGAAAATTTGTCTTGACAGTATCAAGATCCTCAAGCCATGAAACATAATGACTGAGCTCCTCGCAGTTGAGTTCAGCCCCAAGACAGTACACGGTCCTGTCTACCAAGCGCTGGACATGTTTGCTTGCACCGAAATAAGCTGACAATACAAATTAGTTGTCAACTATTTTTGAATAAACAATATCAAAGACATAAATATGGTTGAGAAACTTACATAATGGTATAACTGAAGGCGTCTGCACATCGACCCAGATGTCGGTATTACCTTCAATATCATCTTCCGGACGAATATCAAAGGTGATAACCATATCAGGCTCAAATGCATAAGTCTTGCATAGTGCTCGCCATGTTTTGCATCCAAAATAGGTGTAGTCGTCTGAATTGTATAATTTTGCAGGGAAAATATAACCATGCTCGGTATTTAAGTAAACTTTCTTTTCCTTCGTACTATGACTGAAACCTATCTTATCCAATACAAAAACTCTTGCATGGCAGGGGATACGCTAGTAGAATAGTAAAAAAAATATAAGTTGAAGCAAATGAAGCAGATGTCATGCTTAATTATGAAAAAAGACTTGTCGTTGTGACTTACTGTATCCACTTTGAAGTTCTCGTCCAGCTTGATGCTGAAGCGCCTATCATCATCTAGGAAGATTCTGTCGCATAGGCCGCGATCGACTTCACAGTATTTGCAAATACCGAAATCCTTTTCGTCGTCATACATTTCCTATGTTCATAGTTAAAACATTAATTGAAAATCGATCGAAGACAACTACGAAGATACTCAACACACAAATTCGGGGCACTCGATATTTCCTACATATTTTGGCACAAGTCATGCCAAAATTCACGGAAAAATCCGGCATGACCTTTGCTAAAATAGGACATATCGAGCGCCTGAAATTTGCCGGAACAGAAATGAATCAACACTCCGGCAAAACATAGGCCACTCGGAGGTGTAACCTTCAAACATGACCGGCCACTTGGATATTGAGCAACACAAGATATACATTTCAAAATATCTTATAGGACTCAAATTAGCATGCATTCAATAAGCAAAAGTAAATCATCTCATGCGTCCGTACATCGTCGAATATTATCACTAATACATCACGAATAGTGTCATACATATAACATCACTAATACAACTAAAACCCTAGCACACGACGGGTATCGGCGCGGGCGGTGGACACCCACAGAGAAGGAACCATCACGGGATCATAACTCCAGTGAGATCCCCGGAGAACCTGCCAGGTATTGGAGAACGACCTGTGCTCCAACGCCAACAAGTAGCGACAGACGTGCGCATCCTCCTCACTGACACGGTGACGCACCACCTTCGCGGAGTCCTCGAGCATCTGGATCGTCACTGGCCCATGCAACCGCCACCAAAGAAGGTTCGGGTCAATGACAGGCTGGCTCCTCACCAACCTGCGCCCCCTGGTAGGTAGCGCCTCCCAGTACCACCCCGGCGGAGCCCAATCCCGGACATGGCCGATCTGGTCAAGCAGGTGTCGTCCTCCGCCGACTCGACGACGAGGATGCGGGATAGGCATCGTCCACGTCGAGGCGGGAAAGATTGCTTTAACTAAAAAATAGAAACAAGTTCTTATTAAGTAGTTCTATTAATTCAACTAGTTCTTACTAAAAATAAACTTACTATAAATAAAATATTCTAGTACCTAATTAGTACCTAGTTCTTACTAACTAATTAGTACCTAGGAACTACTGCCCTAATTACCATCTAATTTGATGAACCTATAGGGGTGGAAAGTGGTAGCGGATATTTCAATTATCCAACTATAAAGTCAAATAAGTGGTCAAATTTTACTCGTTTTATGATTCATCTTAGAAATTTGATTCGTTTTCACCCTTATATGAACCCTAACTCATTTGAGCCGCATCCGCATCCGATTTGTTTCCACCCTTACATGAACCCTAACTAATTTGATGCAACTAAAATATAAAAAAAACACTAGGCAGAGGTAGGGGAGAGGGAGGAGCGGGCGTGCTCACCTCGGGTGCCTGTGATGAGGGAGGGGCAGGGCGGCGTTGAGGTCAGGGTCGGGGCTCGGGCGCGCGGCGGATGGCGGCCGGCGTCGAGGTCGGGGTCGGGGCGGCGTCCGGGGCGGCGTTGAGGTCGGGGGCGGGGGCGGCGTTGAATCTGGGGTTGGGGCAGCGTAGAGGGTGCGGAGAGCGCGCCGCGGCCGATGGGCGACGACGAGAGTGGAGAGAGTTGGATTTGGGGGAAGTGGCCGCGTGGGGAAGGACGGACCCGGTGGTTAAGTCAGAAGTAGCAGTAGCGCGTTCCAGGAAAAGCGCCGCTGCTATCTTAGCTACAGCGCGTTCTGTGATACACGCTACTGCTACTCCTTTCTCTTTTTCCCCTTTTTCATTTAGTTTTCTTCACATTTTATTTTTTTCCTTTCACCTTATTATATTTCTTTCATTTTCAATTACCTTTCCATTTTCTTTCCATTTAATTTTATAACCTTTAGCAGTAGCGAGTTTATATTAAAACGCGCTGCTACAAATAAAGTAGCGGTAGCGCGGTTCATCATAGATCGCTACTACTATGTGTAGCCTATCGGCTAAGCCGTGGGAATTTTAGTAGTAACGTGTTTATAGCAAGACGCGCTACTGCTAGATCTTTATCTGCAGTGCGGTTTTCTCAGGCGCGCTACTGCTAATTAGCACCAGCGTGCTTTTTTGACCCACGCTACTGCTAAAGTTCTGTGTATAAGGTTTTCCCTAGTAGTGCTTGGTTCAACCTTAGTTCAAACCTGCGACACTTTTTCAAAAAGGGGCACTTTATTACTTAAAAGGTTTAAGCATTACACTCGGCCTCTGCATAACTAAGATGCACACAGTCAAACAAAGTCCTCTCGCATGAACAAAAAATAAAAAGGCGGAATACAAAGATACTGTCTGTATAACGCCTAAAGCGGAGGTGGGCCAATCCTAAAATCATGTTGCCACCCATGTTGGATGAAAGTATCCCTTGCCGTATCTTCCAATCGTGTACACACCTCCGTTAATAGGTCTCGATTCTTCATGCGTTATAGAGAGGACCATAAATGAAGAGCCCCGGTATATTTGTAGATAACCTGCATTAGAGAAGTACTTTTATTGTTAAAAATCTTATCATCTCTACATAGCCAAAGCGACCAAATAAAGGCAAGCGCCCCCACCCTAAGAAGAATTCTAAATCTGTGATCAAGCCCATGTAACCAGTTGCTAAATACATTAACAACACTAGAGGATAGAAGCCAGAAGCTATCTGGATGACTGACCATATAGACCGAGCCAATTTGCATTGGAAGAATAAATGTTTTATGGTGTCATCATGATGACAAAAAACACATCACGGACTTCCATGCCAATTCCTCTTGATAAGGTTATCTTTAGTAAGAATGACTCCGCGATGAAGATACCATGCAAATATTTTATTCTTAAGAGATATCTTCATATTTCAGATCTTCTTATTATTATCAACTGGCACAGCAGACTGGATTAATGCACTATACATAGAACCCACTGAGAATTTTCCATTCCCATGTAGGTTCCATCGAAATACATCAGACCCATGTGATAATTGCACCTTGGACAACCGTTGAAGCAGGATGTACCACGATTGGACTCTGGGTCCAATTAAATCTCTTCTGAACGTCACATTTGGCAGAAATGATTCCATTACAGTGGCGATAGTATCGCCCTTGTGACGCACAATGTTGTATAGAGCCGGATATTATTCCCGGAGTGTGGCATTTCCAAGCCACCTATCCTCCCGGAATGTCGTCCTTAATCGAGAAGGATGCATACGAGAAGAAATATTTCTTTGTAGCCATTAGACCCGCCCAAAGTGAGAATCTCCAACCTTCAAGTATACTTGGGATACAGCCTTGGAGCCCACATATTTCCTCCTCAGGAGGATTTGCCATACACCATTTTCGGTCAGTAATTTAAACAACCATTTGCCGAGGAGGGCCCTATTCTTAACCTCAAGGTCATGAATGCCCAACCCGCCTTGGTCTTTGGGACGGCAAACCACACTCCATTTAGCCAGTCGATATTTCTTTCACTCGCTATCTCCTTGCCAAAAGAATCTTGATCGGAAATAATCCAATCTATGCAAAACTCCTTTTGGCAACTGGAAGAAGGAAATCATATATAGTACCATATTACTTAGTACTAAGTTTATGAGGATCAATCTTCCATCCAGAGACAACAGTTTACCTTTCCAACTGCTAAGTCTTTTTTGCAGCCTCTCCTTGACATGTTTCCATTCAGCATTTGTCAGTCTCCGATAATGTATCGGTATCCCCAAATATGTGATCGGAAACTGGCCCAACCCACATCCGAACAGTTCAGCGTACAGGCGGGCCTCATCTTGAGCCTCGGCAAAACAAAACAATTCACTTTTATGAAAGTTGATCTTCCGACCTGAGAGTTGCTCGAATGCTGATAAAATTAATTTCAGATTTCTCGCTTTCTCGAGGTCATGATCCATGAAGAAAATCGTATCGTCGGCATATTGAAGTATAGATAGGGCACCATCAACTAGATGACTTACTACCCCATCAATTTGGCCATCAAACTTGGCACGCTCAATCATGACCGCTAGCATATCCGCCACTATATTGAATAGCATGGGCGATACCGAGTCACCTTGTCGCAATCCCTTCTTTGTTTGGAAATAGTGTCCAATGTCATCATTGACCTTAATGGCAACACTACCTCCAAAAATGAAGCTATGGACCATAGCGCACCACTCCGGAGAAAATCCTTTCATTCTGAGAGTCTGTTGAAGAAATGGCTATTTGACTTTGTCATATGCTTTTTCAAAATCAATTTTGAGTACCACCCCATTCAACTTTTTCCGATGTAATTCATGGACCATTTCATGAAGGATAACAACTCCATCTAGGATGTTTCTTCCTTGCACAAAAACAGTCTGTGAAGGACGAATAACATGTTCAGCAGCCGAATTTAGCCTAATAGTCGCAACCTTCGTGAATATTTTTAAACTAACATTAAGGAGGCAAATAGGTCTATATTGTTGTATCCTTTCAGCCTCATTAACCTTATGTAATAAAATAATCTCACCGAAGTTTAAGCGAAACAATTCCAGATGGCCAGCATGTAGGTCGCTAAACAAAAGTAGGAGATCTTACTTGATGACTTCCTAGAAGTTCTGATAGAACTCAGCGGGAAAACCATAAGGACCCCGGGGTTTGTTGTGCTCCATTAAAAACCACCTTTCTAACTTCCTCCTCGGAGTATGGGGCTGTTAGAAGGCCGTTTTTCTCATCAGAGACCTGGCGGATGTCATCCGTTCGGGACTCATCCATTGAAAAGTTTTCTTCCTCTGGGGCCCCGAACAAATTTTTATAATAATTAGTGATATAAGATTTAAGTTGCTCATGCCCCTCAATCGTGCACTCATCCTGTTGTAGGGAATGAATAATTTTCTTCCGGTGTCTGCCATTGGCGACTCCATGGAAAAATCTAGTATTCGAATCACCTTTCAGGATAGATTGAGAGTTAGTATGTTGGTACCATTTGAGTTCCTCCTCACGCAGCATGCTAGTTATCTGTCGACACTTATTATTGATTGAAGATACAACTTTTTTTCTTCTGGCCGAGCCCGAAACGTGTCCCGTGGAGGCCATGTTCAGATTTAGTGCGAGATTATGCTTCTTCTTTGCCCCCGCCCCCGCGTCGCCCAGCTCGGGTGACACGGGGGAACCCTAGCCGCAGCGAGCGAGGCCCCTCCCCTGCCCTCACTTCGCGCCGCCGCCGCCGGAGGACCGGCCGGTGAAGCCGCGCCCGACCCCAGGAAGGTGGCGGCGGGGTGGATCTGATCCTCATGCCCCCAATCCCCAACCTGCAACCCACCACCCACATATCCCCCTTCTGGCGGCTGCCAGCTGGCCCAGCGACGCCGGCTTCGGTCCCTCGCCGGCCTGGCCCGCGCGGCTCCGGCCAGCCTCGCCCTTCCCCCTCCGCCCGCCCTTTGCCGCCGCGGACGCCCCCCTCACGCGCATCCTCCTCTCCGCCCACGCCCCGCGTCCCCGAGATCCCGTCTGGCACCTCTCGGGTGCCCTCCACCAACCGCTGCCCAAACTTGCCGGCCGGCGGCAGATCCGGCGCTCCTGGCCTTGCCGTGGGCACCCCCCTTTGCAGCCTCCCTCTCCACGATGGCGTGACCCAGCCCTGCTGGTGTTGCCGGGCGTGAGGCCTGCGGCTGGAGGCGGAGGCGTCCGCGGCCTGCCTTCCCTGTAGGCGCCCCCTTCGTCTCCGGTGGCCCTCCCTTTCCCCGAGTCACGGTGACAGCTCTCGTGTGGAGGCATCAATGCTTTTGTGGTGTGGCTGGCACGGGGCTCCTCACGGCGGATCATTGCTGGTGCTGCTCCGGTCCCGGTTGCCTGGGGCCCGCGTCTCTCCGGTGTCCCCTGCTGCCGGCGTCCTCTGCCGGGCAGCTCCGACCTCGGCGACCATGTGGCTGCGTCCCCTCCAACTCACTCGGCTTGCCGACGTCACGACGGCTAAGGCCACGGCAGCTCGGATCTGCGTCCCTCCAATCCTAGCTCGCCGGCGCTGTTGGACGCCGCCGCCCCAGATCTGCTCGCTAGGTTTTGCTTCGTCTCCAGCCCTACCCTGTATGCTTCAAGGCTCCACCTTTTGCCAGATCCAGTGCTCGTGGGTTTGTGGGCGATGCCACCCACCGGCGGCAAGTGCAGCCCTGCCAACCCCCTCCAGACATGGTAGTTCCGACCAACTTTTGCTTCCACAACTTCAATTCCGGACTAGGCGGCTGTGGGATTGCTCAGCTTCAGGCCAGGGAGAGATCCCTGCTCGGCTTGCCAGTGCTGGCAGCGGCGGCGCCCGCGGGTGTCGCTTCCTTCTTGGAGGCGCTGTCAAGGCCTTCAGCTGCGCCCCTCTTCGAGCTCAGGGGAAACCCTAGGTCCGACTCCCCCGGACCGGATAGCGATGGCGTCCCGGTGTCGTCTTCCTTCTTGAAGGCGTTATCTTGCGAGCTCACGGTGTCCCCGATTCTGGCTTGGTAGATGTTGGAATTCTTGTGTAGGTTCGGCATTGCCGCTTGGTTCGGGTTTGGTAGGTCTAGTTGTGATGTATCCTCCATTCGGGCCGAGCATCCCCTTCTCTCTGCTCCGGGCATCATGTTCATGCCTGCCTGCGTCCGTGTCATGTGTTGTACCCCCTTTGTACTCATTCTACTCCTTCTATCAATGGAAAGATACGCAAGCTTTGCCTATTCGCGAAAAAAAAAATTCTTCTCTTTGAAGGGAATGCATTTGACTCACTTTATTTCATCAATGATCTGCTCTTTCTGTTAAAACAAAGCTGGGAGGAGGAGGTCATCGTCCCAATACAAAGGTGGATTTGAACTAGTGTATGTTTAACCTAGCTAGGTTGTGCGGCAACTACCGACACGTAGCTTAACTCAAACTTCGGGCGGGAAAAGCCAGATTTGGAGACCACGGGCCCCATAATCCAGCAACCGACAATGCCGATGTCTCATAGGGCAGCCGCGCCACTGTCTGCTCTTTCAGGTTGTACACACCGGAGTGGAGAAAATCCTGGGGAATATTACCGATTCCGACCAGCTCGCTCATGAAGTAGATGCAGTCTTCTCGAGCTCCCCCGCACGACTGGCCGTCGGCAAGCGCCGAGCGAGAGCAGCTTTGGCTGACGAAGAGAGCATGCCCCATCAATGTGTCGACCCTGCTCCACCGTCCACGGCCGCCGCTCAGGTCCACCGCCTGGAAGACGTCGAAGCGCGTCACACCGACGGGTTCCGCGTCGGCGATCCGTCTCACCAGCAGCAGCCGACTGCCCGACGGGACGAGGTAGTAGTAGAACTGATACACCTCACCGTCATCCCTTGGCGTGCCGCCGATGCGTTGGACAGACCTGATGCCCTCGTCACCGACGTCCAGGACATGGAGCTCCGGCTGATGATCACGTTCTGCGGTGAGGACGTAGAGTTTCCCCTGGAAGGTGGCAATGTCAGCGGCATGGCTGTTCACAGGCGGCGCCCACTCCATGGTCATGGTCCCCTGTGGCCCACCGGCGAAGACGGTGACGTTCTTGGAGTTCCTCTTGGTTCTGGTCAAGACGGCGACGACGCGACCGGGCACCACCTTGCGGATGTCTCGTAAATTCCTGAGGTCCAGGTGGCCGGGGTTGATCGGGAGAGGGGTGATCTCCCCGGAGAAAGGGTCCATCAGGGAGCACCACCTGCCTTCTTGATGGCCGTGCTCGTGCACCAGGAAGAACATGCTGCCGGTGGACACGCGGTAGGAGACGTCGTTGTAACCGGGGACGGGCAGGCGGTGGACCGTGCCGTCAGCGAGGCTGAGGAAGGTGCCGTCGCGGAAGGCGAACCACGGGAGCAGCGGGGGCGGTGGCTGCAGCTGCGCGCTGGAGCGCCACGAGCGGCAGACTGCCCGAATGTGGACGCGGTCGGAGTGGGACAGCGTGCGCACGAGCACCAGGCCCAGCAGCTCCGGCGGGAGGTCCGGCCATGGCGATTCCTTGATGGGCGCAGCGTGTCGAAGCAGCCGCGGGATCCGGAGCGCCATCCCTGCCTTCTTGCTTGGTCCACTGAGGCGGAACCAGAGCCACCGAAGCAGGGTCGCCATCGCCGTCCTGCTAGAAAGCGCTGCCATCGCCGGCTCCTCCGACGGGAAATTGAAAGAGCGAGACGTGAATTTTGGTGGAGGGGCGTTTGCTTGCGGATCTGGGCGCTCGATTGGTCTCTCTCCTCTTCCTCGCATAGATATAGCCTCCGATTCCGGCCATGCCCCCGACGCGCCAACACGTATTTCGTACGAAGCCGCGTAGCGTAACTGAGGAAGACTACCTGGCCGCGAGCATCCAGGCCGTGATCCGCGCGTAGCTCCGACGCCATCTTGCTCAGCTCCACCGCCCCCCTCCGCTCCACCGCCCTCTAGGCTCTAGCCCTTCCTTAGGACGCCGCCGGCATATCAGTCCCGCAGATCCAGGTGACCGGCTCCACGACGTCTCCTCGGGATACCGACGCAGCTCGCGGTGGCCTAGTTACATTTCTGTCGCGACATGTTTCTCTTTACAACCTTTGGGCTTTGCTTCGGTAGA
>NC_041391.1:559306422-559309374 GCF_002162155.2 Triticum dicoccoides | reverse complement strand
AAATTTCCAGGAAGATGTGGATGTTGACAATGTGCAACATAGTTGGCAGGAATCATTTGCAGATAACTTGAGCCAGGTTAGTTGATAGATGTTGTACATGGATCAATAGTATGATTTAAATGATAATAATTGACATATATATTTTGAAATGAATGTTGTAGGAGGAGTCAGATGGTCCGAGCGTTGATCACGATGAGGGAGAGATCGATATTGAGGAGGCTCAAAGGCAGCAGAAGATGCTTGAGACACATTGGAAGGTCATGGCTATGACCTTTCGGTCGCAAGGGGATGCATACATATTCTACAACAATCACGCCAGAGAACACGGGTTTAGCATAAGGAAACAGAAGGTGAAACGAGGTGCTTCGGGAATGATCCGGTACCGGCGGTTTCTTTGCTCCAGGGCTGGGAGAAGGCAGAGCAAGTTCATAACCATGGAGGGCCGCAAGCGCAGGCTTAGACCGGAGACTCGTTGTGACTGCGGTGCACATATGGTGGTGAAACTGGACAGAGAACGTGGCGTTTGGTTCATCGCATCATTCGTGGATGATCACAACCACGCGATGGCTCGGCCCGACGAGTTTGTTTTTTATGGTCACACAGACGGATTGGAGATGGGCAGAGGGCCGAGATATTGGCCATGGAAGCGGCCGTGATAAGAAAGCATATTATAATGGACAACTTCATCAGCAGATACGGTTCGTACGATAAGTGCGGGCTTATCAGGAGGGACATTTACAATCTTTGTTGCAGAGAAAAAATGAGGCTCATTGCAAAGGGTGATGCAGAGACGGCAGTTGGCATTATGAGGAGTAGGAAGGAGAAGGACCCTGAGTTTTTTTTGAGTATGTGCGTGACAAGGAAGGGCGACTGAAGAGTATGTTCTGGTGCGATGCACAGTCGCGGAGGGACTATCAGGAGTACGGAGATGTGGTCGTGTTTGATAGCACGTATAAGATGAACAGATACGGTATGTCGTTCGTCCCCTTTGTAGGAGTTAACAACCACCGTTGCACCACAGTGTTTGGTTGTGCCATCATTGCTGACGAGACGGAAGGGACATACGTGTGGCTGCTGCAGACATTTATGAAGGCAAACTGTCAGGTGAAGCCAAAGTCAATAATCACAGACGGTGACGCTGCAATGATCCGGGCTATTCGGACCGTCCTTTCAGATGTTTTCCATCGTCTTTGTTCGTGGCATATCGAGAAAAATATGCAGAGGCACCTGCATTACAAGTCACTGGATGAGTTCAGATCGCTCCTGTACTATGCCACCTCTCAAGCGAACTTTGAGCAGAGATGGAAAGCTTTCTATGATAAGTGGAAGACGCATATAACTGAAGAGTGGCTTGACAGGATGTACAGGAAGAGGAGACTGTGGGCAGCTTCATATCTTTCCGATGGTTTTTTTCTTGGTATGCGAAGTAACCAGAGGAGTGAAAGCCTCAACTCCTGCCTTCACCTTCACCTGGACTACGGTATGA
This sequence comes from Triticum dicoccoides, assembly GCF_002162155.2. NCBI lineage: Eukaryota > Viridiplantae > Streptophyta > Magnoliopsida > Poales > Poaceae > Triticum > Triticum dicoccoides. The sequence continues at coordinate 559,307,888 of NC_041391.1, read as the reverse complement.
CAATTGTTGATTTGGTGGTGCATTATGAGAACTGTATAGTTCGCCTGCGTGAGAACGAGGCGTACGATGACTGCGAGGCATTCCAGAAGGAACCACCGTCTGTTACTGAATATAAAGTCCTTGAGGAGCATGCCGCCAAAGTATTCACACCTGCTAATTTCTACATCTTGCAAGATGATTTGCATAAGATGGGTCAGCTGGAGATATTTGAGACGCTCGTGGGAATTGGGCGTGAGACATTCATTGTGACATGGAAGGATAACCACAAGTTTAGGTACAATGTTGTTTATGAACCAGGTAACTCAGAAGAAACTATTACATGCAGTTGTCTTAGGATGGTTCGGAAAGGGCTGCCATGCAAACACATTCTGTTTGTTCTCCATCATCTGAATTTAACTGAAATACCAAAGTGTTGTGTCCTTCATCGGTTGTCCAAACATGCAAGAGATGGGTTGCCTGTGCAGAGGAAGAGTGATATGTTTGGATGGGGTTGGTCAGGGCCATTGGAGAGAGAACGGTATAGTGCAATATCCATTAAAACCGCACAAGCTGCTCATGTTGCAGCAAATGGTCCCTTCTTGTTCGATGAGTTGATGAAGTGTCTAGACAACATAATAGCACAGAAAAAGATTTCAGAGGAGGAACTTATAGGAAGTAGAAGGTATGCTATGCTGAAGAAGGAGGCAAGTCAAGTGCAACAAGTTGAGCCTGGTATTGGTGATCCTCAGAAAGTTTCGACGAAGGGTGCACCTAAGAAGGGGCGGTCAAAGGGGGGCCCCGGCGTTACAAAGAATGGTAGGCCAAAAGATTTTACAGAGAAGAGAAGTGGTCCTTTGTGCAGTTTGTGTAGTCAAGTAGGTCATAATAAGGCTACATGTCATTTGAACAAGAAGTAAGATGTTATCTTCTTATTGTTGTTATGTTCCTACTTTGATTTTAGCAACTATATTTGCTCACCAATTCTTTATGTTTTGTTCAGGAACTGGGCGTAGGTACAGATGCAGGTTGGTTTGTACGAAGAATAAAAGTGGTCGCACGAACCTTTGTCGTTTTTTATTCGTACGTGTCTGCAAGAAAACTTGATAAGTTATTTGTTTGTGTTTTGATAAAAGATATATGTAATAAATTTGGAGATGACATTGCATATGTTATACTACCTGGGCATGATGATGATTTTGTTTGCTGTTTGCTACCTGGGCATATATGTTGTACTGATGATGATTTTGTTTGATGTTGTTTCTGGCCGCTACTTTCTGCCAAAATAATTGAAAAAGTGAAGTTTTTAACAAAAATGCCCGACCACCGCTGTTGGGCCCATAGTAGCTTACGGAAGCTACCCAAATCAAGCCCAAAGGCGACTCGGGCGGCCGATCGAGCCCACTAGCGGGCCCAGCAGCGGGGTCCAACGGGGCGCACGGGGATAATAAGAGAGGAGTTCGAAAGGGGGGGCGGAGGCAGCTATTTAA
>NC_041391.1:559303222-559305403 GCF_002162155.2 Triticum dicoccoides | reverse complement strand
AAATAGCTGCCTCCGCCCCCCCTTTCGAACTCCTCTCGTATTATCCCCGTGCGCCCCGTTGGACCCCGCTGCTGGGCCCGCTAGTGCGCTCGATCGGCCGCCCGAGTCGCCTCTGGGCTTGATTTGGGTAGCTTCCGTAAGCTACTATGGGCCCAGCAGCGATGGTCGGGCATTTTTTTAAAAAAAACTTCACTTTATTTTGGCAGAAAATAGCGGCTGCAAACAACAGCCCGCACTGACCACATCACATTTATTTAGTTGCGACAAATGGCAAACAGTGCATAATACAAAGTGCGTACATAACATGTTCAAAAATCATCACCCACGATGCTGCAAGTAAGAGTGATATTGTAGCAGACCACATCACATTTATTTAGTTGCGGAACATGCTAAACCATGCCGCAGATAAGAGTAATATTGTAGCAAATACCAACCACTGCAAATATATAGATGTCTTAATATGTAAATTGTATCAAGATACCGACAACGGCACATTTATTTAGTGGAGATAATAGCCAACACCCCATCCTCCTACTCATTTGGTCTCCATGATCTTGAGGATCTTCTCTTTCACTACTTCCTTCGTGTTGCACTCTGAAAAAAGTATTTCAGCTAGAATGCGTCCCCTTGAAGCATTAACCTCATCTTGATCGAACTCAAATGCCCAACCATCTCCGTCCCAGTGTTGAACGCATTTCACCACGAAAAGACCACAAGAGACTCTGCAAGAAACCACAAGCCAGTTATTGATGGATCATACAAGTACATACTAATTCAACATTTGCAACATACCCGTCTTTTTGTGACGGCATATTGTACTCCCTTATTGGCCAGGAAGATACATCATGATGATCCGTATCAATAAGAGCATTCACCTCCTTTGTATCAATAGCTATCTCTGCCCTCTGAAATAAAATTGACAAATCCATATGAAGTACTTTTCGAAGAAATATATATTGTTTTATGTAACGTTGTAAGCTTACCAGCTTAGCAATCTTTGCAAGAACTCTTTTGCTGCATTTACCAGTAGAGTTTAATACTTGAAACTCTTTTTTCTTGTTGTGCATAAGAACTGTTATCCAATGATTTTCTTCCACATGAAAAGGAAAGTATGCCTACAACAAAGTTTATTCATGTTGGTGTACACACAGATATACTACGAATGATCATACTAAACTGAAGTACCTTATCTTTGATGAAATACTCTTCAGTACCTCTAGACACCATTTTAGTTTGGTTTGTGAAATGATCCATAAAATGCCTCTTAGAGTTGACAACCTTTCCATCAGCACGAAGAATAAGCCAGTGGGACACCCAAGATGATAATATGTGACGGTCAGCGAGGATTATGGGTCTGCATATGGTTGCAATAACAATTGATGACCTACAAAATAACATAACAGCAATACGCCTATTAGATAATTTATATGCAAATGACATGTCCAACTTAATAACTTATTGCTAATACTTACACCGCCATGCAACCATTTTTTCGAAATGATGGCTTCAAGCATATGAGGTGTACATGTTTCCCCACCAATTCCCGTCATGTGCACGACAGTTTTCCTGCGAAGCTTCTCCGAGTCTGCCAGTGTCCGGATATAAATCTTTGCGGCCTCTATGTGATCCTCATTAATGTAATCAGTATTAATCATAGCAGCTCTTATACCAAACAGACCTAAAATAGTAAGAAACAATGAGTTAATAAAGTGTGCATGCAAGGACAGAAGTATGTTGCTACAATAATCTACTTAGCACTTACTTTTCTTTGCACGTTTACGTCCACCGTTCTGCTGGTAAGGTGAAAGGCAATATTTTGACTGTTTCCTCTTGCGTTTCCCATCATTCTCCTTCCTGTAAAACAATGGCCGGACGTGACGCAACGTTTGTTTTGTGTCCGTTTTCGTTCCAACCTTGCGTGGGGCCCTACGTAGGCTGTGCCCGCACGTGCGACCAATTTGGTGCAATTGCATGCATGCGATCACGTACACCCAGTGCAACCAGGCTCTTTTACGGTCTACCGGAGGGTGGTTCCCGACTACTTTTTATTTTTGACTCCGCCAAACGGCACGAAACTTTTTCCGCATGATGGCATCACCCTCGACAGCACCCACGCCAGTTTGCATATTTTTCCGACGCTCGACGCGTTTTCTAGGATTTTCCCCGTGAAAATGCCGTAAA
>NC_041391.1:559300790-559301628 GCF_002162155.2 Triticum dicoccoides | reverse complement strand
CGTGAAGGCGCGTCGGCGGCAGATGGCGCCGGGGCCGTCGGCGTCGGGGGCGTCGGTGGCGGCGTCAGCCGCAGATGGCGTCGGGGGCGGCGGGCGCAGGCAGCTAGGGTTAGGCGGCGACTAGTGGCGATCGTGGAGGCGGCGTGGACTCACGATCGTGGACGCGGCGTGGCTTTGACCCCCGATCGAGGCGAGGTCCACTAGGGCTTTGACCTCCTCGGATCGGCTGGAGTCGGCTATAGCCGGGACACCTTCGAGGGCCACTCCCTCCCCGCCACGTCAGCAATAGGTGGGGGCAGTAGGAGGTTAGATCCGGCTATTAACTATGCGGGTGGGTTAGGGTGGGGCCGCGCGCCCCATGCATTTTTCCTATAATTTTGTAAATTCGTGTAATAAAATATTTTCGTCATGCAAACTTACATGAAAACAAAAATCATTTGCCATAGTCACGTACACCCAGTGCAACCAGGCTATTTTACGGTCTACCGGAGGGGGGTTCCCGACTACTTTTTTTTTGACTCCGCCAAACGGCACGAAACTTTTTCCGCATGATGGCATCACCCTCGACAGCACCCACGCCAGTTTGCATATTTTTCCGACGCTCGACGCGTTTTCTAGGATTTTCCCCGTGAAAATGCCGTAAAACAATGGCCGGACGTGACGCAACGTTTGTTTTGTGTCCGTTTTCGTTCCAACCTTGCGTGGGGCCCTACGTAGGCTGTGCCCGCACGTCCGACCAATTTGGTGCAATTGCATGCATGCGATCACGTACACCCAGTGCAACCAGGCTATTTTACGGTCTACCGGAGGGGGGGTTCCCGACTACTTTTTTTTTACT
>NC_041391.1:559299659-559300780 GCF_002162155.2 Triticum dicoccoides | reverse complement strand
GAAAGGGGGGGGGCAGAGGCAGCTATTTAAGCCGCTCCTGGCGCCCCCCCGCTTCCGAGGTGGGACTAAAACTTGGGCGCTGCCCCGCGCGGGCGAGGGGAGGGGGCGTGGGCCGGGGGAGGGGCGAGGGGAGGGGGGCTTGGGCCGGGGGAGGAGCCCCGCGCGGGTGAGGGGAGAGGCCGTGGGCCGGGGGAGGAGCCCCGCGCGGGCGAGGGAGGGCCAGCCCGTTTTTTTATATATTTTTTCTGGTTCGTTTTTTCTTTTTCTTTTTCTTTTTCTTTTTCTTTTTCTTTTGCTCTTATTGAAATGATCCATAAAATGCCTCTTAGAGTTGACAACCTTTCCATCAGCACGAAGAATAAGCCAGTGGGACACCCAAGATGATAATATGTGACGGTCAGCACGAGGATTATGGGTCTGCATATGGTTGCAATAACAATTGATGACCTACAAAATAATATAACAGCAATACGCCTATTAGATAATTTATATGCAAATGACATGTCCAACTTAATAACTTATTGCTAATACTTACACCGCCAAACGTCCGACCAATTTGGTGCAATTGCATGCATGCGATCACGTACACCCAGTGCAACCAGGCTATTTTACGGTCTACCGGAGGGGGGTTCCCGACTACTTTTTTTTTCACTCCGCCAAACGGCACGAAACTTTTTCCGCATGATGGCATCACCCTCGACAGCACCCACGCCAGTTTGCATATTTTTCCGACGCTCGACGCGTTTTCTAGGATTTTCCCCGTGAAGTTTGCATATTTTTCCGACGCTCGACGCGTTTTCTAGGATTTTCCCCGTGAAAATGCCGTAAAACAATGGCCGGACGTGACGCAACGTTTGTTTTGTGTCCGTTTTCGTTCCAACCTTGCGTGGGGCCCTACGTAGGCCGTGCCCGCACGTCCGACCAATTTGGTGCAATTGCATGCATGCGATCACGTACACCCAGTGCAACCAGGCTATTTTACGGTCTACCGGAGGGGGGTTCCCGACTACTTTTTTTTCACTCCGCCAAACGGCAAGAAACTTTTTCCGCATGCTGGCATCACCATCGACAGCATCCACGCCAGTTTGCATATTTTTCCGACGCTCGACGCGTTTCCTAGG
>NC_041391.1:559297128-559299649 GCF_002162155.2 Triticum dicoccoides | reverse complement strand
ACAGCACCCACGCCGGTTTGCATATTTTTCCGACGCTCGACGCGTTTCCTAGGATTTTCCCCGTGAAAATGCCTTAAAACACTGGCCGGATGTGACGCAACGTTCGTTTTGTGTCCGGTTTCATTCCAACCTTGCGTGGGGCCCTACGTAGGCCGTGCCCGCATGTCCGACCACTTTGGTGCAATTGCATGCATGCGATCACGTGCCCACAGTGCAGCCAGGCTCTTTTACGGTCTAGCGGAGGGGGGTTCCCGACTACTTTTTTTTGACTCTGCCAAATGTCACGAAACTTTTTCCGCTCGTTGGCATCACCCTCGACTGTACCCACATACCCCTAGTGCAACGAGCAACGAACTTTGGTGCAATTGTGTGCAGTTTCAAAATTCTGTTTATTTTGTTTGCTGTCGTTTCATGATGATGATGCCATTGCATGTGTTATACTACCTGGGTTGACCGACGTGGTGAAAAAGCGCACCCGTTCGTGTTATTGTCGCATGCCATGTTTTTCCCGTGTTACTGTCTCATGCATGTTTTTCATATACACGCCGCAGATTACCTCGCATCCCAGCCAACGGCCAGCGCCTCCCTCGAATCCCGCCGCCACGGACCCACCGAATCCCACCTACCCCGGACCCCAACTGGCCAACCAGCGCCTCCCTAGGATCACACCACCACGACCGGATCAGCCTCGCTCCCCGCACACAGCGACTTTGACCTGCCCCGCCGCATCCTCCTCGATCTCCCCGCCCAATGCACGCCTCCAACACGCCCACACAAAATTTTTTCCCCGCGCGGGCGAGGGGAGGGTGGCGTGGGCCGTGGGAGTGGGCGAGTGGCGCCTTGCCACCATGGGCCGAACTGGGCCGGCCGGTGACAGCACAGAAAACGGCCTCCTGAGCCTTGCGTCGGCCGCGTGCACTGAGGGGCGAGTTGCAATGCCATATTTAGTCCCACCTCGGAAGCGGGGGGGCGCTTGGAGCGACTTAAATAGCTGCTTCCGCCCCACACCTCGAACTCCTGTAATCTAACTCCTCAGTGCTCCGTTGGACCCCGTTTCTGGGCCCGTTAGTGGGCTCAATCAGCCGCGCGAGTCGCCTACGGGCTTGATTTGGGGTAACTTCTCCTCTATGGGCTCAGCATCGGTGGTTGGGTTCTTTCTTTTATGTTGCTTAAATTTTTTGCCGGTATTTTATGTGTTTACTTCACCTTTTTACAGCATCAATGGAAATATCCCATTAATAACAAAAACTATATCAATAAGTGATACATTATACAACCATTCCATTACTCGTTAAAGCAACATAATTTCGTTCATATTTTTTTACGTGTTTACTTCTCCTTTTTACAATATCAATGGAAATATTCCATTAATAACAAAAACCATATCAATAAGTGATACATTCTACAACCATTCCATTACTCGTTGAAGCAACATAATTTCGTTCATATTTAGGATATTTTACATTCAAACGTAATTTTACATGAAAGATTACGGCAGTGGAAAGATTAACACTAAAACAAATCTAACTACTCCTCCTCGCTACTCACAAGATCAACCACTACCGTCTGCCCGCCGTCTTCACCGCCGTCTTCACCGCCGTCTAAGTCATCGGAGCTGCCCAAGTCTCCGAAAAATTCTTCCAAGGTAGACGACTGTTGCGCTAGTGTATCGGTCGACTCCCTGATCGCCAGCCAGTATCCCGGCTCGTTTGCCGGGTCCCTCGGGTCAACAACATCCTTCGGCGGCATCCAACCGGTCTCCGACGTGGAGTTCCGGATCGCGCAGATCAAACCCGGCGACTCCAACGGGTCGCCCTCCTCTTGCATCGCCGCTAGTTCCGGTGGGATGTGAAACTCAGGGGCGGCCACTGGAGCGGCGGGAGCGGCCGGCGCGCCTGCGCGAGCGCGCCGACCGGCACGGGCCTGCACAACCGGGGCGGTGGGGGGCGCGAGGGGCGCGTTTGGAGCGTCCGCGCGGATGCCTCGAGACTTGTAGAAGCTCACAACGGTGTCGAAGTCGCGGCCTACCCAAAAGTTGAGGCGACCTTCGGGGTTCCACGGACCGGGTTGTGCCGGCCCAGGCGTGGCATAGCCGTCGCTCGTCACGTGCCAGCCGTGTGCTAGGCGACATGACGGTGGCACAGGGATGCTGTGCCGGTAAATATCCACGGTCTGCGGCCCGCTGAGGCTAGAGGGCCACAGACCGCCCGGCGCGGCGCCGCGTCCACCACCTCGTCCACCACCGCTGCCGCCGCCTCCGCCGTCGCCAACCGCCCGGCGATTGCTCCCTGCGCCTCCACTGCCGCCTCCCCAGCCGAACCAACGCCGGCCGAAGCATCCGCGTCCATGAGGCATCGCGCCGGAGAGAGCCGCCGCCCCGGAGATCGATCGGAGAACGCGGGGTCGCGGACGGTCTCTAAGAGGAGAGGCGGAGTCGGGGGCGGTTTATGAGAGGCTAGCGCGCGGGTCAGGGGTGGATTTATGGGAGGCGAGGGTCGGGCGCGGGTCGGGGGCAGGCGAG
>NC_041391.1:559251494-559296568 GCF_002162155.2 Triticum dicoccoides | reverse complement strand
CGAGGTGAGGCGGCAACGCGGCGCAGGCCGAGGCGGAAGCGGCCGCCGCAGGCCGAGGCGGAAGCGGGGGTGGCCGCGACGCGAGGCGGAAGCGGGCGCCGCAGGCCGAGGCGGAAGCGGGAGGGGGGGGCGACGCGAGGCGGAAGCGGGAGCCGCATGCCGAGGCGGAAGCGGGAGCAGGCCGCAGCGCTGCAATCGGTAGCGGGGCCCGTAACCGCGCCATGCATGCATGCATGCGCCTGTCCGCGCGTAATTACCGGACGTGGGCGTGCGGGGGTGGGCGCGCTGGCGGGACGACCCGGCCAAAAAAAAAGTACACGTATACGTATACATAACGAGCGGGACGGTAGGCGGGCGGCTTCTTTTTTTATTTTTGCCCATCGTGCCCTCCGTTATGAAGGGGTATGGGACAATCTTAGCCGTCCTTGTGTTGAAGGGGGTCTACCGAAGCGGAAGTGTACTACTTTTTTTCAGAAAAAATCATAGCCCGATTTATAAATAAAGCCTACGAAAACATGTAAGACAAACATCCGCCGCTTGGTGTTCTCCTAGCCGCTCCGCTCCCGCTCCCGCTCGGCGGCCCCGTTCCGGCGCCGCCGCCCACCTTCTCCCGCTGGTAGCCGCTCCGGCTCCGGTGTCCACCTCTCCCCGCGGGCGCATGGCGTCGGGTTCGCGCAGCCCTCCTTAGGTTTCTTCGGCGTATCCCCTGGGCAGGCCGGCGGTGTCCGGTCTGGGTATTTCGGCATCGATGGGTTTGGCGGGTTCGTCGGCGGCGGCTCGAGGCCCGGCTGGGCGGGCTGCGCTGGCAGAACCGGAGCCGGCCATGGCATGGTGCCGCCCTGGTCCTTCGCGCATGGCCATGTGGCGTCGTCGTCGCGCGCTCCGGCGCCAACAGGAGGCTGGTGCTCTGTGCAGATCAGGGTCGCCCCTGTCCTCGGAGTTGTGGTTCATCCCGCCGGACCTCCACGGGCTATGCTTCAGGTGCTTCGAGGAGGGCCACCGGCGTCAAGACTGCAGCAACCCCCCGCTTTGCATCCGTTGTGGTGGCGCCGGCCACGTCTCCTCTCAGTGTCTGGAGCCGCGTAGCCCCATCTCTGCGGATGAGCTCCGGCGCATTGTCATTGCCAGGGTCGCGCGGAGGGAGCCGGCACCGCGTCAGCTTCCAGCTGTTCGTCAGAGATTGTTGGAGCCTAGGCAGAGCGCACCCGCGGTGTCGCTCTCGCCAGTTGCGCCCAATCTCGCCTCTATGGCCTGGGGGGTGGTGCCCTCACCGTCTTCCTCGGAGATTTGTGTGCTGCAGAGGTCGGAGTGCATGGACGATCTCGAGCGCAGGCTGCAGCTCGCGGTGGTGATGTATGTGGGCGGGGCGAGGCCGCCGGTGTCATGTGAGGATGCGGCGGTGGCGATTGCTGCTCAGTTGGGCATTCCAAGATTCCGGTTTTCTGTCCACAAATTCCACCCGGAGGATTTCCTGGTTGTCTTCGCGGCGCACCAGTTCAGGAACTTGGCGTTAGTTGTTCCATCGATTGAGCACCAGGGAATCAAGCTGTTCATCAAGCCCTGGCTTACGCAGGCGCAGGCCACTTCTCGGTTGATGAGAGTTCAGGTGCCATCACATGTGTGGTCGTAGAGCACGGCGGCAGAGATCCTGGGCAGCGCTTGTTTGATTGAGAGTCTGGCACCGGAGACGGCAAGCAGGGAGGATCTGTTGCTCTTCAAGCTGAGAGCTTGGTGCGTAGACCCTGACGAGGTGCCATTTTTCGTAGACTCTGGGTGCCGGAGCCGGTGGGGACGACGCATGATCCGGTGGCGCGGGCGCCTGCTTTCCGCCAGCTCCTTGAGTACCCCGCCCTGGTGCATATTGGGCGGGTGCGTGACTTTTCGCCGCTGGAGCTATGGAGAGGTAGGTCGGATTCTGACGATGGGAGCGGTCAGAGTGGATTGCCAGACAGTTCTCGGGCTCGCAGTTCGGCGGTGATTGGGTGGTTCAGTCTTGGTCGCGTGGTGTGAGGGACGCTAGAGGCTCTGGTCGCGAGCAGCCTGGTCCGGCGAACGGCGGCGCCGGTGGAGGGACGGGAAGATCCTACCGGGCCATTCTAGAAGGCAGGGTGGGGCCCTTCGATTGGAGGCTTCCGCACATGGGCGCATGATAGCGCTCAGGTTTGGTGGGCCAGGGTGGTAGCTTTGCGACCATGACCGAGGAGATCCCGAGGCATTCAAATATGGCGAGGACCCAACAGGGAGCGCTAGCCACCAGGAGGGAGACAGCTGGCGAGTTGGCTGCATCGGATCCGTTGGCAAAGGGTGGCGAGGAGAACGATGCGCCAGACAAATCGGCTTTTGCAGTGGATCAGGTTCGGGTAGTGGTTCAGAAGCAGGGTACGTTGGTGCTAGGTTCTAGGGTGGCAGGGCAGGAGAGGGCCACCAATCAGAAGGCGCCTGAGAGGGAGGTGCAGCATGTGGACATGGCTACAGTCGAGGATGATTTGGTGGATCCCATGCGGACGGAACATGAGGCGGGACCGGGCGATGAGCTACCAGCCAGCCTGGATCCGGTGCGGCCGGATTCCCCGTGGGCTCCCCCATCGCTGGCGGTCGCACAGGAGATGGCGCCGCAGATTATCCCCGCCCATCAAATAGTTGTGGTGGGTCACGACCAGTCCAATGGCTGGGCCCCGGTTGCGGATCTTCTGCATGGTTCTGCTCGAGGACAGCCAATGAGTGAGGCCGAGGTTGCCTCCACCTTGATTCCTGGGGCCATGCAGCCAGACGTGGGGAGGGAGGGCACTGTTGGCGACGTGACTACGTACACTGCATGTGATGATTTGGCGCTGATTAGCTCGGATCCTGGTGCCCGAAACAATGGACTGGAGTTGGATGCTACGGAGGCACGTTTATCCTATAAGGAGGAACTTTCGGTGAACAACGTCAAGACTTTTTGTGCTGGTCTGCTCAAGAAATTAGCCCCACCAGTACTCAAGGAGTTTGAGGGACTCAGGGGAGTGAAACCTGGCCAGGATCCATTCACACCTCGGCGTACCACTAGATCGCTGGGGGTGGGAGGCCCGCGGAAGTCTAAAGCATCGGCTGCGGAGACAGTTCTATTGAAGACCCTGGGCTTTGATTGTGAGGATTTAGCGGTCTCTGAGGATACTCTCGGGCAATTGAGACAGGTGTTTGACTCGCCTCTGCAGGAGTAGCAACTTAGGGCAATTGTGACCATCTTTGGCAAGGCTATCCCTTTCAATATGGGAGGTGAAGTGGAGAGCGACGCGATGGCAATAGCGTAGAGGAGTTGGCGGTTACTGACATGGGAGGCTCTCCTTTCCTATGTCGTACAATGCAATGGAGATGGTGTGCTAGAACGTTAGGGGACTAAATAGCCCTGCGAAACCGAAAGCACTTAGGGAGTTTGTAGATTCGATTCATACCGCCATCATGTGTATCTTAGAGACTAAGTTGGAGGTGGTTGATCAGTTTGTAATAATGCAATGCCTTGGTCTGGCGTATGATGGTTTTTTTATCTTCCGGCCTCTGACACCCGTGGAGGTATTTTCGTGGCGTGGGACTCTACTAAGGTGTAGTTGACAAATTTTGTCAACGACACAAACTTCATCACGGGTTATGTCACCCCGGTAGAAGGGCCGGCTTGGTGGCTAACGGTGGTGTATGGGCCACAGGAGGACGCAAAGAAAATTATCTTCTTGGAGGAGCTCACTGCTAGAAGACAGCTCTGTCCGGGGCCCTGGATAGTCATTGGAGACTTCAATATGATTCTCTATGCACAAGACAAGAGCAACGCTCGCCTAGACCGCAGGATGATGATCAGGTTCAAACGCTTCGTGAATGACAATGCGCTCAAGGAGATTTTTCTACATGGCCGCAGATTCACTTGGAGTAGTGAGCCTGAGGTGCCTACCCTTACCAAAATTGGCAGATCATTTGTATCAATTGATTGGGAATTGGATCACCCGCAGTGCTTAATGCAAGCCCTATCCACCTCGACTTCTGATCACTGTTCGCTATATCTAGCGATGGAGGAACAACTGCATTACAGAGGAGGTTCAGGTTTGAGAAATTCTGGATGAAGCTCGATGGTTTTCTGTGAAGGAAATATGCCCTAGAGGCAATAATAAAGTTATTATTTATTTCCTCATATCATGATAAATGTTTATTATTCATGCTAGAATTGTATTACCCGGAAACATAATACATGTGTGAATACATAGACAAACATAGTGTCACTAGTATGCCTATACTTGACTAGCTCGTGAATCAAAGATGGTTAAGTTTCCTAACCATAGACATGAGTTGTCATTTGATTAACGGGATCACATCATTAGTATAATGATGTGATTGACTTGACCCATTCCATTAGCTTAGCACTTGATCGTTTAGTATGTTGCTATTGCTTTCTTCATGACTTATACATGTTCCTATGACTATGAGATTATGTAACTCCCGCTTACCGGAGAAACACTTTGTGTGCTACCAAACGTCACAACGTAACTAGGTGATTATAAAGGTGCTCTACAGGTGTCTCCAAAGGTACTTGTTGAGTTGAGGTATTTCGAGATTAGGATTTGTCACTCCGATTGTCGGAGAGGTATCTCTGGGCCCTCTCGCTAATGCACATCACTATAAGCCTTGCAAGCAATGTAGATAATGAGTTAGTTACAGGATGATGCATTACGTAATGAGTAAAGAGACTTGCCGGTAACGAGATTGAACTAGGTATTGAGATACCAACGATCGAATCTCGGACAAGTAACATACCGATGACAAAGGGAACAACGTATGTTGTTATGCGGTTTGACCGATAAAGATCTTCGTAGAATATGTAGGAGCCAATATGAGCATCCAGGTTCCGCTATTGGTTATTGACTGGAGACGTGTCTCGGTCATGTCTACATAGTTCTCGAACACGTAGGGTCCGCACGCTTAAAGTTAGATGACAGTTATATTATGAGTTTATGTGTTTTGATGTACCGAAGGTTGTTCGGAGTCCCGGATGTGAACACGGACATGACGAGGAGTCTTGAAATGGTCGAGACATGAAGATCGATATATTGGACGACTATATTTGGACACCGAAAAGGTTCCGGGTGAGATTGGGACGATACCGGAGCTCCGGGAGGTTATCGGAACCCCCCGGGAGGTATATGGGCCTTAATGGGCTTTAGTGGAAAGGAGGGGAAAGGAGCAAGGGAGGAGGCGCCCCCCCAAGCCCAATCCGAATTGGGAGGGGGGTCGCCCCCCCCCTTTCCTTCCTCCCTCCTTCCTCTTCCTTCCCTCTCCCTCTCCAAATAGGAAAGGGAGGAGTTCTACTCCCGGTGGGAGTAGGACTCCCCCCTTGGGCGCGCCTCCTCCCCTTGGCCGACTCCCTCCTCCACTCCTTTATATACGGGGGAGGTGTTGGAAATATGCCCTAGAGGCAATAATAAATTAGTTATTATTATATTTCCTTGTTCATGATAATCGTTTATTATCCATGCTATAATTGTATTGATAGGAAACTCAGATACATGTGTGGGTACATAGACAACACCATGTCCCTAGTAGGCCTCTAGTTGACTAGCTCGTTGATCAATAGATGGTTACGGTTTCCTGACCATGGACATTGGATGTCGTTGATAACGGGATCACATCATTAGGAGAATGATGTGATGGACAAGACCCAATCCTAAGCCTAGCACAAAGATCATGTAGTTCGTATGCTAAAGCTTTTCTAAATGTCAAGTTGTTGGAAATATGCCCTAGAGGCAATAATAAATTAGTTATTATTATATTTCTTTGTTCATGATAATAGTCTTTTATTCATGCTATAACTGTATTATCCGGAAATCGTAATACACGTGTGAATACATAGACCACAATATGTCCCTAGTGAGCCTCTAGTTGACTAGCTCGTTGTGATCAACAGATAGTCATGGTTTCCTGGCTATGGACATTGGATGTCATTGATAACGGGATCACATCATTAGGAGAATGATGTGATGGACAAGACCCAATCCTAAGCCTAGCACAAAGATCGTGTAGTTCGTATGCTAAAGCTTTTCTAATGTCAAGTATCTTTTCCTTAGACCATGAGATTGTGCAACTCCCGGATACCGTAGGAATGCTTTGGGTGTATCAAACGTCACAACGTAACTGGGTGGCTATAAAGGTGCATTACATGTATCTCCGAAAGTGTCTGTTGGGTTGGCACGAATCGAGACTGGGATTTGTCACTCCGTGTAAACGGAGAGGTATCTCTGGGCCCACTCGGTAGGACATCATCAGAATGTGCACAATGTGACCAAGGGGTTGATCACGGGATGATGTGTTACGGAATGAGTAAAGAGACTTGCCGGTAATGAGATTGAACAAGGTATCGGTATACCGACGATCGAATCTCGGGAAAGTAAAATACCGCTAGACAAAGGGAATTGTATACGGGATCGATTGAGTCCTTGACATCGTGGTTCATCCAATGAGATCATCGTGGAACATGTGGGAGCCAACATGGGTATCCAGATCCCGCTGTTGGTTATTGACCGGAGAACGTCTCGGTCATGTCTACATGTCTCCCGAACCCGTAGGGTCTACACACTTAAGGTTCGGTGACGCTAGGGTTATAAAGGAAGTTTGTATGTGGTTACCGAATGTTGTTCGGAGTCCCGGATGAGATCCCGGACGTCACGAGGAGTTCCGGAATGGTCCGGAGGTAAAGATTTATATATGGAAAGTTGTTGTTCGGGTTCCGGAAAAAGTTTGGGTTTTTTCGGTATTGTACCGGGAAGCTTCCAGAAGGTTCCGGAGGATTCCGGAGGGGTCCGAAAGTCCGGAAATTGTTCCACCACGTCCAATACAGTAGCATGGGCTGTAGGGGGCGCCCTAGCCTTAATGGGCCAGGGGCACCAGCCCCCCAAGGCCCATGCGCATGGGAAGGGGGAAACCCTAAGGGGGAGGGCCTCCACTTGACTTGGGAGGCACTCCTCCCCCCCTTGGCCGCACCCCTTGGGGTGGGAAACCCTAAAGGGGGCGCAGCCCCCCTTCCCCCTATATATACTTGAGGTTTTGGGGCTGCCAACACATGAGAACTTCTCCTCTTGGTGCAGCCCTACCTCTCTCCCTTCTCCTCATATCTCGCGGTGCTTGGCGAAGCCCTGCAGGACTACCACGCTCCTCCATCACCACCACACCATTGTGCTGCTGTTGGATGGAGTCTTCCTCAACCTCTCCCTCTCTCCTTGCTGGATCAAGGCGTGGGAGACGTCACCGGGCTGTACGTGTGTTGAACGCGGAGGTGCCGTCCGTTCCGCACTAGGATCTCCGGTGATTTGAATCATGACAAGTACGACTCCTTCAACCCCGTTCTCATGAACGCTTCCGCTTAGCGATCTACAAGGGTATGTAGATGCACTCTCCTTCCCCTCGTTGCTGGTTTCTCCATAGATAGATCTTGGTGACACGTAGGAAAATTTTGAATTTCTGCTACGTTCCCCAACACAAGTATCATTTCCTTATACCATGAGATTGTGCAACTCCCGGATACCGTAGGAATGCTTTGGGTGTACCAAACGTCACAACGTAACTGGGTGACTATAAAGGTGCACTACGGGTATCTCCGAAAGTGTCTGTTGGGTTGGCACGAATCGAGACTAGGATTTGTCACTCCGTGTAACGGAGAGGTATCTCTAGGCCCACTCGGTAGGACATCATCATAATGTGCATAATGTGACCAAGGGGTTGATCACGGGATGATATGTTATAGAACGAGTAAAGAGACTTGCTGGTAACGAGATTGAACAAGGTATCGGCATAGCGACGATCGAATCTCGGGCAAGCACAATACCGCTAGACAAAGGGAATTGTATACGGGATTGATTGAGTCCTTGACATCGTGGTTCATCCGATGAGATCATCGTGGAACATGTGGGAGCCAACATGGGTATCCAGATCCCGCTGTTGGTTATTGGCCGGAGAACGTCTCGGTCATGTCTGCATGGTTCCCGAACCCGTAGGGTCTACACACGCAAGGTTCGATGACGCTAGGATTATAGGAAATAGATATACGTGGTTACCGAATGTTCTTCGGAGTCCCGGATGAGATCCCGGACGTCACGAGGAGTTCCGGAATGGTCCGGAGGTAAAGATTTATATATGGGAAGTCCTGTTTTAGTCACCGGAAAAGTTTCGGGTTTTATCGGTAATGTACCGGGACCACCAGGAGGGTCCCGGGGGTCCACCAAGTGGGGCCACCGGCCCCAGAGGGCTGCGTGGGCCAAGTGTGGGAGGGGACCAGCCCCAGGTGGGCTGGTGCCCCCCCCCAACAAGGGCCCAAGGCGCCTAGGGTTTGGGGAGGGGGCTCCTCCACCTTGCTTGGGGGGCAAGTTTCCCCTCTCCCCCCCCTTAGCCGCCACCCTAGATGGGTTTTGGGGCAGCCGCACCCCTTGGGGTGGGAACCCTAAGGGGGGCACAGCCCCTCCCTGTCCCCTATATATACTTGAGGTTTTGGGGCTGCCACACATATGGTTTCCACCTCTCCCTGGTGCAGCCCTACCTCTCTTTATCCTCCTCTCCCGCAGTGCTTGGCGAAGCCCTGCAGGATTGCCACGCTCCTCCATCACCACCACGTCGTTGTGCTGCTGCTGGATGGTGTCTTCCTCAACCTCTCCCTCTCTCCTTGCTGGATCAAGGCATGGGAGACGTCACCGGGCTGTACGTGTGTTGAACTCGGAGGTGCCGTCCGTTCGGCACTAGGATCTCCGGTGATTTGGATCACGACGAGTATGACTCCTTCAACCCCGTTCTCTTGAACGCTTCCGCTTAGCGATCTACAAGGGTATGTAGATGCACTCCCCTTTCCCTCATTGCTAGATTACTCCATAGATTGATCTTGGTGTTGCGTAGAAAATTTTGAATTTCTGCTACGTTCCCCAACATTGGCATCATGAGCTAGGTCTATGCATAGTTTCTATGCACGAGTAGAACAGAAAGCAGTTGTGGGCGTCGATATTGTCAATTTACTTGCCGTTACTAGTCTTATCTTGATTCAGCGGCATCGTGGGATGAAGCGGCCCGGACCGACCTTACACGTACGCTTACGTGAGACAGGTTCCACCGACTGACATGCACTTGTTGCATAAGGTGGCTAGCGGGTGCCAGTCTCTCCCACTTTAGTCGTGTCGGATTCGATGAAAAGGGTCCTTATGAAGGGTAAATAGCAATTGACATATCACGTTGTGGTTTTTGCGTAGGTAAGAAACGTTCTTGCTAGAAACCCATAGCAGCCACGTAAAAGAACTTGCAACAACAATTAGAGGACGTCTAACTTGTTTTTGCAGCAAGTGTTTTGTGATGTGATATGGCCAAAGGATGTGATGAATGATATATGTGATGTATGAGATGATCGTGTTCTTGTAATAAGAATCACGACTTGCATGTCGATGAGTATGACAACCGGCAGGAGCCATAGGAGTTGTCTTTATTTTTTGTAAGACCTGCGTGTCATTGAAGAACACCATGTAAATTACTTTACTTTATTGCAAAACACGTTACCCATAGAAGTAGAAGTAGTCATTGGCGTGACAACTTCATGGAGACACGATGATGGAGATCATGGTGTCATGCCGGTGACGATGATGATCATGGAGCCCCGAAGATGGAGATCAAAAGGAGCAATATGATATTGGCCATATCATGTCACTATTTGATTGCATGTGATGTTTATCATGTTTATACATCTTATTTGCTTAGAACGACGGTAGTAAATAAGATGATCCCTCATTAAAATTTCAAGAAAGTGTTCCCCCTAACTGTGCACCGTTGCGAAAGTTCGTCGTTTCGAAACACCACGTGATGATCGGGTGTGATAGATTCTAACGTTCACATACAATGGGTGTAAGCCAGATTTACACACGCGAAACACTTAGGTTGACTTGACGAGCCTAGCATGTACAGACATGGCCTCGGAACACAAGAGACCGAAAGGTTGAGCATGAGTCGTATAGTAGATACGATCAACATGAAGATGTTCACCGACGTTGACTAGTCCGTCTCACGTGATGATCGGACACGGCCTAGTTGACTCGGATCATGTAATCCCTTAGATGACTAGAGGGATGTCTATCTGAGTGGGAGTTCATAAGATGAACTTAATTATCCTGAACATAGTCAAAAGGTCTTTGCAAATTATATCGTAAGCTCGCGCTTTAGTTCTACTGTTTAGATATGTTCCTAGAGAAAATTTAGTTGGAAGTTGATAGTAGCGATTGTGCGGACTAGGTCCGTAAACTGAGGATTGTCCTCGTTGCTTCGTAGAAGCCTTATGTCCTTAATGCACCGCTCAGTGTGCTAAACCTCGAACGTCGTCTGTGGATGTTGCGAACATCTAACATACACGTTTTGATAACTACGTGATAGTTCAGTTAAACGGTTTAGAGTTGAGGTACCAAAGACGATTTCGAAACGTCACGGAACATATGAGATGTTTCGAGGGCTGAAATTGGGATTTCAGGCTCGTGCCCACGTCAAGAGGTATAAGACCTCCGACGATTTTCTTAGCCTGCAAACTAAGGGAGAAAAGCTCAATCGTTGAGCTTGTGCTCAGATTGTCTGAGTACAACAATCACTTGAATCGAGTGGGAGTTGCTCTTCCAGATGAGATAGTGATGTCTCTCCAAAGTCATTGCCACCAAGCTGCTAGAGCTTCGTGATGAACTATAACATATCAGGGATAGATATGATGATCCTTGATATGTTCGTGATGTTTGACACCGCGAAAGTAGAAGTCAAGTAGGAGCATCAATTGTTGATGGTTAGTAAAACCACTAGTTTCAAAAAGGGCAAGGGCAAGAAGGGATACTTCATGAAACGGCAAATCAGCTGCTGCTCTAGTGAAGAAACCCAAGGTTGAACCCAAACCCGAGACTAAGTGCTTCTGTAATAAGGGGAATAGCCACTGGAGCAGAATCACCCTAGATACTTGGTAGATGAGAAGGCTGACAAGGTCGATAGAAGTATATTGGATATACATTATGTTAATGTGTACTTTACTAGTACTCCTAGTAGCACCAGGGTATTAGATACCAGTTCGGTTGCTAAGTGTTAGTACCTCGAAATAAAAGGCTACGGAATAAACGGAGACTAGCTAAAGGTGCGTTGACGATATGTGCTGGAAGTGTTTTCCAATCTTGATGTGATCAAGCATCGCACGCTCCCTCTACCATCGAGTTTGGTGTTTGCGTTGAGCATAGACATGATTGGATTATGTCTATCGCAATACGGTTATTCATTTAAGGAGAATAATGGTTACTCTGTTTATTCGAATAATACCTTCAATGGTCTTGCACCCAAAATGAATGGTTTATTGAATCTCGATCGTAGTGATACACATGTTCATGCCAAAAGATATAAGATAGTAATGATAGTACCACCTACTTGTGGCACTACCATGTAAGTCATATTGGTATAAAACGCATGAAGAAGCTTCATGTTGATGGATCTTTGGACTCACTCGTTTTTGGAAAAGTTTGAGACATGCGAACCATGTCTATTGGTGTATATGCATGAAGAAACTCCATCCAAATGGACCGTTTGGACTCACTTGATTTTGAATCACTTGAGACATGCAAATCATACCACATTTGCAAGATGACTGAAAGCCTCATTTTTCAGTAAAATGGAACAAGAAAGCAACTTGTTGGAAATAATACATTTTGATGTGTGCAGTCCAATGAGTGCTGAGGCACGCAGTAGATATCATTATGTTCTTACTTCACGGATGATTTGAGTAGATACTGAGTATATTTACTTGATGAAACATGAGTCTGAATTATTGAATGGTTCAAGTAATTTCAGAGTGAAGTTGAAGATCATCGTGACAAGAGGATAAAATGTCTATGATATGATCATAGAGATGAGTATCTGAGTTACGAGCTTTGGCACGCAATTAAGACATTGTGGAAATTGTTTCACAAATAATACCGCCTGGAACACCATAGTGTGATGGTGTGTCCGAACATCATAGTTGCACCCTATTGGATATGGTGCGTACCATGATGTCTCTTATCGAATTACCACTATCGTTCATGGGTTAGGCATTAGAGACAACCGCACTCACTTTAATAGGGCACCACGTAATTCCGTTGAGACGACACCGTTTGAACTATGGTTTGGAGAAACCTAAGTTGTCATTTCTTAAAAGTTTGGGGCTGTGACGCTTATGTGAAAAGGTTTCAGGTTGATAAGCTTGAACCCAAAGCGGATAAAATGCATCTTCACAGGACACCCAAAACAGTTGGGTATACCTCCTAATTCAGATCCGAAAGCAATAGGGATTGTTTCTTGAATCGGGTCCTTTCTCGAGGAAAAGTTTGTCTCGGAAAGTTGAGTGGGGGCATGGTGGAGACTTGATGAGGTTATTGAACCGTCACTTCAACTAGTGTGTAGCAGGGCACAGGAAGTTGTTCCTGTGGCGCCCACACCAATTGAAGTAGAAGCTTATGATAGTGATCATGAAGTTTCGGATCAAGTCACTACCGTACCTCATAGGGTGACAAGGATGCGTACTACTTCAGAGTGGTACAGTAATCCTGTTTTGAAGGTCATGTTGCTAGACAACAATGAACCTGCGAGCTATGGAGAAGCGATGGTGGGCCCATATTCCGACAAATAGTTAGAAGCCATGTAATCCGAGATAGGATCCATGTATCAGAACAAAGCATAGACTTTGGTGGACTTGCCCAATGATCGGCAAGCCATTGAGATAAATGGATCTTTAAGAAGAAGATGGACGTGGACGGTAATGTCACCGTCTATGAAGCTCAACTTGTGGCGAAGAGTTTTTCACAAGTTCAAGGAAGTTGACTACGATGAGATTTTCTCATCCGTAGCGATGCTTAAGTCCGTCGGAATCATGTTAGCATTAGCTGCATTTATGAAATCTGCCAAATGGATGTCAAAACGAGTTTCCTTACCAGTTTTCGTAAGGAAAGGTTGTATGTGATACAATTAGAAAGGTTTTGTCGATCCTAAGGATGCTAAAAGGTATGCTAGCTCCAGCGATCCTTCCATGGACTGGAGTAAGCATCTTGGAGTTGGAATATACACTTTGATAAGATGATCAAACATTTTGGGTTTATACAAAGTTTACGAGAAACTTGTATTTCCAAAGAAGTGAGTGGGAGCACTATAGAATTTCTGATGAGTATATGTTGTTGACATATTGTTGATCAGAAATGATGTAGAGTTTCTAGAAAGCATATAGGGTTATTTGAAAAGTGGTTTTCAAGTGAAAACCTGGATTAAGCTACTTGAACATTGAGCATTAAGATCTATAGGGATAGATCAAAAAAGCTTAAGGGTACTTTCAAATGAGCATATACCTTGACATGATCTTGAAGGTGTTCAAGATGGATCAGTCAAAGAAGGAGTTCTTGCCTGAGATGTAAGGTACGAAGTTAAGACTTAAAGCTCGACCACGGCAGAAAAGAGAGAAAGGACGAAGGTCGTGCCCTATGCTTTAGACGTAGGCTCTACAGTATGCTATGCTGTGTACCGCACCTGATGTGTGCCTTGCTACATATCAGGCAAGAGGGTACAAAGGTGATCAAGGAGTGGATCACCAGACAGCGGTCAAAATTATCCTTAGAGGAATAAGGATATGTTTCTCAATTATGGAGGTGATAAAGAGTTCGACGTAAAGGGTTACGTCGATGCAAGCTTTAACACCTACCGAATGACTCTGAGTAGCAAACCGGATACGTATCATGGAACAACCATTTGGAATAGCTCCAAGTGGAGCGTGGAAGCAGCATTTTACAATATGACCTAGAGATTTGCGAAGTACATACGGATCTGAATGTTGCAGACCCGTTGACTAAAACCTCTCTTACAAGCAAAACATGATCAAACCCCAGAACTCATTGAGTCTTAATCACATGATGATGTGAACTAGTTTAGTGACACTAGTAAACTCTTTGGATGTTGGTCACATGGCGATGTGACCTGTGAGTGTTAATCACATGGCGATGTGAACTAGATTATTGACTCTAGTGCAAGTGGGAGACTGTTGGAAATATGCCCTAGAGGCAAAAATAAATTAGTTATTATTATATTTCCTTGTTCATGATAATCGTTTATTATCCATGCTATAATTGTATTGATAGGAAATTCAGATACATGTGTGGATACATAGACAACACCGTGTCCCTAGTAAGCCTCTAGTCGACTAGCTCGTTGATCAATAGATGGTTACGGTTTCCTGACCATGGACATTGGATGTCGTTGATAACGGGATCACATCATTAGGAGAATGATGTGACGGACAAGACCCAATCCTAAGCCTAGCACAATGATCATGTAGTTCGTATGCTAAAGCTTTTCTAAATGTCAAGTATCATTTCCTTAGACCATGAGATTGTGCAACTCCCAGATACCGTAGGAATGCTTTGGGTGTACCAAACGTCACAACGTAACTGGATGGCTATAAAGGTGCACTACCGATATCTCCGAAAGTGTCTGTTGGGTTGGCACGGATCGAGATTGGGATTTGTCACTCCGTGTAATGGAGAGGTATCTCTGGGCCCACTCGGTAGGACATCATCATAATGTGCACAATGTGACCAAGGGGTTGATCACGGGATGATGTGTTACGGAACGAGTAAGAGACTTGCCGGTAACGAGATTGAACAAGGTATCGGCATACCGACGATCGAATCTCGGGCAAGTACAATACCGCTAGACAAAGGGAATTGTATATGGGATTGATTGAGTCCTTGACATCGTGGTTCATCCGATGAGATCATCGCGGAACATGTGGGAGCCAACATGGGTATCCAGATCCCGCTGTTAGTTATTGGCCGGAGAACGTCTCGGTCATGTCTGCATGGTTCCCGAACCCGTAGGGTCTACACACTTAAGGTTCGATGACACTAGGGTTATATGGAATAGATATACGTGGTTACCGAATGTTGTTCGGAGTCCCGGATGAGATCCTGGACGTCACGAGGAGTTCCGGAATAGTCCGGAGGTAAAGATTTATATATGGGAAGTCCTGTTTTGGTCACCGGAAAAGTTTTGGGTTTTATCGGTAATGTACCGGGACCACCGGGAGGGTCCCGGGGGTCCACCAAGTGGGGCCACCGGCCCCAGAGGGCTGCGTGGGCCAAGTGTGGGAGGGGACCAGCCCCAGGTGGGCTGGTGCGCCCCCCCACAAGGTCCCAAGGCGCCTAGGGTTTGGGGAGGGGGCTCCTCCACCTTGCTTGGGGGGCAAGTTTCCCCTCTCCCCCCCTTAGCCGCCACCCTAGATGGGTTTTGGGGCAGCCGCACCCCTTGGGGTGGGAACCCTAAGGCCTCATTTGCTAGAAGTGGATTTGAGAGGTTTGGGGTGGTGGGGATTTGAGAGGATTTGGTGAATCCCCTCCTTCCACCCAATCCTCTCAAATCCCCTCGAAACCCCCAAACCCCTCTAACTACAATTCCCTTCATATGAAAAACTTATTTGGTAGGCAGGGATTGCCAAATTTAGATAAGATAGTGCAAACATCTAAAAATGCAATCTTTACAAGAAAACATTGTATTAAGATCTTGCTATAGAATAGAAAGGTCACCTAACAAAAAATGTGACCTCGTGAAACTTGCTACAGGGGAATAATCTTCCACATTTCTTCAGAGCAACAACATAATTTGGCATGACTTCGGGCCAATATATCATCTCAACAATATCAAGTATATCACAGTAACAACATGATTTCTCAAAAAAGCATGACTTGGAATAAAAAATATCTCATCCATGATCTTTCACAGCAACACCATAATTTTGCAACAAACATAATGAAACACATGACTTGTGCAATAGCTCACAATCAGTTATATTATTACAGACCAAGCAACGTTGAGAATAATGTTGTCATGCAAACGAATTGCTCTTAATGATGTCATCATCATCCAGTTTTTGAACGACCAAAAGTTTGTCCAGATTGTTTAATCTTGCTTCTCTGGTTGCCTGGGAACCTGATTATTAAACAAAAGCAAAATGAGTGACAAAACTTAAAATAGGCCAACCTATGCTCTAGTACTCCAGTTCTTATGAGAGTGATAACACAAAAGCAAAAGTTTGTTGGCAAAATTATGTATTCTAAGCTACTGAATGGTCATCATCCATAACTTATGAAGAGTTGAGGTTTCAACGCTCAAGAACAAGTCCATTATATGACAAAATAATAAGCCACCACGCCTAACGACATCCATGCTCCGAGCACCGCCACCCAGATGCAGCAAGGATGGACAAGCATCGTCATGCCACTAATCTCATCATTGTAGTTCACATACCCAAGCACTCTCTTAAAAAAGGCATACTCAAGTCAAGCATTCAAACTTCCGAAGTTAGTTGTCGTTCAGTTAAACATAAAACCCAAACATTCCAACTTCCCAGTTTAGCTACCGTTCAGTTTCAGGAAAAAAAGGAGTTACTTCCCCACAAAAAGAAAACAGAGAAAGGAGTCAGCTAGCTTTCTTGCAGACTATAAGTACGTGTGAAACATAGAATCAGATCACGCAAGTTATACAACAGGTCATACATATGTTTAGAAAACAAAATAAAGCAACAGCCAGCAGATAATCTTGAGCAGATGCGGCAGAGTGAGCTACAATATGAAAAAACCACTGCAACTATGTAAGCCACAACACCCATACAAATACATGAAAACATCGCCACACTTCGCCAACAGCAAACCGCCTGATGCCTATGTATTATATATAGGAGTGGAACGAAGTAGTCCCAGATTTAAAATAAATATAGGAGTTCAGAAGAGACAAAGTTGAGTTGTTATAAATACTGCAAATGGGGTTGTGTGTATGTGCAGGTTCGCCTCAAGGCACACAACCATGAGATGAACTATAGTGCAAGTTTTTTGCCAGGAGCTTCCGAGCACAAATAAGTTTAGACAGAATTGCCAGAGTTTTCTAGACATATTCAAACATGTAGACTAGACATATTCTGTCATACGTAATAACTCGGCACCACCAAAAACCTTGGCAGATTTGATTAGATTTGTTAGCCGTACTACAACAAAATGAGGGAGTGTTAAATGATAGTGACACTAGGTTCATGAGATATTATATTATCAACTAGATAGATGTTCACAGGAGCAAGAACAACAATCTTAGTTTTCATGAAGTGGGGCAAAATGTCACAAGAGAAATGGAGTAAGGTAGCTTACCTTAAGTACGTTGAGTCAACTCTGCCATTTCGCTCCGAAGAAACACTTCAACACTCTCTTCATCTTCGGCGGTAGAATTAAGAAAGATCTCACGGTTCTCAACACTTTTGAACACTTTGTAGGCAGTGGCTCGTTCATTGCGGCGGATGCTTTCCATCTTGTGCAGAACAACAATGCACTTGCTGATGGAGAATTCTTGGGCATTTTTTGCCCCGACCAATAGAGCAGACTCCTCCTCCACTTGCTTTCGTTTGATCTCCACATATTGTGCCATCACTTCCACCATAGGATCATCACGCTTCTTACCCTTTGATTCCTTCACATGCTTGTTGCTTGAAGTAGCTGTTGGAAATATGCCCTAGAGGCAATAATAAATTAGTTATTATTATATTTCCTTGTTCATGATAATTGTTTATTATCCATGCTATAATTGTATTGATAGGGAACTCAGATACATGTGTGGATACATAGACAACACCATGTCCCTAGTAAGCCTCTAGTTGACTAGCTCGTTGATTAATAGATGGTTACGGTTTCCTGACCATGGACACTAGATGTCACTGATAACGGGATCACATCATTAGGAGAATGATGTGATGGACAAGACCCAATCCTAAGCCTAGCATAGAGATCGTGTAGTTCGTATGCTAAAGCTTTTCTAATGTCAAGTATCTTTTCCTTAGACCATGAGATTGTGCAACTCCCGGATACCGTAGGAATGCTTTGGGTGTACCAAACGTCACAACGTAACTGGGTGGCTATAAAGGTGCACTACAGGCATCTCCGAAAGTGTCTGTTGGGTTGGCACGAATCGAGACTGGGATTTGTCACTCCGTGTGACGGAGAGGTATCTCTGGGCCCACTCGGTAGGACATCATCATAATGTGCACAATATGACCAAGGGGTTGATCGGGATGATGTGTTACGGAATGAGTAAAGAGACTTGACGGTAACGAGATTGAACAAGGTATCGGTATACCGACGATCGAATCTCGGGCAAGTATAATACCGCTAGACAAAGGGAATTATATACGGGATCGATTGAGTCCTTGACATCGTGGTTCATCCAATGAGATCATCGTGGAACATGTGGGAGCCAACATGGGTATCCAGATCCTGCTGTTGGTTATTGACCGGAGAACGTCTCGGTCATGTCTGCATGGTTCCCGAACCCGTAGGGTCTACACACTTAAGGTTCGATGACACTAGGGTTATAAAGGAAGTTTGTGTGTGGTTACCGAATGTTGTTCGGAGTCCCGGATGAGATCCCGGACGTCACGAGGAGTTCCGGAATGGTTCGGAGGTAAAGATTTATATATGGGAAGTTCTGTTTTGGTCACCGGAAAAGTTTCGGGTTTTATCGGTAACGTACCGGGACCACCGGGAGGGTCCCGGGGGTCCACCAAGTGGGGCCACCGGCCCCGGAGGGCTGCATGGGCCAAGTGTGGGAGGGGACCAGCCCCAGGTGGGCTGGTGCGCCCCCCCCACACACAAGGGCCCAAGGCGCCTAGGGTTTGGGGAGGGGGTGCTTCCACCTAACTTGGGGGGCAAGTTTCCCCCCTCTCCCCCCTTGGCCGCCACCCTAGATGGGATTGGGGGCTGCCGCACCCCTTGGGGTGGAAACCCTAGAGGGGGCGCACCCCCTCCCTCTCCCCTATATATAGTTGAGGTCTTGAGGGCTGCCAGCACATGAGTTTTGACCTCTCCCTGGCGCAGCCCTACCTCTCTCCCTTCTCCTCTCGCGCGGTGCTTGGCGAAGCCCTGCTGGATCACCACGCTCCTCCATCACCACCACGCCATTGTGCTGATGCTGGACGGAGTCTTCCTCAACCTCTCCCTCTCTCCTTGCTGGATCAAGGCGTGGGAGACGTCACCGGGCTGTACGTGTGTTGAACGCGGAGGTGCCGTCCGTTCGGCACTAGGATCTCTGGTGATTTGGATCACGACGAGTACGACTCCTTCAACCCCATTCTCTTGAATGCTTCCGCTTAGCGATCTACAAGGGTATGTAGATGCACTCTCCTTCCCCTTGTTGCTGTTTTCTCCATAGATAGATCTTGGTGACATGTAGGAAAATTTTGAATTTCTGCTACGTTCCCCAATAGTGGTATCAGAGCCAGGTTTATTGCGTAGATTCTTTGCACGAGTAGAACACAAAGTAGTTGTGGGCGTTGATTTTGATCAATATGCTTACCGTTACTAGTCCAATCTTGTTTCGACGGTATTGTGGGATGAAGCGGCCCGGACCGACCTTACACGTACACTTACGTGAGACAGGTTCCACCGACTGACATGCACTTGGTGCATAAGGTGGCTAGCGGGTGTCAGTCTCTCCCACTTTAGTCGGAACGGATTCGATGAAAAGGGTCCTTATGAAGGGTAAATAGCAATTGGCATATCACGTTGTGGTTTTGCGTAGGTAAGAAACGTTCTTGCTAGAAACCCATAGCAGCCACGTAAAACATGCAAACAACAATTAGAGGACGTCTAACTTGTTTTTGCAGGGTATGCTATGTGATGTGATATGGCCAAGAAGAATGTGATGAATGATATGTGATGTATGAGATTGATATGTTCTTGTAATAGGAATCACGACTTGCATGTCGATGAGTATGACAATCGGCAGGAGCCATAGGAGTTGTCTTTATTTATTGTATGACCTGCGTGTCATTGAACAACGCCATGTAATTACTTTACTTTATTGCTAACCGGTAGCCATAGTAGTAGAAGTAATAGTTGGCGAGACAACTTCATGAAGACACGATGATGGAGATCATGATGATGGAGATCATGGTGTCATGCCGGTGACGATGATGATCATGGAGCCCCGAAGATGGAGATCAAAAGGAGCAAAATGATATTGGCCATATCTTGTCACTATTTGATTGCATGTGATGTTTATCATGTTTATTCATCTTATTTGCTTAGAACGACCGTAGTAAGTAAGATGATCCCTCATTAAAATTTCAAGAAAGTGTTCCCCCTAACTGTGCACCGTTGCGAAAGTTCGTCGTTTCTAAGCACCACGTGATGATCGGGTGTGATGGATTCTTACGTTCACATACAACGGGTGTAAGCCAGATTTACACACGCGAAACACTTAGGTTAACTTGACGAGCCTAGCATGTACAGACATGGCCTCGGAACACAAGAGACCGAAAGGTCGAGCATGAGTCGTATAGTAGATACGATCAATATGAAGATGTTCACCGAGGATGACTAATCCATCTCACGTGATGATCGGACACGGCCTAGTTGACTCGGATCATGTAATCACTTAGATGACCAGAGGGATGTCTATCTGAGTGGGAGTTCATAAGATGAACTTAATTATCCTGAACATAGTCAAAAGATATTTGCAAATTATGTCGTAAGCTCGCGCTTTAGTTCCACTGTTTAGATATGTTCCTAGAGAAAATATAGTTGAAAGTTGACAGTAGCGATTATGCGGACAGTAGAAAGCTTATGTCCTTAATGCACTGCTCAGTGTGCAGAACCCCAAACATCGGTTGTGGATATTGCGAACATCAGACATACACGTTTTGATAACTACATGATAGTTCAGTTAAACGGTTTAGAGTTGAGGCACCAAAGACGTTTTTCGAAACATCGCGGAACATATGAGATGTTTCGAGGGCTGAAATTGGGATTTCAGGCTCGTGCCCACGTCAAGAGGTATGAGACCTCCGACGATTTTCTTAGCCTGCAAACTAAGGGATAAAAGCTCAATCGTTGAGCTTGTGCTCAGATTGTCTGAGTGCAACAATCACTTGAATCGAGTGGGAGTTGATCTTCCAGATGAGATAGTGATGTTTCTCCAAAGTCATTGCCACCAAGCTGCTAGAGCTTCGTGATGAACTATAACATATCAAGGATAGAGATGATGATCCTTGAGTTATTCGTGTTGTTTGACATCGCAAAAGTAGAAATCAAGAAGGAGCATCAATTGTTGATGGTTGGTGAAACCACTAGTTTCAAGAAGGGCAAGGGCATTAGGGATACTTCATGAAATGGCAAATCAGTTGTTGCTCTAGTGAAGAAACCCAAGGTTGAACCCAAACCTGAAACTAAGTGCTTCTATGATAAGGGGAACAGTCACTAGAGCGGAATTACCCTAGATACTTGGTAGATGAGAAGGGTGGCAAGGTCGATAGAAGTATATTGGATATACATTATGTTAATGTGTACTTTACTAGTACTCCTAATAGCACCAGGGTATTAAGATACCGGTTCGGTCGCTAAGTGTTAGTAACTCGAAATAAAAGGCTACGGAATAAACGGAGACTAGCTAAAGGTGAGCTGACGATATGTGTTGGAAGTGTTTCCAAGTTTGATGTGATCAAACATCGCACGCTCCCTCTGCCATCAAGATTAGTATTAAACCTGAATAATTGTCATTTGGTGTTTGCGTTGAGCATAGACATGATTGGATTATGTCTATCGCAATACAGTTATTCATTTAAGGAGAATATGGTTACTCTATTTATTTGAATAATACCTTCAATGGTCTTGCACCTAAATGGTTTATTGAATCTCGATAGTAGTGATACACATTTTCATGCCAAAAGATATAAGATAGTAATGATAGTACCACTTACTTGTGGCACTGCCTTGTAAGTCATATTGGTATAAACCAGATGAAGAAGCTCCATGTTGATGGATCTTTGGACTTACTCGTTTTTGAAAAGTTTGAGACATGCGAACCATGTCTGTTGGTGTATACGCATGAAGAAACTCCATGCAGATGGATCGTTTGGACTCACTTGATTTTGAATCACTTGAGATATGCAAATCATACCACATGGGCAAGATGACTGAAAAGCCTCATTTTCAGTGAGATGGAACAAGAAAGCAACTTGTTGGAAGTAATACATTTTGATGTGTGCAGTCCAATGAGTGCTGAGGCACGCAGTGGATATCGTTATGTTCTTACTTCACAGATGATTTGAGTAGATACTGAGTATATTGACTTGATGAAACACAAGTCTGAATTATTGAATGGTTCAAGTAATTTCAGAGTGAAGTTGAAGATCATTGTGACAAGAGGATAAAATGTCTATTGTATGATCATAGAGATGAATATCGGAGTTACGAGTTTGGTACACAGTTGAGACATTGTGGAAATTATTTCACAACTAACACCGCCTGGAACACCATAGTGTGATGGTGTGTCCAAACATCATAGATGCACCCTATTGTATATGGGGCATACCATGATGTCTCTTATCGAATTACCACTATCGTTCATGGGTTAGGCATTAGAGACAACCGCACTCACTTTAATAGGGTACCACGTAATTCCGTTGAGACGACACCGTTTGGAGAAACCTAAGTTGTCGTTTCTTAAAGGTTTGGGGCTGCGACGCTTATGTGAAAAAGTTTCAGGTTGATAAGCTCGAACCCAAAGCAGATAAAATGCATCTTCATAGGACACCCAAAACAGTTGGGTATACCTCCTAATTCAGATCCGGAAGCAAAAGTGATTGTTTCTAGAAACGGGTCCTTTCTCGAGGAAAAGTTTCTCTCGAAAGAATTGAGTGGGAGGATGGTGGAGACTTGATGAGGTTATTGAACCATCACTTCAACCAGTGTGTAGCAGGGCACATGAAGTTGTTCCTGTGGCACCTACACCAATTGAAGTGGAAGCTTATGATAGTGATCATGAAGCTTCGGATCAAGTCACTACCGAACCTCGTAGGACGACAAGGACGCGTACTGCTTCGGAGTGGTACGGTGATCCTGTATTGAAGGTCATGTTGCTAGACAACAATGAACCTACGAGCTATGGAGAAGCGATGGTGGGCCCAAATTCTGACAAATGGTTAGAAGCCATGAAATCCGAGATAGGATCCATGTATCAGAACAAAGCATGGACTTTGGTGGACTTGCCCAATGATCGGCAAGCCATTGAGATAAATGGATCTTTAAGAAGAAGACGGACGTGGATGGTAATGTCACCATCTATGAAGCTCGACTTGTGGCGAAGAGTTTTTCACAAGTTCAAGGAGTTGACTACGATGAGATTTTCTCATCCGTAGCGATGCTTAAGTCCGTCGGAATCATGTTAGCATTAGCTGCATTTATGAAATCTGGCAGATGGATGTCAAAACGAGTTTCCTTACCAGTTTTCGTAAGGAAAGGTTGTATGTGATACAATCAGAAAGGTTTTGTCAATGCTAAGGATGCTAAAGCTATGCTAGCTCCAAGGATCCTTCTAAGGACTGGAGTAAGCATCTCGGAGTTGGAATGTACGCTTTGATGAGATGATCAAAGATTTTGGATTTATACAAAGTTTATGAGAAACTTGTATTTCCAAAGAAGTGAGTGGGAGCACTATAGAATTTCTGATGAGTATATGTTGTTGACATATTGATGATCAGAAATGATGTAGAATTTCTAGAAAGCATGTAGGGTTATTTGAAAGGTGTTTTTCAATAGAAAACCTGGATTAAGCTACTTGAACATTGAGCATCAAGATCTATGAGGATAGATCAAAAACCGCTTAATGGTACTTTCAAATGAGCACATACCTTGACGTGATCTTGAAGGTGTTCAAGATGGATCGGTCAAAAAAGGAGTTCTTGCCTGAGTTGTAAGGTATGGAGTTAAGACTTAAAGCTCGACCACGGTAGAAGAGAGAGAAAGGACGAAGGTCGTCCCCTATACTTCAGACATAGGCTCTATAGTATGCTATGCTATGTACCGCACCGGAAGTGTGCCTTGCCATGAGTCAGTCAAGGGGTACAAGAATGATCCAGGAATGGATCATTGGACAGCGGTCAAAATTGTCCTTGGAGTAAATAAGGACATGTTTCTCGATTATGGAGGTGATAAAGAGTTCGGCGTAAAGGGTTACGATGATGCAAGCTTTAACACCTATCCAAATGACTCTGAGTAGCAAACCGGGTACGTATAGTGGAGCAACCATTTGGAATAGCTCCAAGTGGAGCATGGAAGCAACATTTACAATATGACATAGAGATTTGCGAAGTACATACGGATCTGAATGTTGCAGACCCATTGACTAGAACTTCTCTCTCAAGCAAAACATGATCAAACCCCAGAACTCATTGAGTCTTAATCACATGATGATGTGAACTAGTTTAATGACACTAGTAAACTCTTTGGATGTTGGTCACATGGTGATGTGACCTGTGAGTGTTAATCACATGGCGATGTGAACTAGATTATTGACTCTAGTGCAAGTGGGAGACTGTTGGAAATATGCCCTAGAGGCAATAATAAATTAGTTATTATTATATTTCCTTGTTCATGATAATCGTTTATTATCCATGCTATAATTGTATTGATAGGAAACTCAGATACATGTGTGGATACATAGACAACACCATGTCCCTAGTAAGCCTCTAGTTGACTAGCTCGTTGATCAATAGATGGTTACGGTTTCCTGACCATGGACATTGGATGTCACTGATAACGGGATCACATCATTAGGGGAATGATGTGATGGACAAGACCCAATCCTAAGCCTAGCATAGAGATCGTGTAGTTCGTATGCTAAAGCTTTTCTAATGTCAAGTATCTTTTCCTTAGACCATGAGATTGTGCAACTCTTGGATACTGTAGGAATGCTTTGGGTGTACCAAACGTCACAACGTAACTGGGTGGCTATAAAGGTGCACTACAGGTATCTCCGAAAGTGTCTGTTGGGTTGGCACGAATCGAGATTGGGATTTGTCACTCCGTGTGACGGAGAGGTATCTCTGGGCCCACTCGGTAGGACATCATCATAATGTGCACAATGTGACCAAGGGGTTGATCACGGCATGATGTGTTACGGAATGAGTAAAGAGACTTGCCGGTAACGAGATTGAACAAGGTATCGGTATACCGACGATCGAATCTCGGGCAAGTATAATACCGCTAGACAAAGGGAATTGTATACGGGATCGATTGAGTCCTTGACATCGTGGTTCATCCGATGAGATCATCGTGGAACATGTGGGAGCCAACATGGGTATCCAGATCCCGCTGTTGGTTATTGACCGGAGAACGTCTTGGTCATGTATGCATGGTTCCCGAACCCGTAGGGTCTACACACTTAAGGTTCGATGAAGCTAGGGTTATAAAGGAAGTTTGTATGTGGTTACCGAATGTTGTTAGGAGTCCCGGATGAGATCCCGGACGTCACGAGGAGTTCCGAAATGGTCC
The DNA here is from genome assembly GCF_002162155.2 of Triticum dicoccoides. Classification (NCBI taxonomy): domain Eukaryota; kingdom Viridiplantae; phylum Streptophyta; class Magnoliopsida; order Poales; family Poaceae; genus Triticum; species Triticum dicoccoides. Next base: position 559,271,189 of record NC_041391.1, on the reverse strand, counting down.
GGAGGTAATGATTTATATATGGGAAGTCCTGTTTTGGTCACCGGAAAAGTTTCGGGTTTTATCGGTAACGTACCGGGACCACCGGGAGGGTCCCGGGGGTCCACCAAGTGGGGCCACCGGCCCCAGAGGTCTGCATGGGCCAAGTGTGGGAGGGGACCAGCCCCAGGTGGGCTGGTGTGCCCCCCCCCCACAAGGGCCCGAGGCGCCTAGGGTTTGGGGAGGGGGTGCTTCCACCTAACTTGGGGGGCAAGTTTCCCCCCTCTCCCCCCTTGGCCGCCACCCTAGATGGGATTGGGGGCTGCCGCACCCCTTGGGGTGGAAACCCTAGAGGGGGCGCACCCCCTCCCTCTCCCCTATATATAGTTGAGGTCTTGAGGGCTGCCAACACATTAGTTTTGACCTCTCCCTGGCGTAGCCCTACCTCTCTCCCTTCTCCTCTCCCGCGGTGCTTGGCGAAGCCCTGCTGGATCACCATGCTCCTCCATCACCACCACGCCGTTGTGCTGCTGCTGGACGGAGTCTTCCTCAACCTCTCCCTCTCTCCTTGCTGGATCAAGGCATGGGGGACGTCACCGGGCTGTACGTGTGTTGAACGCGGAGGTGCCGTCCGTTCGGCACTAGGATCTCCGGTGATTTGGATCACGACGAGTACGACTCCTTCAACCCCGTTCTCTTGAACGCTTCCTCTTAGCGATCTACAAGGGTATGTAGATGCACTCTCCTTCCCCTCATTGCTGGTTTCTCCATAGATAGATCTTGGTGACACGTAGGAAAATTTTGAATTTCTGCTACGTTCCCCAACAGTAGTAGCACCACCTCTTTGTGTAGCATCTCTTGAACCATCACTTGGGGCAGCACCTCTTGGACCATCACTTGGGGTAGCATCTCTGGGACCATCACTTGGGGCAACATCACTTTGACCATCACTTGGGGCGGCATCTCTTGGATCATCATACATGTGTAAATCATCACCATATTGATTCAGGTCAAAAGAGAAGGCAGTCTTCTCTCTTTCAACTTCGAGATCACCATCACTCACTTCTGTAACCTCAGTTGATGTGAAATTGAAGTTACCTTCTGCTATATGCCCTGCACAAACACCCAAGTTATCATTAAAGGCCACACAACAATGAAATGAAAATTCATTATAAAGGACAACAAAAAGAGAGGAAATGAAAATCCATTCAACTCAGTAACTCACCATCATACAGATCACCAAGCTTATCGTAGAGGGGAAACGGCTTATTCTGGACCTTAGCTATTTCTGGCCACGACTGTATATATAAAAGAAATGATTTATCAAACTTAGACTGCTCAAAAATAAGATTGATTACAAAAGAATGGAATACAAGTCATCAAGTTTTGCAAAGACAAAATGCACTACACTAGAACTTACAGTCATCAAGTTTTGCCAAAGATTAGCGTCCGCATCTATCATGTGTGTATGATAGTTCCAGCTGACACCACTCTGTTTGCGGGCATCCTTAAGAAGTCTGTATTGACCTTTCAAGTCTTTCTGTTTTTCCTGAATCTGTGACTTTGTAAAATTTGTGTGGCCATATCTTTCATGAAACAAATCCGCCATCCTATTCCATGCTTCAGTTGACCAACCATATTGTCCTCGATGATATGGAGTGTTGTGCTCCTGAAGTATCTCCACTAAACCCTTCTCCAAAGCTGGGTTCCATTGAGCTCTTGGCTTTTTAACTACACCAACACAAATTTACATTGTTCAAACTTAATGTTCAACATGATAAGAGGAGTTACTATCATTCAATTTGAAAACAAATAGTGATGAACTATCATGAGCTAGCTAATATTCAAAATGAGAAATATTAAGTAGAACAATCACAAACATCAAAACTCCAGCACAAGATCTGAGAAATGGAGATTAAGTAGACCAAATACCTCTTGGAGGTGTCTTTTTAATTTTGGGTGATGGCTTCTTGGCACCATGTGAAGCTTTTCTCCCACTTGCTTTCATCACATTATACTTTGGAGACCCCTTTGGATACATATCTGCATTTCAACACACACTACATTATTAGATGATGAAGTTAATTAATATATATATATATATGATTAAAACACACACCATCATGTTGGCTATTCAGGATGGTATGCTTCCCACATTTGCATTGCTATTTCATCCCTTAGAGTGTTCCCTAAGTCGTTGTTCCCATAGTTATTCTCGTCGCCATTCGGGAGATCAACAAAAACATTTGGCGCTATGTTATCGGGCTGGTTGTCAAGCCAAATCTCATCACCATTCTCCATTTTGATGATATTGTGAAGAACTGCGGCAGCTGCGGGAAGTTTCACTTGGTTCTTGATTGAATGCAGTGTGCCAACATGAAGAATTGGGAAGCGCTTCTTAAGAATTCCTAGAGACCTTTCCACATGGTTCCGTAGAACAACATGCCGATGATTGAACAATTCCCTGTGGTTTTGTGGTCGAGGGTGTCCATGACCAAATTCCTTCAAATGATACCGGACACCCCGATAAGGTGCGAGAAATGACTGAGTGTTTGCATAACCCCCATCAACTAGGTAAAACTTTCCCTCGGGTACTCTAAATCCTTTGCTAATTGCAGAATGAAGAACCCTCGCATCCGTAGCTGAACCCTCCCAACCACATGATATGAAAGTGAATCTCAGATCGAAGTCACAGGCAACCATAATATTATGACTCAAGGTACCCTTCCTATTCCGAAATGGAGCAGCAATTCTAGGTGTTGCCGTTATAGGAACATGTGACCCATCAATGGCTCCTAAACAGTTCTGGAAGCAAAGATTGCAGGTCAATAAAGAACTATAAGTTAGATAAGAAAAGAAATTGTGGAAGCGTTAAAAATGGAAACCTGGAAGTAAGGATAAAATCTTGTGTCGGTGGAGATTACTGGATGTGGCTCATCAATGTTCGGGGGCTTCAAAAATCGACTAGCTAAAATGGGGACGATGTTGAAGAACTCATTGATGTACTCATGAAATGTTTGTCCACTATGCTGAAATTCTAGCTGAAGATCTTCATAAGATGCGTTGTGAGACACCATGTACAAGAAAAAGGCTAACTTCTCCTCCACCTTAATTCTTTTATCCGATATCAGATTTTCTCTTCTAAGGTAAGATGCCAAAGCCCGGAAGATACGTGGATCCATCCTATAAGCTACTAGGCAATTCTTCACATGGCCTGTAAGGATATCAACCACCCGCTTCTTGCCATATAAGATGGAGCTATGTTGCTGAGTTCTCTCGATTGGCCCTCTACTACGCATTCGATGCAATACGGGCAGAATAAAGGACATCATATCTTCATCATCCTCTCTTCTCCTCTTCCTAATTCGATCGATAATCTTGGAGTTCATCTCAGCACTAAAACTAGAATCAAGAAGCAACAAATAAGAACTACATTTTAATGGTTTACTTGACTTGAAGCAAATTATTAATAAGACATACACACATAGTAAGACTACAAGAGCCATCAAGTAGGATATAGTACTTCGGTTAAGACATGATAGAAATAAGGTCAAGAGGCCAAAAAGTTGGTGTATATTACCGAATTTAGGCGTGACAACTGGATCCCAACATGGAGGCAACTCGTCCACCCCAACAAGAATCCAAGCAGCGGGCCTCTGTCAAAATAAGAACATACCAGCAACATGTAAGATGACACACAATCATTCATATATACTATAGAAACAAACATCCCTACTGCATTGTTCCACCAACATTCACGGAGAATTAACCAAAAGTTACATCTTACCGGGGAAAAGGCCAGCTCTTCGGTCAGGGTTAAGGAGGCTGATGGTGGTTGAGCGTGGAAGAGGCTGCAAGGTCCATGGAGGGAGAACACGTTAGCAAGGTCCATTACATAGATTCAGTTCAATCGAAATGCTAGCTAGCTAGATAATAAATGAATGACAGAAATAAGAACCAATCTGTGTGATACCATCAATACAAGACCAAGTTAGCTAGCTAGCTAGAGGACTATTTGCTTCACTAAAAGTGCACAGAAATTAGACTTGTAACTTGTGATGTCCATGGTCACAGGCTCACCGCACATACGGATAACAGTTACAACATCAGACCATCATCATCACCATCACTAATACAATTTGCAAGGTCCAGAAATCTCACAGGCTCAACTTAAGCTTGACACAACTCCTTTCTTTCCTTTCCAATGTTTCTTCATATAGTTAACTGGCCACAAAAGCACCTTGCCAAGAAGATACATATGTCAGGCTCAAGAATATACTAGTGCTGCGGGATCAACAGCAGTCACCAAGAGGGGGCGAATTTGGTTTAGAATCTGCCCAAAAAGGCTCATGGTGCTACCCTTCCGCCAGAAACCAAAAAGAAAGAATGAATGAAGGCAAAGAAGGTAACTTACGTTGATTATAAGTGTGAAAGTTTATATCTGGATGCCTTATGTTATAAATAATTATAAGCTAGCGCTACGACAGTTGTTCCTCCGTTGCTAAAAAAGTATTCCCTATGTAAAGAAATATAAGAGCATTTATAAATAGTAATAATCTAAACGCTTTTATTTATCTCTGCTGCTAAAAAAGTAGCATGGAAGACATCTGTTCAGATGTGGTATGCCATCTAGATAGCTTTTCCTTTGTGCAAAGAGCAATTCAGAGTACCCGCACCCTTGCTATAATATGGAAAGACTACATAGGAAAATATCTCACATTATGAGGGGAGTACGCAGCATGCGAGTTGACAGAAGAGCACTGCCATTGAGCTTACCCAGCATCCGCAACCAATTATGAAATCCAAAGTCTCAAGTTACATAATGATGATGAGATGAATCTAAAATGTACCTAGTTTGTGCATGTTTCTTTCTTGCTATCTTAACAAGTTACTACTAAAAGTCTCAACTCCTCTCCTCCCTGGATACTCATTTATTTCTTTTCTCTCCAACATCTGGCTTGAGATGATGGCTGAACAACTATCATGTACAATGGCGTCCACACGCTTCCCATGCAAAAAAAGAAAAAAAGGGACGCCGCTCCTCTCCTTTTATCCTCCTAGATGCATCAGACGAGCTAGGGTTAGGGTATAAGAGGGGCTAGAAGAGGACGCCGTCCTTGGCGAGCTAGCCAGGTAGGGTTAGGGTAGGATACGCCGTTCTTGGCGTGCTCGCCAGTGAGGACGAGGCGGACGGAGGGCTGCGGGAGGTGGCAGCCACGGCAAAGACTTCTCCCGGGAGAGGAGGGGGAGGGGAGGGGAGGGGCAACGACGACTTACGCCGGACGAGATCACCGGCGTCGAGAGGCGCGGCGTATTGGGGAGGAGTCGGCGGCAGCGTCTTGGGAGGAGTCGGCGGCGGCGTCTCGGGTAGGGAGGAGTCAGCGGCGGCGTGAGGCGGGCGACCAAATCCTCGAGGGGGGCCTCGAGGGTTCTGAACCGCGTGGGAACAGGTGGGTCGAAAGGGAATGGAGAGGATTGGGCCGTCCAAACCGCGCCTACCAAATGGGCCAACGGGTATTTGCGGGGATTCTGGGTCGCGCGGGGTTTATCCTCTGCAAACCGCTCCAATCCATGCTAAACAAACGAGGCCTAAGGGGGGCACAGCGCCCTCCCTCTCCCCTATATATACTTGAGGTTTTGGGGCTGCCACACATAAGGTTTTCCACCTCTCCCTGGTGCAGCCCTACCTCTCTTTCTCCTCCTCTCCCGCGGTGCTTGGCGAAGCCCTGCAGGATTGCCACGCTCCTCCATCACCACCACGCCGTTGTGCTGCTGCTGGATGGTGTCTTCCTCAACCTCTCCCTCTCTCCTTGCTGGATCAAGGCATGGGAGACGTCACCGGGCTATACGTGTGTTGAACGCGGAGGTGCCGTCCGTTCGGCACTAGGATCTCCGGTGATTTGGATCACGACGAGTACGACTCCTTCAACCCCGTTCTCTTGAACGTTTCCGCTTAGCGATCTACAAGGGTATGTAGATGCACTCCCCTTTCCCTCGTTGCTAGATTACTCCATAGATTGATCTTGGTATTGCGTAGAAAATTTTGAATTTCTGCTACGTTCCCCAACAGGAGGGGGGCACCCCATAGACGCAACAATTGACCATTGATCTCTTAGCCGTGTGCGGTGCCCCCCTCCACCATAGTCCTTGATAATATCGTAGCGGTGCTTAGGTGAAGCCCTATGTCGGTAGAACATCATCATCGTCACCACGCGGGATCGGAGTTCGAGGGACGTCATCGAGCTGAACGTGTGCAAGAACTCGGAGGTGTCATGCTTTCGGTGCTTGATCGGTCGGGCCATGAAGATGTACGACTACATCAACCGCGTTGTGCTAATGCTTCCGCTTTCGGTCTACGAGGGTACGTGGACACACTCTCCCCTCTCGTTGCTATGCATCACCATGATCTTGCGTGTGCGTAGGAATTTTTTTGAAATTACTACATTCCCCAACAGTGGCATCCGAGCCAGGTTTTATGCGTAGATGTTGTATGCACGAGTAGAACACAAGTGAGTTGTGGGCGATACAAGTCATACTGCTTACCAGCATGTCATACTTTGGTTCGGCGGTATTGTTGGATGAAGCGGCCGGGACCGACATTACGCGTACGCTTACGTGAGACTGGTTCTACCGACGTGCTTTGCACACAGGTGGCTGGCGGGTGTTAGTTTCTCCAACTTTAGTGAACCGAGTGTGGCTACGCCCGGCCCTTGAGAAGGTTAAAACAACACTAACTTGACGAACTATCGTTGTGGTTTTGATGCGTAGGTAAGAACGGTTCTTGCTAAGCCCATAGCAGCCACGTAAAACTTGCAACAACAAAGTAGAGGACGTCTAACTTGTTTTTGCAGGGCATGTTGTGATGTGATATGGTCAAGACGTGATGCTATATTTTATTGTATGAGATGATCATGTTTTGTAACCGAGTTATCGGCAACTGGCAGGAGCCATATGGTTGTCGCTTTATTGTATGCAATGTAATCGCCATGTAATTGCTTTACTTTATCACTAAGCGATAGCGATAGTCGTAGAAGCAATAGTTGGCGAGATGACAATGATGCTACGATGAAGATCAAGGTGTCGCACCGGTGACGATGGTGATCATGACGGTGCTTCGAAGATGGAGATCACAAGCACAAGATGATGATGGCCATATCATATCACTTATATTGATTGCATGTTATGTTTATCTTTTATGCATCTTATCTTGCTTTGATTGGCGGTAGCATTATAAGATGATCTCTCACTAAATTTCAAGATAAAATTGTTCTCCCTGAGTATGCACCGTTGCCAAAGTTTGCCGTGCCCAGACACCACGTGATGATCGGGTGTGATAAGCTCTACGTCCATCTACGACGGGTGCAAGCCAGTTTTGCACACGCAAAATACTCAGGTTAAACTTGACGGGCCTGGCATATGCAGATATGGCCTCGAAACACTGAGACCGAAAGGTCGAGCGTGAATCATATAGTAGATATGATCAACATAGTGATGTTCACCATTGAAAACTACTCCATTTCACGTGATGATCGGTTATGGTTTAGTTGATTTGGATCACGTGATCACTTAGATGATTAGAGGGATGTCTATCTAAGTGGGAGTTCTTAAGTAATATGATTAATTGAACTTGAATTTATCATGAACTTAGTACCTGATAGTATTTTGCTTGTCTATGTTTGTTGTAGATAGATGGCCCGTGTTGTTGTTCCGTTGAATTTTAATGCGTTCCTTGAGTAAGCAAAGTTGAAAGATGATGGTAGCAATTACACGGACTGGGTCCGTAACTTGAGGATTATCCTCATTGCTGCACAGAAGAATTACATCCTGGAAGCACCGCTAGGTGCCAAACCTGCTGCAGGAGCAACACCAGATGTTATGAACGTCTGGCAGAGCAAAGTTGATGACTACTCGATAGTTCAGTGTGCCATGCTTTACGGCTTAGAACCGGGACTTCAACGATGTTTTGAACGTCACGGAGCATATGAGATGTTCCAGGAGTTGAAGTTAATATTTCAAGCAAATGCCGAGATTGAGAGATATGAAGTCTCCAATAAGTTCTACAGCTGCAAGATGGAGGAGAATAGTTCTGTCAGTGAGCATATACTCAGAATGTCTGGGTATAACAATCACTTGATTCAACTGGGAGTTAATCTTCCAGATGATAGCATCATTGATAGAATTCTTCAATCACTACCACCAAGCTACAAGAGCTGTGATGAACTATAATATGCAAGGGATGGATAAGACAATTCCCGAGCTCTTCGCAATGCTAAAGGCTGTGGAGGTAGAAATCAAGAAGGAGCATCAAGTGTTGATGGTCAATAAGACCACCAGTTTCAAGAAAAAGGGCAAAGGGAAGAAGAATGGGAACTTCAAGAAGAACAACAAACAAGTTGCTGCTCAAGAGAAGAAACCCAAGTCTGGACCTAAGCCTGAGACTGAGTGCTTCTACTGCAAGCAGACTGGTCACTGGAAGCGGAACTGCCCCAAGTATTTGGCGGATAAGAAGGATGGCAAGGTGAACAAAGGTATATGTGATATACATGTTATTGATATGTACCTTACCAGAGCTCGCAGTAGCAGCTGCGTATTTGATACTGGTTCTGTTGCTAATATTTGCAACTCGAAACAGGGACTACAGATTAAGCGGACACTGGCTAAGGACGAGGTGACAATGCGCGTGGGAAATGGTTCCAAAGTCGATGTGATCGTCGTCGGCACGCTACCTCTACATCTACCTTCGGGATTAGTTTTAGACCTAAATAATTGTTATTTGATGCCAGCGTTGAGCATGAACATTATATCTGGATCTTGTTAGATGCGAGACGGTTATTCATTTAAATCTGAGAATAATGGTTCTTCTATTTATATGAGTAATATCTTTTATGGTCATGCACCCTTAAAGAATGGTCTATTTTTGATGAATCTCGATAGTAGTGATACACATATTCATAATGTTGAAGCCAAAAGATGCAGAGTTGATAATGATAGTGCAACTTATTTGTGGCACTGCCGTTTAGGTCATATTGGTGTAAAGCGCATGAAGAAACTCCAAACTGATGGACTTTTGGAATCACTTGATTATGAATCACTTGGTACTTGCGAACCATGCCTCATGGGCAAGATGACTAAAACGCCGTTCTCCGGAACTATGGAGCGAGCAACTGATTTATTGAAAATCATACATACTGATGTATGTGGTCCAATGAATGTTGAGGCTCACGGCGGGTATCATTATTTTCTCACCTTCACAGATGATTTTGAGCATATATGGGTATATCTACTTAATGAAACATAAGTCTGAAACATTTGAAAAGTTCAAAGAATTTCAGAGTGAAGTTGAAAATCATCGTAACAAGAAAATAAAGTTCCTACGATCTGATCGTGGAGGAGAATATTTGAGTTACGAGTTTGGTTTATATTTGAAGCAATGCGGAATAGTTTCACAACTCACGCCACCCGGAACACCACAGCGTAATGGTGTGTCCGAACGTCGTAATCGTACTTTACTAGATATGGTGCGATCTATGATGTCTCTTACTGATTTACCGCTATTGTTTTGGGGTTATGCTTTAGAGACGGCCGCATTCACGTTAAATAGGGCACCATCAAAATTCATTGAGACGACGCCTTATGAACTGTGGTTTGGCAAGAAACCAAAGTTGTCGTTTCTTAAAGTTTGGGGTTGCAATGTTTATGTGAAAAAGCTTCAACCCGATAAGCTCGAACCAAAATCAGAGAAATGTGTCTTCATAGGATACCCAAAGGAAACTATTGGGTACACCTTCTATCACAGGTCCGAAGGCAAGACTTTTGTTGCCAAGAATGGATCCTTTCTAGAGAAGGAGTTTCTCTCGAAAGAGGTGAGTGGGAGGAAAGTAGAACTTGATGAGGTAATTGTACCTGCTCCTTTATTGGAAAATAGTTCATCACAGAAACTGGTTCCTGTGACGACTAAACCAATAAGTGAGGAAGCTAATGATGTTGATCATGAAACTTCAGATCAAGTTACTACTGAACCTCGTAGGTCAACCAGAGTAAGATCCGCACCAGAGTGGTACGGTAATCCTATTCTAGAGGTCATGTTACTTGACCATGGCGAACCTACGAATTATGAGGAAGTGATGATGAGCCCAGATTCCACAAAATGGCTTGAGGCCATGAAATCTGAGATGGGATCCATGTATGAGAACAAAGTGTGGACTTTGGTTGACTTGCCCGATGATCGGCAAGCCATCGAGAATAAATGGATCTTCAAGAAGAAGATTGATGCTGATGGTAATGTTACTGCCTACAAAGCTCGACTGGTTGCAAAAGGTTTTCGAAAAGTTCAAGGGGTTGACTACGATGAGACTTTCTCACCCATAGCGATGCTTAAGTCTGTCCGAATCATGTTAGCAATTGCCACATTTTATGATTATGTAATTTGGCAAATGGATGTCAAAATTGCATTCCTGAATGGATTTCTGGAAGAAGAGTTGTATATGATGCAACCATAAGGTTTTGTTGATCCAAAGGATGCTAACAAAGTGTGCAAGCTCCAGCGATCCATTTATGGACTGGTACAAGCCTCTCGGAGTTGGAATAAATGCTTTGATAGTGTGATCAAAGCATATGGTTTTATACAGACTTTTGGAGAAGCCTGTATTTACAAGAAAGTGAGTGGGAGCTCTGTAGCATTTCTAATATTATATGTGGATGGCATATTATTGATTGGAAATGATATAGAATTTCTGGATAGCATAAAAGGTACTTGAATAAAAGTTTTTCGACGAAAGACCTCGGTGAAGCTGCTTAAATATTGGGCATCAAGATCTATAGAGATAGATCAAGACGCTTAATTGGACTTTCACAAAGTACATACCTTGATAAAGTTTTGGAAAAGTTCAAAATGGATCAAGCAAAGAAAGGGTTCTTGCTTGTAATACAAGGTGTGAAATTGAGTCAGACTCATGCTCGACCACTGCAGAAGATAGAGAGAAAATGAAAGAAGTTCCCTATGCTTCAGCCATAGGCTCTATCATTTATGCAATGCTGTGTACCAGACCTGATGTATGCCTTGCTATTAGTTTAGCAGGGAGGTACCAAAGTAATCCAGGAGTGGATCACTGGACAACGGTCAAGAACATCCTGAAATACCTGAAAAGGACTAAGGATATGTTTCTTGTTTATGGAGGTGACAAAGAGCTAGTCGTAAATGGTTACGTCGATGCAAGCTTTGACACTGATCCGGACGATTCCAAATCGCAAACTGGATACATGTTTATATTGAACGGTGGAGATGTCAGTTGGTGCAGTTCTAAACAAAGCGTCGTGGCGGGATCTACATGTGAAGCAGAGTACATAGCTGCTTCAGAAGCAGCAAATGAAGGAGTCTGGATGAAGGAGTTCATATCCGATCTAGGTGTCATACCTAGTGCATCGGGTCCAATGAAAATCTTTTGTGACAATACTGGTGCAATTGCCTTGGCAAAGGAATCTAGATTTCACATGAGAACCAAGCACATCAAGAGATGCTTCAATTCCATCCAGTACCAAGTCCAGGTGGGAGACATAGAGATTTGCAAAATACATACGGATCTGAATGTTGCAGACCCATTGACTAAGCCTCTTCCACGAGCAAAACATGATCAGCACCAAGGCTCCATGGGTGTTAGATTCATTACTGTGTAATCTAGATTATTGACTCTAGTGCAAGTGGGAGACTGAAGGAAATATGCCCTAGAGGCAACAATAAAGTTATTATTTATTTCCTCATATCATGATAAATGTTTATTATTCATGCTAGAATTGTATTACCCAGAAACATAATACATGTGTGAATACATAGACAAACATAGTGTCACTAGTATGCCTCTACTTGACTAGCTCATGAATCAAAGATGGTTAAGTTTCCTAACCATAGACATGAGTTGTCATTTGATTAACGGGATCACATAATTAGTAGAATGATGTGATTGACTTGACCCATTCCGTTAGCTTAGCACTTGATCGTTTAGTATGTTGCTATTGCTTTCTTCATGATTTATACATGTTCCTATGACTATGAGATTATGTAACTCCCGCTTACCGGAGGAACACTTTGTGTGCTACCAAACGTCACAACGTAACTGGGTGATTATAAAGGTGCTCTACAGGTGTCTCCAAAGGTACTTGTTGAGTTAACGTATTTCGAGATTAGGATTTGTCACTCCGATTGTCGGAGAGGTATCTCTGGGCCCTCTCGGTAATGCACATCACTATAAGCCTTGCAAGCAATGTAGCTAATGAGTTAGTTACGGGATGATGCATTACGTAACGATTAAATAGACTTGCCGGTAACGAGATTGAACTAGGTATTGAGATACCGACAATCGAATCTCGGGCAAGCAACATACCGATGACAAAGGGAACAACGTATGTTGTTATGCAGTTTGACCAATAAAGATCTTCGTAGAATATGTAGGGGCCAATATGAGCATCCAGGTTTCGCTATTGGTTATTGACCGGAGACGTGTCTCGGTCATGTCTACATAGTTCTCGAACCCGTAGGGTCCGCACGCTTAAAGTTAGATGACAAATATATTATGAGTTTATGTATTTTGATGTACCGAAGATTGTTTGGAGTCTCGGATGTGGTCACGGACATGACGAGGAGTCTCGAAATGGTCGAGACATGAAGATCGATATATTGGACGACTATATTTGGACACCGGAAAGGTTCCGGGTGGGATTGGGACAATACCGGAGCTCCGGGAGGTTATCAGAACCCCCCGGGAGGTATATGGGCCTTCATGGGCTTTAGTGGAAAGGAGGGGAAAGGAGCAAGGGAGGGGGCGCCCCCCCAAGCCCAATCCGAATTGGGACGGGGGTCGGCCCCCCTTTCCTTCCTCCCTCCTTCCTCTTCCTTCCCTCTCCCTCTCCAAATAGGAAAGGGAGGAGTCCTACTCCCGATGGGAGTAGGACTCCCCCCCTTGGGTGCGCCTCCTCCCCTTGGGCAACCCCCTCCCCCACTCCTTTATATACGGGTGAGGGGGGCACCCCATAGAAACAACAATTGATCATTGATCTCTTAGCCGTGTGCGGTGCCCCGCTCCACCATAGTCCTCCTCGATAATATCGTAGCGGTGCTTAGGCGAAGCCCTGTGTTGGTAGAACATCATCATCGTCACCAGACCGTCGTGCTGATGGAACTCTCCCTCGACACTCGGATGGATCGGAGTTCGAGGGACGTCATCGAGCTGAACGTGTGCAAGAACTCGGAGGTGTCGTGCTTTCGGTGCTTGATCGGTCGGGCCGTGAAGACGTACGACTACATCAACCGTGTTGTGCTAATGCTTCCGCTTTCGGTCTACGAGGGTATGTGGACACACTCTCCCCTCTCATTGCTATGCATCACCATGATCTTGTGTGTGCGTAGGAAATTGTTTGAAATTACTACGTTCCCCAACATTCTGGATGTGGTAAAGGAGGTGTGGGTCTGGGATAATGGCATCATGGACCTGTTTCACAGGCTGGATGTGCTGCTTCGAAACACGGCGAGAGCACTGGACGCATGGGGACAGAAAAGAGTGGGCAACATCAAGCTTCAGATTGCAGTCGCAAACCTTGTTATCATGCGGTTTGACTGTGTGCAAGAGATCAGGCTGTTATCAGAGGAGGAGCGCCGGCTAAGGAGCAAACTGAAGCATGTTGTTTTGGGCTTGGCATCGCTGGAGAGAACGATTGCGCAGAAAAGATCGAGGATCTCTTGGCTTCGGGAAGGGGATGCAAACTCACAGCTATTCCACCTGGTTGCTAATGGACGGAGGATGAAGAATTTCATACCAGCTCTCCACGTGGATGGTCAGGTCATTGCCGATCAGCAGGGCAAAGAGAGGGCTTTCTTCAACGCTTATAGAGAGCTACTAGGAAGAGACGAGGCCCGCGAGCACTCGCTCGACCTAGAGGCTTTAGCCATCCAGGCGGTGGATATTACGGATCAGGAGCTAATTTTTTCAGAGGAGGAAATTTGGTAGGTGGTGAAGGAGATGCCATCGGATTGGGCCTCGGGGCCAGATGGCTTTATTGGCTTGTTTTTCCAATCGGCTTGGGAGATCATTAAAGGAGATCTGATTGCAGCACTGCAGAAGTTCTTTCTGGGCAATGTCAATGGTTTTGGGTGGCTAAACCAGGCGATCATAGCTCTCATCCCTAAATCTCCTGAAGCTTGTGGCATAAATGATTTCAGGCCAATTAGCCTTGTCCACAGCATGCCCAAGCTCGCATCTAAGCTGCTGGCAACTAGATTAAGGCCGAGAATGGGGGAGCTTGTGCATATCAATCAGTCGGCGTTCACTAAAGGAAGAAACATTCATGACAATTTTCTGTTGGTCCGGCAAATGGCCCGAAGATTGCACAAAAGGAAGGCCAAAGGTGTGCTTTTGAAGCTTGATATCTCAAGGGCATTTGACTCGCTTTCATGGCCTTTTCTTTTTGAGATCCTAAGAGCTAAAGGTTCTCTGAGCGCTGGATTGCATGGATTGGTACCCTACTTACTTAGGCAAGCTCTAGGGTTGTGGTTAATGGATCTGCCGGGCCGAAGTTCATGCATGCAAAGGGCCTGAGGCAAGGAGACTCTATATCGCCACTCTTGTTCGTCATTGCCATGGATGAGTTAACTGCAATCGTGATAAAAACCCACGATTCCGAGGTGTTGAGTAGCATGAATGGCTGCACTCCTATGCAGCAGTTATCCCTCTATGCTAACGATGTTGTTTCTTCATCAAGCCCATGGTGTCTGATCTGTGTTTTGTCAAAGAGGCGCTAGCGATCTTTGGGGAAGCTTCGGGACTGAGAATCAACTATAGCAAGTCTGCCGCTATTATGATCAGGGCGGAGGATAGTGATGAACAGCTTGTGAAGGAAGCTTTACCATGGAAGATGCAAACATTCCCTTGCAAATATCTGTGATTACAGCTTAGCATCAAGCAGTTAAAGCGATCGGACTGGCAACTGGTGGTGGATGCTGCTCTGCACATTGTCCCGAGATGGCAAAGAGGATTTGTGACTCAGCCATGTAGATTGATTCTGGTTAACCAGGTAATGAGGGATAGGCCGACTCACCATTTGAATGTTGCCGAGGCACCAAAATGGGCATTGGAGCGGGTGGACAAGGGATGCCATGCCTTCTTTTGGGCTGGTTCTGAGGAAATTCATGGTGGCCGGTGTTTGGTGTCTTGGAAACATGTGTGTAGACCCAAAGAGCTTGGTGGGTTGGGTGTCATCGACCTGCACAAGCAAGGGATCGCGCTTCGGATGAGGTGGGAATGGCTATCTAGGACTGATGCCACACGGCCGTGGCAAGGCCTAAATTGGACTCCTGACAAGCAAGCAAGCACAACATTTGCTAGTCTTGTGAAATGGCAGGTTGACAAGGGCTCCAAAGTTTTGTTCTGGAAGGATCGGTGGGTTGGTGGGGCTACGATCGGTGAGCTAGCCCCGCTTATCTATAAATGGGTCATAACACAAGTGGTGAATCGAAGGAGTGTGAAGGATGCGCTGTGGATGCATGCATGGACTAATGACATCGTCGGGCAGCTAGGCACTGATGAACTGACCCAATTCATTCGATTGTGGGAAATTCTGGTTGATATACATCTGGAGCCGGGTACAGATGACAAACCAATCTGGTCTTGGAACCGCGAAGGTGTGTACACAACATCCTCAACTTACACGATGCTTTGCATGGGAGGAATCCGGTTTTAGGCCTATGATGCTATATGGAAGTGTTGGGCACCGCTCGTGTGCAAGCTCTTCATGTGGCTGGCGGTGCAATACAGACTCTGGACGGCTGACAGATGTTTTCGACATGGGTTACATGACCAAAGGTCGCCATGCTACCTTTGCGAGCAGGAGGAGGACACAATTGATCATATTACGATGTAGTGTGTGTTTGCGAGGCAGGTGTGGTATAGCTGCTTTCTCAGAATGAACATCAATACAGATCTCTACCCAACACACCATTCCACCATAGATGCTTGGTGGGATGCTGCGAGGAAGCATGTCCCGAATAGGCTGAGGACACTGGTGGAAAAAGGGCCTTTGGTCGCGGTTCGCAACTGCCATTAGTCGCGGTTGCGCAACCGCGACCGAACGGGCGCGACTAAAGGCCCCACCCTTTAGTCGCGGTTGCTTAAGAACCGCGACTAAAGGCCCGTCCACGTGGGCGCCAGGTGGCCGTCGGGGCGGAGGACCTTTAGTCGCGGTTCTTCTGGCCAACCGCGACTAAAGGCCGCCGCAGGTTTAGGGTTTTAGCCCCCCCCCCCTTAAACCTGTTTTCTGTTTAATATGTATTGTTTTATTTCTTTTGTGCTTTATTTTAATTTTGAAGGAGTTTCACATATTCTACGGTACTACATACATGCATATGAATGTACAATTTCAAACAAATTTGAAATTAGAACCAAAAAGAATTCAAGAGGAATATACAATATATATTCAATATCATCGGATGACCATATACAATTTTGAACAAGTTTCCATACATAATTTAATGCATATAAAGTTCTACGTCCTCGTAATGGTGTTCTCCTTTAGGATGGAGGACTTCCCTCCTGAACCATCCAGCTAGTTCCTCTTGAAGTGGTCGGAAGCGAGCTTCTGGACTAAGCATCATCCGGAGGTTATTCCTCTGAGCATTGGTATCACTCGGAACCCGCTCAGAGGTGTATCTCCGGATCATCTCACAGACATAGTATGCACATAGATTGGTCCCCGCTGGCTGAATATCCTCACCATTCTTAGCCTTTGCCCTTTTGAATTCTAGCTCTTTTTTGAATTCACCGACCTTTGTATCTACGAACCGTCTCCAAACCCTACGAGGCAAGGAAAATTAAATGAACAAGAGAGTTATTAGTTACTTGATATTAGGAAATGAACGAAATAGGCCGATCGATATAGAGCGCAAATGAATGAAAATAATTACTTCTGCAGCATTCTTCTCATGTCGACCCAAAGCTTTGGATCCTTATTCAGAGAGTTGTGGACGAGACATTCTGAGGTGTCAACTTTAATTACTAGCAGAATCCAGTGGAACCTGCGGACACGATACATGCACAGTACGTCATGCATAACTCATCGATTAGCCGGCCACATACCATGCATGGAGTAAACAAAAGAGAATGTGCTCAAGACAGAAACACTCACCCAAAATGGTAAGGAAATAGAATATCACTTTTGAGTTCCTGCTTTGTAAGAAACTGCCACAGGTCTGCCTCCATGTCGGCGGGGTGATGCTCCAACACATATCCATTAACGATGTGTGGGTCAATGAACCCAACATTATGGATGTTCCTTACTCTGCATTCCTTAATCTTCATTCTGCATGTATAATAGCGGACACAACAATATAGTTAGGACATATATATAGTGCAGGCAATATGAACGAGATGGGGTAGAAATAAATCACTTACAGAACGTAGCAACTGATGATAGATTTGTCGAGCTCGCGCAGATTGAAAAGCTGGAACAATTCACTCAGATGAATTTGTACATAGTAATGTTTGAAGTGATGCTCATATCTAACTTCCGCATAAATATATTCTTTGGCGTTTTTATTTTTTATGTAACCCTTGTACCATTTCAGCAGACCTTTCATTTGTGGAGGTAGATCCTGTTCCTGCGCAGGCTCGACGAGAGGCCCATTCTTCACATATGTAATTACTACCTCCTTCAATGGCGCCTCATCAAGGCCTAACAGTTCACGAAGAGTAATACCTAAGTTGGCCGCTTGTTCTCTGGCACTCGTTACAGTCAATCCATGTGCTGCCGCAGCTGCTATGATATCGGGGTCATCCGGACCAGCGGCTTTCACTATAAGCGGGGCAATCGATTGTTTACTTTGTTCCCCGAGCTGGGCAACTCGTTTCCCGCTTTTTTTACTTTCTAATTCCGTTTTCTCGGCATCCTCCAAGGCTTTGTTCTCCTGGTTCTCCGCCCGCTCTTTCTTCTCCTTCAACATGAGTGCCTGCCTACGAAGTTCACGTGCATAGTCGTCAGGCAGATTCTTCGCGGCTTGGGACGGTGTGCTCAAAAATGACTTAGCCCACTTCTTTTGCTCATCAGAAAATACTGGCTTGGGCTCGGGCTCTCTTTTCTTCTTGCAGTCCGCCTTCCATTTCTCATGATCAGCAGCCGCGGCCGCGGCAGTTTCCTCGGCACTACGTTCCCAAGGCCTTGTGGGGAGAGGCTTCAATGATGGCTCCGGTACCTTTGTGGTCTTAGGTACATAAGGGTCCGGGTTAATAATCCAGGACTGCTTCTGCTTCTTTGCCGGAGGTGGATTGGGGGGCGGCGTCTGATCACCCGCCGGACGAGGACTGGGGGGCGGCGTCTGATCACCCGCCGGACGTTGTGGACTGGGGGGCGTCGGCTGACATGACGGAGGTGTAGGTGAACCGCCACCACCGTAGGGGGGTGGACTTGTTGTCCTTGGCGCCTCGCCTGGAAACTTGATAAACTTCTTTTGCCATAGAATGAAATGGCGCTTGACATCTCCAAGTCTTTTCTCCCCTTCAGGTGTAGCAATGTCAATCTCCAGGTCCTCAAACCCTTGGACTATGTCCTCCACCGTGACACGAGCATAGCCATCTTGAATGGGGGTGTTGTGGTGGAGTGCTCCAGGTAAACATGGTAAAGCACTGCCGATGGCTACCTTCACGGACATGTTCCCGATAGGATAATACAGATGACATTCTTTCATCTCCTTTATATCGTCCACGGGGTAGCGAGGAGGCTCCAGTGCAGTAATTTCGACCACCAGAGGCTCCGGTGCAGTAATTTCGACCACCAGAGGCTCAGGTGCAGTAATTTCGATCGTCGGTGCATCTGCACCAGCCGGTGGGGCCTCCGTGGAAGCCACACTGCTTCTCCGCTGCTGGCTTCTGAGATCCGCTGGATGATCTTCATGCTGCGCCCGAGCTGCATCTCGTTCGGCTACTAGTACACTCACAGTTTTCTTCATCACATCCATTTCCGATGCCAACCGCGCCACAACATCTACTTCCCGATCCATCTTTCTCTTCCGGCTTCTGTAACCGTACGGGTCATCGTTCTGGGGGAACCCTATTTTCCACGGAATGTGCCCCATGCCTCGTACACGTCCTCCGTGTTCAGGATTCCCGAGGGCTTTTGTCAGCGCGTCGTTCTCTCTGTTGAACTTGATCTTCCCCTCTTGAGCATCCCTCATTGCGTCAATAAGGGCTTGGGTGGGTTTAATTATTTTGCCCCGGTAAACACAGTCCCCTGTCTCTGGGTTCAGTGTTCCCCCATGCCCGTACCACCAGCTTTTGGCCCTTGGGTCCCATCCCTCCGTACCTGGACGGATTCCTCGCACCCTCAGCTCGTTCTCCATCTTCTCCCACCTAGGCTCCCAAAGGCGATACCCTCCTGGCCCCATAATATGATTGTACTCCTTCTTAGCCGCATTTTCCTTATTTTTTTCGATATTTGAATGAACTGCTCCGATTTCTTTTGCTTCACAAATTCTGGCCAATCATGTTTCAGTTTCTCATATTGTCCTTTGAAATCCGGAGTCTTGTTCTGCTTGACAAAGTCATGGGCTAGATTTTGCTTGAATTTCCGGAATGCGTCGGCCATCTTATGAAGAGCGAACTGTTTGACTAGCCTCCTCCTCTCCTTGTTTTCCTCAATCTTGTTACCCTCCTCATCGAATTTGTTGTATTCCGGAGGTAGAACGAA
>NC_041391.1:559223343-559249744 GCF_002162155.2 Triticum dicoccoides | reverse complement strand
TATTTATAGCCCCCCCCCCCTTTAGTCGCGGTTGGGGAGGCGACCCGCGACTAAAGGGCCCTTTAGTCGCGGTTGGGGAGGCGACCCGCGACTAAAGAGTAACCTTTAGTCGCGGTTGGGGAGGCGACCCGCGACTAAAGGGCTTTTTTGGCGGGTTTTTCGTTCCCGCGCGCAACGACCTTTAGTCGCGGTTGGGCAGGCCAACCGCGACTAAAGGTATTTTCCAAATACTTTTTCTTTTTCAAAATCTTAAAAATACAAATAATATATCAAAAAATTTAGAAAAAAATAACTAATTCAATTCAATATGTTAAAAACACAAATATTATATCAAAAAATTTAGAAAAAAAACTAATTCAATTCAAAATTCTAAAAATACAAATAATATATCAAAAAATTAAGAAAAATAAAACTAATTCAATTCAATATGTTAAAAATACAAATAATATATCAAAAAATTCAGAAAAATAGAACTAATTCAATTCAATATGTTAAAAATACAAATAATATATCAAAAAATTAAGAAAAATAAGACTAATTCAATTCAAAATGTTAAAAATACAAATAATATATCAAAAAATTCAGAAAAATAAAACTAATTCAATTCAAAATTCTAAAAATACAAATAATATATCAAAAATTCAGAAAAATAAAACTAATTCAATTCAAAATTCTAAAAATACAAATAATATATCAAAAAATTAAGAAAAATAAAACTAATTCAATTCAAAATAATATACCAGAGGCCGGTCGTCGGCTATGGTGGTACGGCCGGACTCTGCAGAGCGTCATGGACTACATCACTCCAAATTTCATGTATCATTCGAAAATGGACACCAAACACATCACGGGTAATATAATTCACATGATCCATTCAACAAAGTTTGGTACAATAAATTATTACACATCATTTCTTCCCTTGTGTCCCTGCTTGCTTACGATTGTGCCGTATCCATGGAGCATCCTCATCATTTAACTTAATGCTTGGGTCGGTGTTCACTTTGAAGGGCGGAATTTCAGCAAACATATTATAATCTTCTGACATGTCTGTCTTGTCCTCCACTCCCACGATGATTCTTTTCCCTGAAAGAACAATGTGGCGCTTTGGATCATCGCATGATGTACTGATCGTTTTCTTATCTTTCCGTTTCCTCGGTTTGCTACTCATGTCCTTCACATAGAAAACCTGAGCGACATCTTTCGCTAGGACGAATGGTTCGTCAAGGTAACCAAGATTGTTGAAATCCACCATTGTCATTCCGTATTGCTGGTCCACCTTTACCCCACCTCCTGTTACCTTGAACCATTTGCACCGGAACAAAGGGACCTTAAAGGAGGGTCCATAGTCAAGTTCCCATATCTCCTCTATGTAACCATAATATGTGACCTTTTGCCCATTCTCGGTTGCTGCATCAAAGCGGACACCACTGTTTTGGTTGGTGCTCTTTTTATCTTGGGCGATCGTGTAAAATGTATTCCCATTTATCTCGTACCCTTGGAAAGTCGTTATAGTCGAAGATGGTGTCTTGGCCAACATGTACAGCTGATCTACAACATCATTGTCATTCATTAAATGTTTTCTCAACCAACTGCCGAAAGTCTCCATGTGGGCCTTCCTAATCCAGGATTCAGGCTTCCCCGGGTTGTCCGAGCGTAAAATATTCTTGTGTTTCTCAAAGTACGGAGCCACCAAGCTGGAATTGGTCAGTACAGTGTGGTGTGCTTCAGTCAGAGAATGGCCGTCCATACATGTCGTTGATTTCCTTCCGATCGTGCCTTTTCCACTTAGTCTCCCCTCGTGCCGCGATCGAGGAAGACCAATCGGCTTAAGGTCAGGAACAAAGTCAACACAAAACTCAATTACCTCCTCAATTGGCGATGCTTCCTTCTGGCCTAGCACGGTTACGAACATATTTCTTTAATACTCCCATGAACCTCTCGAAGGGGAACATATTGTGTAGAAATACAGGACCGAGAATGAAAATCTCTTCGACTAGGTGAACCAAGAGGTGCGTCATAATATTGAAGAAGGATGGCGGGAACACCAACTCGAAACTGACAAGACATTGGATCACATCGTTCTGTAACCGTGGTAGATCTTCTGGATTGATTACCTTCTGAGAGATTGCATTGAGGAATGCACATAGCTTCACAATGGCTACTCGAACATTTTCCGGCAGGAGCCCCCTCAAAGCAATCGGAAGCAATTGCGTCATAATCACGTGGCAGTCGTGAGACTTCAGGTTTTGGAACTTTTTCTCCGCCATGTTTATTATTCCCTTTATATTGGACGAGAATCCAGACGGGACCTTCATACTGCTCAGGCATTCAAAAAAGATGACCTTCTCTTCTTTGGTCAGAGCGTAGCTGGCACAACCTTGAAACCATTCCGGATGCCGGTCATCAGGGTCTTTCAAACGTTGCTGGTCCTGCCGTGCTTCCTTTGTATCATTTGTCTTCCCATACACGCCCAAGAAGCTTAGGAGGTTCACGCAAATATTCTTCGTAACGTGCATCACGTCGATTGCAGAGCGGACTTCTAGGACTTTCCAATATTCTAGCTCCCAGAATATAGATTTCTTCTTCCACATGGCTGCGTGCCCGTCAGCTCCCTTCGGAACTGATTGTCCGCCAGGACCCTTTCCAAAGATGACTTTCAAATCCTTGACCATATCAAATACCTCAGCACCAGTGCGTTCTGCAGGCTTCAGCCGGTGATCTGCCTTGCCGTTGTAATGCTTGCCTTTCTTTCTTACTGGATGAATTTTCGGAAGAAATCGACGATGCCCAAGGTACACGTTCTTCTTACAATTTGGCAAATGTACACTTTCAGTCTCATGTAAGCAGTGCGTGCATGCATTGGATCCCTTATTTGACAGTCCCGAAAGGTTACTAAGAGCAGGCCAATCGTTGATGGTTACGAAAAGCAACGCTCGTAGGTTAAATTCCTCTTTTTTGTGCTCATCCCACACACGGACACCAGGTCTGCCCCACAGCTGTAAAAGTTCATCAACTAATGGCCTTAGGTACACATCGATGTCGTTGCCGGGTTGCTTCGGACCTTGGATGAGCACTGGCATCATAATGAACTTCCGCTTCATGCACAACCAAGGAGGAAGGTTGTAGATGCATAGAGTCACGGGCCAGGTGCTATGGCTGGAGCTCTGCTCGCCAAAAGGATTCATGCCATCTGTACTTAGACCAAATCTTATGTTCCTTGCGTCAGCTGCAAAATCTTTGAACTCTCTGTCAATCTTTCTCCATTGCGTTCCATCTGCGGTGTGTCTCAACTCCCCGTCCGACTTACGGTCCTCTTTGTGCCATCGCAACAACTTGGCATGCTCTTTGTTCCTGAACAGACGTTTCAACCGTGGTATTATAGGAGCATACCACATCACCTTGGCGGGAACCCTCTTCCTGGGTTTCCCGCCCTCAACATCGTCACCAGGGTCATCGCCTCTGATCTTATAACGCAATGCAGTGCATACCGGGCATTCATTCAAATTCTCGTATTCACCGCGGTAGAGGATGCAGTCGTTGATGCATGCATGTATCTTCAGAACCTCTAAACCTAGAGGGCAGACAACCTTCTTTGCTTTGTACGTACTGGCGGGCAACTCGTTATTCTTTGGAAACATATTCTTCAACATTTTCAGCAAGTTTTCAAATGCCGAGTCAGCTACACCTGCCTGTGCCTTCCATTTCAGCAAATCCAGTGTGCAGCCCAGCTTTTTCAGACCATCATCGCATCCAGGGTACAACGACTTTCTGTGATCCTCTAACATGCGATCCAAATTCTCCCTCTCCTTTTCAGTTTCGCAGCGTCTCCGTGCATCAGCAATGGTCCGACCAAGATCATCAACGGTCTCATCACGTGCCTCTTCTTCACCTTCACCTTCACCTTCCCCTTCACCTTCCCCTTCACCTGCCCCTTCACCTTCCCCTTCAACTTCAGCATCCTCCATGAAAGTATCACCGAAATGAGCAAGATAGCTTTCATCGATGAAATCATCCCCTTCTTCATCTTCTTCCATTATAACCCCTCTTTCTCCTTGCTTGGTCCAACAATTATAGCTTGGCATGAAACCGTGCCGAAGCAGGTGCAGGTGAACTTCTCTTGAGGAAGGGTAACCCTTCTGATTCTTACAGTCAACACATGGACAGATAACAAAACCCTTTTGCTAGTTCGCATTAGCCACTACGAGGAAATCTTTCAAACCCGTAGTGAACTCGCGGGAGAGTCGGTTACCGTACATCCATTGCCGATTCATCTGCATTATTATAATATAAAATATATAATTAACCATCATGCATTTGTTAAAGTAACTAGCTATAAACAATAGAAATTAAACAATGAACAACACACATGCATATTTTATCAATGACACACATGCATGAAAGGTTCAAGTTGCTAACCGCGATCGAGGAGGAACCTCAAGTGTGGCTCCAACACTTCATATCATGTTTGTTTCACGCTGTTGGGCATTTCATCAAACACCTTGTGTGCATAAGAGGAACCAAAAGCAAACCTACACCCCCTTGTGAAGAGAAGTGGCACCAAATGGCTAAGTGAGTGCGCTGAACTGGTATATATAGGGGAGGAGCTTTAGTCGCGGTTGGCCAGGCCAACCGCGACTAAAGGCCATTGGGCACCTTTAGTCGCGGTTGGCCTGCCCAACCGCGACTAAAGCCCCTCACGTGCACCAGCTGGCCACCGAGCGCCCTGGCCCAAGCCTTTGGTCGCGGTTCGTCTGCCGAACCGCGACTAAAGACTTCATTAGTCGCGGTTCCTACAGTTTCGCGACTAATGGGGCTGGACGGAAGCCTCTTTTTCTACTAGTGGGAAGGGTTTCGACTCGGTGGTCATATCGATCTGTTGGAATCTATGGAAACAATGCAACAGAAGGGTCTTTGGGCGTAATTACCTTAGGAATGTAGGTGAAACTATGGATTTGATTTGGCAAGAATTGGTAATGTGGTCTAGAGCGGGAGCCATCGGAGTAACCATGTGGTGTGAGTAGTAGGGTAGATGTTGGATGAGTGGAGGGTTTGGTGGAGGGATCTTGTGAGGGCCTTCTACCGACCTTGTAATCTCTTGTAAATATTTTTCTCTCTTCTATAAAGCTATGGTACGCCTTTGGCGTACCCTCGAAAAAAACAAATGATAGTAGCAAACAGAGCAAGTTCAAAAGCTGCTCCAGCAGCAGAAAATGCTCCACTCCGGTGCTTTTTAGTTTGTATATAAGTTTTGTCCGAAGTTAAAATATCTCTATTTTTATCAAACTTATAGAAAAAATATATCAAGATTCACAATGTCAAATCAATATCTCTACTCATTATGAAATATAGTTTCATAGTATATATATTTGGTATTATAGAAGTTGATATTTTAAATATAAATTTGGTCAAACTTTACAAAGTTTGACTTAACAGAAATCTAATAATTGAAGTAAAAAGGACCGGAGAGAGTACAGTCTTAAGGGACATACTCGCATGTAGGCCAACCACCTACATACTAAGAAACAGAAAGAAAACACCTCCGGAAAGCTTCAGGCCAACATAGAGTCCTGGTCTCGATTGGTAAGTTAGTCGTCGTGGGCTTCACGTGAGAAATCAGGAGCTCCGTCGCCTCTTGTCGCCATCTTTAACCAGCGGCTTCCACTGCTGTAAAAGGTTATGCAATTTATAAACACAATCAAGAACTAAATCTTTCATGAACCCCGCTTTTAGAATAAGCGGTGTGACGAGAGATCTAAATCTTTCATGATGAGTTTGATAGTCGTAGCATCGTGGACGTCTTGGCACCTGAATATCTTGGCACTTCTTGCATCCCAGATCTTCCAAAGGACGGAGGGAAGGATGAAGAACCAGCAGGACTGGTCGTGATCAATAGGCAACTCATAGTGCCACAGATCGTCAACTGTGGTGGTGGGGAGGATGCTTAAGCGTTGCTAAATTATGTATGAGAAGGAGTAGTCAATGAAGATGTGTGCATTGACTTTGATTGCGTGAGCGCATCTTGGGCGCACAGGGTTGCTGACAACATGCTTGTGATCAAGGTTTGCCCTTGAGTTAAACTGGTTGCGAAACAGATGCCAAGCTAAGCTCTTGACTTGTTTGGCACCCTTTCGTCCAAATGGTTCATGCTAAGGAGTCAACTTTCGGTTCATGCATGGAGATTTCATAGGATGTCTTGGTGGAGAATTCCTTCCGCCAATGAGGAAGCATGCATCCTAGCCCTTCGAAGGCAGGAAATCCTGTAGAACATAAAGAAACAAAACCAACTCGATCTTGTGAAGCAACAGTTGTTAGGTGATTCTACAGGTTAGACCGTGAATCGAAATGTTACATGTTGGCCACTCCGACAATTTGGCAAGTGAAGTGGGTGAAGAGGTTTGGGTAAGTGGTAGCAAGAGAGCTTGGAAGTAGCCAAGCTTCAAGATATAAGTAGGTGTAGGAGCCATTGTTTGTTAGGACAAAGGGTAATTTTTGTAGGGCCGGAAAGTTGTGTTGGATTTGGGAGCAAAATGAAGCATTTGGGCGTTGAAGCTTTACCCAATCTAGAATGGGGGAGTGATTTGAAAAAGTATTTCATAAGAATGCTTGTTTTGTTGCCGTAGGTTCTTAATGCTAAGAATGCCAGTTTTGTTTGGTTTACAAATGTTATTCCTCACTATAAGTCAGTGAGCCCCCAAGCAAGATTCTTTTGGAGCCCAAAAGAATGCATGGCGAAAATCATTCAGGGTGTTTATAACTATTTTTTAAATTGCAAAACCAAATAAAAATAATCTCCGTATTCTATATTAAGTGTCGCTGATTTAGTACAACTTTGTATTAAATCAGCAACACCTGATGTTCCATATTAAGTGTTACTGATTTAGTACAACTCTATGCCAAATCAGCGACACTTAATAAGGAACAAAGGGAGTAGGTGGTTGGGGACTCTTTGATGGAGAACAAAAGAATTAGTCTGCCCCCTTTAGTGAATATTTTGGCTCGCCAGTCAGAGAGGAATTTTCTATATCATTCAATTATTGGGAGAAAACCGCCCACGGGTAGGCATGTAGGGGAAAGAGGTAGTCTCTAGGTATATTTATGGAAATGAAGAGATTAGGCGGCCAAGAACATCAGCAATAACACGTGCTTGGTCGGGTGGGACAACGATGGGGCAAATGTTGTTTTTTCAAAGTTGATGGAAAGACTTGTAGCATTAGCGAAATCATGGAAGATGACCTTTAAACATGAGGCGACAACGACGGATCTTGATGCAATGATTAGGGTATCGTCGACATACTATAGCGTGGTCGGGGTAGGTGTGTAAATATGTGATGGTGGAGGTGCAACAAGTCGTTGTTCTTGAGGTTTTCTATTGAAGTAGGTTTGCAATGATAATGAAGAGGTAGGGGCAGCAATTCACCATGACTTTATCTAACAATTGATCGTGCTACCTTGAACCCCATTGAGTAAAATGCAAGTTTTGTCGATGCAGAATGTTATGAATCTAGAAGCAAAACTTGTTGGGAAGCCTCTAAGTTCAAGGATGGTGGCAACTAAGGCCCACTAGACCGAGGCCAAAGCATTATGGAAGTCTAGCTTTATGGCCATGGTTAGAGCTTTTTTAGAGAGGCAAGAGGCAATGAGATCGGTCGCGTAAACAAAGTTTTCTGCAACATTTCTACTAAAGATAAACTTGGTTTAGTCACCATGGACCAGAAGAGGTATCATGAGTTTCAGTCTAGTTGTGAGAAGTTTGGTTGCTGCTTCAATAGGGCAGTTTTGTAATGAAATTTGTCTTAATGTATTGGGAGTCCCAAGTCCAGCAGTCTTGTTTGGGAAGTAACACGATGAGTGCCCGGTTGAGGTGCTCAGCATCTGCGGTGGTCAAGTGGAAGTCTTCCAAGAACTGGATAATCATGGGTTTGATGTGGTCCTAGATTTTTCTTAGATTCTTGGAAACGCACTATTTAGTCTTGACCTCGATCGGGCTATGGAGCGCAAGACGTCGAGTGGAGTCACTGCATTTCCATTGGTGGTTGTCAGAAGCTCTCTTGTGGTTACGTGTCCAGAGCCAGGCTAAGGAAGAAGGAACTCTGACTGAAATACCCCCTGGAGACATCTACTGTCTGCGACGAAGAAATGAAATGGTGGACAACACTTGCTGGACTCGGGAGAAAGGCCCACATGTCGGCCCTGAAGCTTGTTGAAGATGGCCTTGTGGTCAAGATCGCCCACATTGCTTTTTGATTGTTGTCCTTTGTTTTGTACTACAGGTGGTTGTATTGTGTTTTCTCTTTTTCGTTGTTAGAGACTTTCCTTTTTATTTCCTTGTTTGTTTGTTTAGCAGTTTCCTGCTGCGTAGGCATTTCAGGGTATTCCTCTGCGAGCGTGTGATAAGAGCCTGAATTATGTTTGGTTTCCTTTCAATGAAATGGAGCCTGGGCCTTACCCTTTTCTCGAAAACAGGCTATGGAGCGAAAACCAGACCAGTAACAAGAACCCTCATAACCAGCAAACGTTCGCTGGGTGGAATGACATTTGTGAACGATTTTGATGGCAATTTGTGTTAGCCAAGCTTCGAGTATGCCAATTTTAGGTACCGGGCATGTCAACTCCGTTGTAGTTATGTTTTTCACCAAAAAGTTGTCATGTTTGTGAATTAAAATTGCCATCCTTGTGACAACTAAACATGACATTAAAATGTTTGTAGTTGTCATCCCTCCCAACGATTATCATTACCGTAACAAATACCATCTTATTACAAGCAACACAGGGTACTAACAAGGTCATAGATGAGATTACAAACAAACTTAACCAGCAAAACATACAACATCGATCATGTTGCTGTCACAAAACATCCCAATCAAAACGTAGTAGACAAATTTAGCCCAGCTAAAGCTTGACTGGATACACTCCAGTCCGACTCAGTTTCTTTGGACTTGAAGGGTTTTGAGTTTTTTATAAACTCAAAAGCCAGCTCAATCCAAAGTCAGTTATTAACTTATTACTAGTAAGTGTGTACGTGCAACGCACGTCGCACGTCTCAATCAAACCGTATCAAATTTTACGGGTATAAAATTTTGAATTCAAACTTTAGGATGACACAAATCAATGGCAATAGACTGGCTGAACAACTTCTCCACAAAGAATGTAAGGGCGTAGCCTATTTAGTCTATTCCTACAAAGATTTCAGAATGTTTATTTTGTTGGGCGAAAATCAAAGTAACATATGAACATTGTCCAAGTGGACATGGCGTCAATGCAAAGTTGGAACAAAGATGCACAAAAAATAGGAGTGTTGGCTGAACTAAATTAGTTTTCTTCTTGGATTCGAGCTGCTTGTTATCTTCAGAATTTGAAGGCTCAGCGGCTGCGGTAAAGCCACCCATGCCATAGCGGGCACCACCTGCGAGCAGGAAGAGTCGGAATTTTTTACCCCATTCTCAGTTTATCTCAGCTTTTCATGGAGTGGAACTACAGTTCAGACAAACAGTATCTATTGTGTATATAGTTGCAGAACATCTAGAAGCTAAAAACAGGTCAATAAAGCGTTAGGTTCATGGTAAGGAATTGGAGAGAGGGAATTTAACATTTTCTCTATGACATGAATGGCATGCAAGCAACCCTTTCTCTACCTAATGCTTAGTTCTGTCAATATTAAACATGAGTTAAAAATGTCGTCATGCTTCAACATCTTAGCGGAGCAGAAAGGCTACTATTCTAGAATGAGACACTATACAGTATAAGGAAATTGGGCATGTGCAGATCAAGGAGTATAATAATTATTGTTTCGCAAAGCTAGCCAGGACTGAAAAAAGAAGCAACACAAAATTTAGGATGACCAAAGCCACCCTTCCTAACTAAGATGAATATACAAGAAATGATAAATTAACACCGGATACATAAGTAAGTTTAATGGCTAAAACGAAGGAAATGCGTAATGTCATGGCACTTTTAGTTATTCATGTGCAAATTCAAAGCATGATCTGATGAAAGACGCAAAGATTCAAAGTTATCAGTTGATACAAAATGTGCTGAAAAAATATTGACTATGCGAAAAAGAAATTAATACAATGTAGCCTTTCTGCACAATTCAACAACAAGCAGGATGCACAATTTAACAATCTGGTTGGTTGTAGCCGATTTTCCATGTGATGTTTTACCGAAATGTTGAAGCTCAGCAATGTTGTTTCACAGTTCAATAGGTCAGTGTAAAATAATTATGTGGGGGTCAAGTCTCCATCCCATGTTATTTACAATCTCAAACAACGAAAGCTCACTTTCTACAGTTCACCAAAGTTTCTAAGTTACTACTTTTTACTCAAAGATCTAATGTCTGCTGATCTCTCTCAATCTTATGGCTGAGATTAACATAATTGCAAAAGGCAACATCAACTCAAATTTTAGGCTGCATTTGAAACCATCAAACAATTTCCAGCAAGATGTTTTTCGAAGGACAGAGGGAGTATATGACTTCCATTTGTCTAGGAATAATGCAGGTAAACCTACACAAAGAGCACACATACATACGTCCATACATGGTAATTTCTAACTGCTCATGATGTGAAACCAGAGGCATACAAAAGGTATAATTCCCATATACGGATGAACTTCTCATCAAAGTCTTAGTTTCAAAACGTGTCTGCAAGAAAAAGGAATAGATTGGAAATTAATACTAACTAAGCGACCAAGTGGAACATATATGTATATAATCGTCACAGCAGTATTCTTCCTGTAGTGAGTGTGAAGTGATCCTTACTCTTTGTTGCCATGAGTTAAACATGACAAGTGATACTTACTCTTACCCCCACCTGCACCTCATTCGCGTTGTTGCTCTTCCGTCGTGGCCGTGCAGCCGCTGCCGCTGCACGCTACACATGTGTTGTTGTCCGCCGATGTGCCGCTGCTCCCTGCCGCAGTCGCCTCCCCAGGCGACCCCACAAGTCACAACCATTCATATCCTCTGAAACATCATTCTGTTTATTCACAAATTTTACTTCAGAAAATATTTAAAAATAAAATGGTGCTTCATCTTATACGAAAAATGAAATATCCGTAAATATAACTTCATGGACTGTAGTGTTAATAAAAAATTACATCGCAATAACTTTTTAAAACACAGAACTGCACCGGAAAAATCGGATCCTTCCATCTAGGAAGGTGATCTTCGTGCCCTTCTTCCACCGCGGCTTGACATCGATAGTCAGGATCTCCTCCAGCCGGATGGTCTTTCTAAAAATAGTCGCCATCAGGAATTGGCGTTTAGTGTTTATTTTAGCACCTAAAATAAGTTTGTTGTTCTATTAAAGACATGCACCCAAAACTGAAACTACTCCAAAATGACCGAGCAAGCTAAAAATTGAAGGTGGCTTAAATATTAGTAAGAACCGACCAGGCTGAACTATTTGACTGAACCAACAGAGATGTTGCACTGCTAATAATCTATCTTTAGTATAGATCATGGACAATGGTGCTTGTCGCTGCATCTACTAAAGAAATCAAACATACCCAAGTGGTCAACTACACATTTCTCAAGTTTAATCTTGGGAACTCATGTACCTCATACTAATATTAAATAATTCAGAATGATTGAGGAAGCTAAAATCCAAAGATGGCTTAAAATTCCTGAAAACTGTCAAAATCAATAGTACAACTGAATTGTCAAATGAAAAAAAAGAAGTAAATAGAATTTATCAAGTTTAACCTAAACCAACTAACACAGTCTCAATATTCAAGAATGTAGTGGCCCTTGATTCTCTTAATCAGAGATAACAAATAACCACATGTGTACAACAGAGGGAAGCAGAGCATACTCATATATGTACCACACTTGAATTTCCTGTAAATATAAGAGGGGGTAGGGAAAAGAGATTACTTACAAAGATTCATTCGGTAAGAACTGAGCGGTGAAAAGTTTCCACTTATTATCCCATCTCACCATGAGCACCAATACATCAGTGACGGATATGAAATTGCAACCACAAGCATCGGTCAATATCGATCTTGGTATATGTATGTATGTACCTTAGCATGGTCCTCGCGGTTGGTTCGGATGAAGCTGACCTTTCAGTGATTCCGTCCTTGATGGTGAGGCTGAAGCTGTCTTCACCGGCGGCTTGCCTTTTCCATATGTGTGTGTCCTCCTGTAAGAAAAATCCATCCAGCTGCCTGCATGTCTACTTCTTGTGTATGCGCATATCTTGACGAACTGGTTTTCTGGATCCGCCGCTCGTTCTGGGCGTCGGGTTGAAGAAGGTGCCAGATCTTTAACTTTGAAGGGCGAGGGGCTAGCGAGGAGATGAATCGGCCACTCGCCGCTGTCGAGCCGTCATCGTCGCATAGATGTAATCGAGCCACCGCCGCCTCCGTCGCCGCCCGACTGCTTCTCCCCGTCAACCCCTGACTGCTGTGGGCGGCGGCAGGGCAACCCTAGCGCCCAATCCAACCCCGCGCGCCAGGCAGGTGCGGGAGCACGCTCGCCGGCGAGCACGCCCTGTGCCGCCGCCAGGCCTGTCATTCTCCCCCCTCTCCTGAAGATGCGCCTCGGCAGGCCGAACGAATGCATGCGAACGCCATAATGCCGAACGTGGGACATGCCGCTGCATGCAGGCCTTTAATCACGCGAATCAGTTAAATTTTTGCTCGCAGCGGAACGTTCCGTCCTCTCGATGGATAGATGGCAGAGTTTCGTCCGCTTCTCTAAATTGCTAAACGTATACAGATGAGGGTTATTAACGGTTAGATCTAATTAGGTGGATCAAATCGTGAGGTGGTATTTTATCTTGGTTGTTTCGTGTACGTGTTTTTGGGTGCGTTTAGAGAAGAATATGTTTGCTTGTTTAATAGTAGTAGAGACTAAATTGCTAAACGTACACAGATGAGGGTTATTAACGGTTAGATCTAATTAGGTGGATCGAATCGTGAGGTGGTATTTTATCTTGGTTGTTTTGTGTACGTGTTTTTGGGTGCGTTTATAGAAGAATATGTTTGCTTGTTTAATAGTAGTAGAGATTCATCTGAACGAACTTGACCTTCCTGTCCCTTACCGCACAATTCACAATGACAAACAAGGAAGTAGTCACCGGAAATGAGTGATCAGCATGCGCCTGGCCGGAACCCAACGACGCTCTGGCCGACGTTGAGCAACACCTCCAGCGTCCGCTGCTGCACGTTGCCGATGACGCTGGGGACGCCGCTGGGGTTGGTGATGGCAGCGAACGCGAGACAGTTGCCTATGATGACCCCGCTACGGTCGAGGTTGACGACCGCGCCGCCGTCGAACACCAGCGCGACGTCCGGCACTGTGATGCTGTCCAGCTCCAGCCCTGTGAAGTCGAAGCACGTGTCCAGTATGCTCCTGGCCGGCATCGTCTTGTACTGCATCATGCTGGCCTTGAACGCCGTCTTGAGCGCCGTGTACGCCGCCGGCGGCAGCCGCGTAATGTACGCACCGGAGCTCACCAACGACCCGGCGGCGAAGGCGGAAGGCGGTATGTTGAGCTGCGTCCCGTTCACAACTATGTCCTGCAGGAGCACGCCATGGAACGTCGGCACCTGTTCCCATCTGATCATCGGCGTCGACAGGAAGCCCGACGTGTCGTTCGGCGCGCCGAGCGTGAGAAACCCGGACGTGGCATTGGTCGGCGGGAGGCAGTACGAGTAGGCCTTGCCGTACGTCGCCTCCGTCTGCGACACGAGCGACTGCACGTCGCCGCCGAGCCCCATGAGCCCGTCCATGCTGTCCTCCACCTCCGCCTCATCCTGCCTGCAACCGAACTGGAAGTTCTCGGCCGTGTCGGAGGAGCTCAGCACCAGCGTGTCGGAGCCGTACGTCGCGGTGTTGTTCGGCTGATTAGTGTACTCGATAACGTACTGGCACGTTGAGTCGGAGCAGCCGTTGCCATTGTTGCCGAGCTGCGTGCACTCCGCGGCGCTGCAGGAGAAGGGGGCGTAGGTGGCCGACTTGCTGGGGTCGAAGAGCGTCGACCCGGTCGGGGAGCGGCAGTGCACCCACGACACGTCGCCGCTGGTGTCGACCATCATGGTCTAGGTCACGACAGGGGAGCCGATGCCGACGGTGATCACGTACTGCAGCGTGCCGAGGGCGAGTCCCAGCTCGGTCGGCACGGTGAGATCCAATGGCTGGAGCCCGTCGGTCCCAGAGAACTTCCGTTGCACGTACTTGGCCCGGAGCTAGTCGGCGCGGAGCAGCTCCGCGACGGTCGGCTCCACCGTGGACGGCGCCGGCGAGCACGGGCCATACCGGTGGTTCAGCGGCACCGTGGGTCCACTGGACGACGAGGGAGTCGCTATAAAATTTACAAACGAGGTTAAACCACGATCATCACAACTGCACTGGACAATTTTTAGTGTGCTGTACCTGTACGTACCTGGTTGCTCGGCGCAGACGGCTTCAGCACGGGCAACGGCAGAATAGTAGCTGCACAGCAGGAGAAGCAGCAGCTGCGAAACAGATGACATGGCTGTCATCAATCCTTGCTTCATTGCTTCTCTCTCAGAGCCAATGCTGGATTGAATTGAACTGGTTAATTGTAGCTCTAAATTCCAAGCTTATATAGATAGATGGGAGCTCCGGATCACAAACACGCACGCCGCCTGGAACGGGCATCGCAGTTGACTCTGCACATATGTATGCAACTTGGCAAGTGTACGAACTGGCGCTGCAATGCAGGATGGATTATCCAGTTCGTGATGCTGCGGCACATACGTAGGTATTGCTCAGTAATGGGTTATTTTCTCTTCTACGATAATCTGCGATTGTATTGATTGGTTGGTTGACATGAGATTTTTGGATTTTTCTGGCAAAATCTGATGCCTTACGTCAATTGTTATTAGTGGATCGACCTGGACCAAGTCTATACGTTGTCCACGGAGAGACGATTCATGGATTTAGTCTTTAACCAAACATGACAAAGAGGATCGCTCATACCTTCACATATTGCATTTAATATTATTTCTTGAATTCTTCTCTAAACTATACACTCTCCGTTTTTATTTACTCAGCATTTTAGAGTTCACTGAAGTCAAATTTCATAAAGTTTGACCAAGTTTATAAAAAATAATATAAACATTTGTCATAACAAATCTATGATGTGAAAGCACATTCAATACTAAATCTAATTTTATCGATTTGTTATTGTTTATGTTAATATTATTTTTTATAAACTTGGTCAAAGTTTATAAAGCTTGATTTTTATCAAAGCTAATACGCGGACTAAATAAAAATGAAGGGAGTTTGAACCTTGTTTACCTCTTTTGTCATGTTGATGAGATGCGTCTTGGACCTCTCTAAACTATGAGCCTTGTTTACCCCTCCTTTATTAATGAGATGAGCCAAATCTTTTGACTCCGTTTTGAAAAAAACAGAAAAGCATGAATTCTTCTCAGAACTTGTTCATGGATGTGTTTTGACATGCCTCCACAACTTGCTATTAATTTTATTTCTTGAATTCTTCTCAGAGCATTTGATAGGCATATATGGCAGCAAAAATGCTTTGGTCAAATCACTAAACAACACTAGCCAGAACTTGTTCAACACTCCTGTTCGATGCCGCTATTTAAATTTTGGACGCAATGAAGTCTCAAAATCTGTGTTTTGAACATCTTAACGCCATAGCCACCTCCGAGTCGCCCCGGACGGCCTTGAACTTTGAAAGCAGGAGCGGACCCAGCCGAAAAGGCAAATGGAGACCCAAAGTCAATGGGGACACAGATGTTGGGCCATTGGGGCCAATAAATAAACCATTGGACCTCAAAGCTGCAACATTAGATATTGAGTTGGGGCCTAGGCTCCCATACGGCACAATGTAGATTCACACTTGTCTTGAGGTACCCACAGCGGCACAGCCACCACCACTTCTAGCTCTCCTCCCCGTCAAATTCCGCCGCCATTGTTGATTTTACAAGCTTACCTCCACGACTCCTCCAACTCTTCACTTTGATCCAGCTATGTGTCCAAATTACCGGTTGTACTTTGTGTGTCCACAATGATTGTACTGGAGCTTAGGGTACTGTCGTGGTCGTGATCGTCACTTCCTGCTAGTGGTGGTGCTAGAACTGTGATATCAATCCAGCTAAACTCTTACTCCTTAGGTGAATTTCGTCACCAATATAAAAAACTAAGTTTTTTTTGCACAATTCAAAAATAGGGTACGGTGTCGCCATTGCTTCCCGGGACTTGCGGTGCGCACTTTTTTAGGTCTACCTTCGCCTGGCTTCCTCCTCTTTGCAATGCCTCGAGTTGTCGCTCTGCTTCGACGATGGGAAGTCGGTCATTATTTGCACGGGTGCGAATATAGTGGTGACAACCCAACTGTCAGCAACCTGCATCCTCTGAGTCAACACCATTGTAAGTTCAGTTATATGCAGTGTGTCGGTTCAGCCACAGTTATGAAGATCCGACGGCTGAGATGGCGGAGCGAGATGGACGGTCGATGCAGCACCAAGCACTGCCTTTCTTTTCACCTCGCATTCCAGCTCGGTGCTGGACTATAAGGCGCCTGCGTGCGCATCACTGAGAACCATTCAATCATTGTATCCCCAAACTATCAAACCCTAGTTTATTTAGCTACTGCTGTAGAAATCCCAAATTCATAGCTGGGTCTCCGAGATTGGGAGTTAAATTCAGTTCCAATTGCATTATTCCCCTGTTCTGTAACTCATATCATAGTTGGGATCTAACAAATTGGTATCAGATGTCATCGGTCCTCGGCGGCGCGGCGGCGGCGTGAGGAAAGGAGGCGAACGGCGGCGGTAGACCAGTTCGGGCACAAGTCGACAGCTAGGTGCGGTTGCCGGCGAGATCCTCTCCTGGTAGTAAAATCCCGTGACCAAGGTCGGCTCGTGTGCCTTCGGCGGCGAGGAGCGCTGGTGGCGGCAGGGAGCCGAGATCTCGCGAGGGTTCCAAGGCTCGTCCTTGTGGTAAAATTCCGGAGCCGGATCTCGTTCCATGGCGAAATCGAAGGGCGAGGACAAGGCGGATGCCGCCGAAGTTGCAGAGATGAAGCTGGACATGGAGCAGCTAGACGGCAAGGTCGACGGCCTCCATACCAAGGTGGAGAGCGTGCGCACAGAGGTTACTGATGTCAAGAAGCAGCTCACATGGCTGGAAGAATTGATGTTGCGGATGGAGGAGAAGCTGGACACTTCCCCGCGTCCCAGAGTAACAACAGCAGAAGAGGCGAGACCAGGGCAGCAACAGCAGTGCCAAGTCCAACCACAACAGCAGCAACAACCGCCTCCCCAGCAGCCTGGCCAAGTTAACAGGACCCTGGCAAATACATCGCCTCTATTGAACAGGGGGACACCAGTTTGGAGACGCCGAGGGCAGGAACAAGCGCTCAACTTTGGTTGGGCAGAAGAGCAGCAACAACAATACATGGATCAGCAACCATACACACAATAGCCCCAAGTCAATTACGCCATGCAAGGGCAGTATAATGACAATCCTGATTATTCTCAAGCTCAACAGCAACAAATATACTACCCACCTGCATATCAGCATCAGGAGTACTACCCAAATCAGCGTCATGTCCCACAACATCAGTTTTACCCAATCAGACCCCCACCACCCCCTCCTCCACACTATTATCCCCCTGAACAAGTCCCATATGAATACCACCATTACTATCCACCAGAGCCACAGTACATGCAAGCCCCCCCTCCACAAAACAGAGAGCAACACCAGTTCCAGCAAAACCCAGAGCAAGTCAGGCACTTTGACAGACACTATGACAATAACAGAGGTCAAGACAGAGATGCCCACTTCTACAGATCAATTGCCAAAGCTCCTAGAATAGAATTCCCTAGATTTGATGGTACAAATCCAATGGAATGGCTTCGGATGACAGAGATGGTCCATGTACCAGAAGAAGCAAAATGGGACTATGCCCAGATGTATCTCACTGGTAGAGCTGCTACTTGATTAAGAAACTCTGGCATTCTTCAGGAAAACTTGACATGGGACCAGTTCTGTGCAGCAATCCTTAAACGATTTTCTGGAGATAGCTCTTATGAGATAGTGGAAAATTTCAACTCCTTCAAACAGGGAGCTGATTCAGTTGCTGCCTATACTGATAAATTCGAGGAAAGAATGGCTGCATACAAAAAAGAGAATCCTGGAGCTGCTGAAGGATACTATGTCAAGTGCTACATCAATGGGTTAAGACCTGAAATCAAACACTACCTGAAGCCCTTTAAACCAATTACACTGTATGATGCAGTAGAAAATGCCAGGGACATGGAAATGGGAGTTCAAGCCCAAGCAAACCAGAAAAGATATACACCCCATAGTGGGTATGCGAAGACAAACAACTTTGCTCATTTCCCCAATAAATATAAGCAAAATGAGACACCACAGAGGAGGGAAGGAGAGGACAAGACAACTAAAACTGAACAGAAATTCAGAGAGCCTGGCACTTGCAGATATTGTGGAGGCAAGTGGTTCTTTGGCCACAAATGCGCACAATATAAGACACTTAACCTCATGGCCACTGAAGAGCATACTGAAGAGTCACCTGATGAAATGTTGCAAGGACAGGACTAACTTGAAGACAACACCGCACCAGTGTCACATCCCTAGTTCTGGTATGACCTAGACTACCTAGTCATTTGTGCATCATGTTTAAATTCCATTTAATTTTGAAATGGGGATTTGTGAAACCCTCAGAATCATTTCTGGAAATGACCCAGATAAAAATTTCTCCAAAAAGGCCCAAGAAAATGCTCATGTTGCTCTCTGAAAATATTGGACAGAGATAAAAATCAAACCAATATTTTTAGGAGCTCATAAGTATTTATTTTGGGCATTTGGAATTAATGCATAATTATTTGCATTGTATATATATATGTTATATATATAATATATGTCCAAAAATTGTGCCACTTGTTGAGGAGCTCTGGAATAATATCATTAGTTCCTACAAAAATTGGCATAAGGAAATAAAATGATTTAGTATTATTATTAAATCAAAACAAATGTCAGAAAAATAGAAAAGAAAAACAAAACAGGAGAAAAACCTGGTGCTTACCTCCCTGTGCAGCCTGGGACTGTGCGGCCTGGCCTGGCCCAGCAAGCCGGCCCAGCCCACCACCGCCGTCGTCCTCCTAGTGCCAGTCGGCCAGGCGTGTGGCCGACGCGCGCGCATGGGCAGAGCGCCACGCCACCAGCTCGCCTGCCTGCCTCCCCTGCCAGCGCGACGCCGAGATGCCTCTTCCCGGTGCCGCCCCGATCCCCCTGGCCTCACCCCCTTTTTTCCCGTGCCTCTCCCCTCCTCTGGCTCCCTCTCCCTCTCTTCACCGAGCGCACCGGAGAGCGCCGCTGCTCGCCGCCGTGGCCCACCGGCCACCCCTCGCCCTGCCGCTGCGCCCAGAAGTTCCGCCACATCGCCGGCTACCTCTCCGTCAAGCCACGCGCCTCGGGAGGCCCTGGAGAGTCGCCATCGCCGTCGTCTTCATCTCCGGTCGCCGGAGATCGTCTTTGCCGCCCCGCCGTCTTCAGCGCGTCCCCGAGCTCGCCGACAAGCCCCTCGAGTCCGCCGTGAGCATCTCCCCGTTTCCCCTCTCTTCTCCCCCTCGTTCCCGCGTCGTAGCCGTCGTTTCCACCGTGGCCGAAGCCATCGTCGCCGCAGCTCCTCGCCGTCGTGGCCACAGCCGCGCACGCTCACAACAGAGCGCCTCACCGTGCTCAGGAAGCTCCCAGGATCCTAACGCACACACCCACTCGCCCTCTCGTGCACCGTAGCGCCGAACCCAACCCCGACCGAGCTTCGGCCGCCGCCGAGCTCGTCGCCAGCGCCACTCCGGCCACTCCCCGGCCGAGCCACCACCACGGTTGGATGCGGACGAGCGTCCGCATCCCATAGTTGTGCTTCGCGCGCTAAACGGAGCCCTGTGGGCGATTTCCGCGGTGCCCCGCCGTCTCGGGCCTTGCCGGCGGCTTAACGCCGGTGAGGTTTGACCCTTTGACCTCGCCGGCCGTCAGGTGGGCCCCGTGGGTCAGGTGATTAGCTTAAGGCTAATCACCATCTATCTAACCCTAACGCTGACAGTGGGCCCCTGCGTGCTAATCTTTTAATTAGATTAGTAAAACCCCCTTGTTTAACACTGTGTCACTCCACACGTCAGGTTTGACCTGGTTAGCACCGTTGACCTGCTGAGGCAGACATGACGTCATGCTGACGCAGTTATCCATTTTCTGGATTTAAATTAAATCAAGAAATTCCAGAAAATGATTCAAACTTCAAAAAATCATAGAAATTCAACCGTAGCTCAGATTGAAATAATTTATATATGAAAAATTATCAAAAAATGCAATCTTTCCATCTGTTCTAGTTTCATGCATGACAAACCAACTTATACCTACTGTATAAGTGAAACACTAAACTGGCTTATATAAAGAGCTTATTTTGGAGATGCATTTGAATCTTTGGTTCAAATGGATTTCACCCAAATGATTGCTAGCTGCATTAGCTCAAACAACATCACATCTACATGCCATGATCATGCATCATATTGTTGCATATGCTTGTGTTTTGATTGTCAACACCGTTCCTTCTCGATAGGTCCTGCTCCGGAGAGTGTTCCAGAGTACCTGTCTGAGGAGCAGTGCCTTCCTTGTTGATCTACCAGGCAAGCAAACCCCCTTGTTCATTCCGATAAAATCCTACTCTCTCGCTCCTGCTCTCAGTTATTGCATTAGGACAACAACGATTCATCTGCTACTTTGTGCTGCGGTAGTTGAACCCATTCCTCTGCATGACCTGTCATTGCCACAGTAAATAGTTGAAACCCACTAGCATGTGTAGGAGTTGATTGAGCCATGTTGTGTTCCTACCATGCCATGCCTGCTATTGCTTAGAGTTGTGTCAGGTCTAATTCATTGGGAATGAATTGGAGTGCAGTTCTATGTTTTGATGCTGAGAGTGAAGTGTGTGAACACGATTTGGTAAAGGTAGCGGTGAGAGGCCATGTAGGAGTTCATGGTGGGTTGTCTCACTGGAACCGTCCTTAAGCACTGAGGTC
Organism: Triticum dicoccoides; assembly: GCF_002162155.2. NCBI lineage: Eukaryota > Viridiplantae > Streptophyta > Magnoliopsida > Poales > Poaceae > Triticum > Triticum dicoccoides. The sequence continues at coordinate 559,228,705 of NC_041391.1, read as the reverse complement.
TATGTATGTTGTCCAATGACTCGATACTACCACACATTGGGTTCCGGTAACTCGACCCCTCTCGACTTATTAACCAACTTGGTCTCTGTCCAGGAGTCGCAACTAGTTTCTGGTGTTTGTAGGTAGTGCTATTTTTCTACCAAGTGGCACCCGGCAGGGTGGGCTTGGGACAGACTAGGCACACGTGGCCTGGTGTACCGAGTGGCACCCAGATGGTGGGCTCGGGAACCCTGCACACATCGTTTGGGGCCGTGAGCGACATCCCGGCCGGATCTCCTTGCGGATGGAACCCGAATAGGCGATAAACCTGGGCTAGAGTCTTGTGTGGTTAGTCAGGTCGTGGCCGACACCCTCGCCAGGCTTTCGCTTGAAGGTTGCCGAGATACATGACGTGTACATGGCGGTAAGTGGCAAGAGCATGTGTGAAGAAGTACACCCCTGCAGGGTTAACATGATCTATTCGAATAGCCGGGTCCGCGGTTATGGACTTCTTGGATGCTTACATGGTACATAGACAACTTGAAGTGGATACTCTAAAATGCTCAAGACAAGTGTGAGTGCTATGGATGGCCTTCTCGTAGGGAGAGGGGATGAATCCATAGTAGTGTATTGTGTGGTGATTAGTGGACTCGTGTGCGCCATATCACCTCAAAGAATTTCTGGTAGTCGTAGAACAGGATAGCCACAGAGTCAAAGCTGGCTTGCTGCAACTAAACCCCACATTACCCTCTTGATACAAGTGCATGTGATAGGATCTGATGTAAGTCTTGCTGAGTACCTTTGTACTCATGTTGCTTTATTTATGTTTTTGCAGCGGAGACTTCGGTCTTACTAGTGTTCTCGTGGGCTTCGACGAGTAGCTTGTACCTCAGCTACGATCTCGATCGGATGTTGTAGATAGTCAGGCTCTTTAGCCTTTTTCATTTGTAGATGTCTGTACTCAGACATGTAATGCTTCCGCTTGTTGCTTGTTTGCTCTGAATGTTGGGTCATGTGACCCCTGTTTGTAATAAATGCTATGATGGCTCTTCCAAGCCTTTATCTATATGAGTTGTTGAGTTATGTTGTGATGCCATGTTGTACAGCACATACTTGCATGTTATGCGTACGTGTAATGTGTATTGCTATGTGTGGGATCTGACTATCTAGTTGTTTATCCTTAGTAGCCTCTCTTACCGGGAAATGTCTCCTAGTGCTTCCACTGAGCCCTGGTAGCTTGCTACTGCTCCGGAACACTTAGGCTGGCCGGCATGTGTCCTTCTTCATTCCTGTGTCTGTCCCTTCGGGGAAATGTCACGCGGTGTCTACCGAGTCCTGTTAGCCTGCTACAGTCGGTTCACGGAGTCCTGTTAGCCCAGTGCTACAGCCCGGATTCACTCGCTGATGACCGACACGTTCGATGCTGGGTCATGTATGCCTGTCCCTGTAAGTTAGTGCCACTTTGGGTTTACGACTAGCCATGTCAGCCCGGGTTCTTTGTCATATGGATGCTAGCAACACTATCATATACGTGTGCCAAAAGGCGCAAACGGTCCCGGGCATGGTAAGGCGACACCCGTGGGAATACCGTGCGTGAGGCCGCAAAGTGATATGAGGTGTTACATGCTAGATCGGTGTGGCATGGAATCGGGGTCCTGACAGCTTTGGTATCAGAGCCTGACTGCCTGTAGGATCACCAAGCCAAACTGGTCGAAGTTGAGTCTAGAAATTCTTTAGTTATGTAAGGGAATTGATTGTGGGAAGGAACGTAAGGCTCTTTTACTCCTTATACCTCATGGCCTTCTGATCTGAGTCATCCTACCTTTCCTACAGGGTTAAGGAACTAGGCTTTCTCTTCCGTCTATCAGGATCACGTGCTACTACTCCGTAGTCCCATAGGATTGGTTGATCAGAGTCATACCCCAGTTTTCGAGTACTTCCGGTGTAGCCTGTTTAGTATGATCTCAGAACCTTGAGTGGTGATGTTGAGTATGTTACTACCCCATTTTAGCAGGATGTCCCATTTTGAGCATTTTACCGCCGTTATGCTGCCGGAATTGCCCTAGGAGTTCGAGAGTTACTAATTTCCTTGTCCTACATTCTATAGCCTGTAGTTGATGCTGATTCCGTCCTTGGTTTCGTTTCTTAGGATGTCATCAGCTAAGCGAAGTTCTGTTGCTCGTAGCCAGAACCACGGAGATGGTAGGGATGAGGATCCTCCTGACCCACCTTCGTTGACAGAGTTCATGTTAGAAATGGAGAGGAACAAGAGTGAGTCTAACCGCTTGTTGGCACGTATCGAGGAGAACACCGCACATCAGTTCAAAGGGTCTGTAACCATTCATGACTTCATTCGCTTGCACCCACCTACCTTTCATCATTCCATTGAGCCACTCGATGCAGATGACTGGCTCCGTAGCATCACTCATAAGCTGCGTTCCGCAAACGTAGCTGAAGATGACAAGGTCACCTATGCCACATACCACCTGGAAGGTCCTGCTAGTCTTTGGTGGCAGAACTATGAGGCTATGCTTCCAGCTGGTCAGATTCCTACATGGAGAGATTTCACTGAGGCTTTTCGCGAGCATCACATTCCTGAAGCCCTCATCGATCGCAAGAGAGAAGAGTTCTGTAGTTTCACCCAGGGTAAGATGGCTGTTGATGCTTACAGTAGAGAGTTTGAGAACCTTGCCCTCTATGCTTCAGAAGAGGTGTCCACGGACGCCAAGAAGCAGGCTAGGTTCCGGAAGGGTCTCAACCCCAAGTTGCGTCGTGATCTCCACCTACATCATTGTGATACATCCCAAGCTCTTGTGAACAAGGCCATCAATGCAGAGACAGCTCAGCTCACTTACGAGGAGTCTCGTAAGCACGCCCGTGATTTGGGATCTTCTTCCGGTTCTAGTTCTCAGAAGCGCCGGATTTGGGTTCCAAACTCCGATCTTCCTTCTGGATATACACCAAGGCCATCTCATGTGGTGCCTCACCCAGCTCAGTCGTATGTTCCACCCAGGCCTACTGGTAGACCGCTTGTCATGCGGGTCCACGTCCAACTTCAGGGACTTGCTTCACATGCGGGAAGCCAGGACACTATGCACGTGACTGCTCTCAGGCTAGTTATGCTCCACCCCAGCCCGAGAAGTCTGTTGGCTGTGTCAAGCCATCACGCAAGATGATCAGAGTTAAGTCAGCTCCCACTGAACGTGGACGTGTGCATCACGTATCAGCTAAAGACGCTCATGATGATCCAGATGTCGTTCTTGGTACACTCCTCGTCAACTGTCACCCAGCATCAGTTTTATTCGATACTGGAGCATCTCATTCTTTCATTTCTGAAGGATATGCTCGTTTGCACGACATGTCATTTTGTGATATGCCAACTCCACTTGAAATCCAAACCCCAGGGTCTAGATGGCAAACCACCAGAATCAGCTATGGTAATGAAATCCTTGTTGATAGACTTGTATTTCTTGCATCACTTGTAGCCCTCAAGTCCTCAGATATTAACATCATCTTGGGTATGGACTGGATGACAGCTCATCATGCCAAGATTGATTGTTACACCAGGTCTGTTCAGCTTACACACCCATCTGGCAAGATAGTCACTGTCTCCACCAGAGTTGCAAAGCGTCAGCTCTATTCTCTTAATGCCAGCCCTCTTCCAGACCTTGAAGATATCCCGGTAGTCCGTGACTTTCCGGATGTCTTTCCAGAGGAACTGCCAGGCATTCCACCTGACAGAGATGTAGAGTTCGTCATAGATCTTATCCCAGGAACAGCTCCAATCTCTAGGAGACCTTACAAGATGGCACCCTTAGAACTAGCCGAGCTTAAGAAACAACTTGATGAGTCCTTGCAAAAGGGTTTCATCCGTCCTAGTTCTTCTCCTTGGGCTTGCCCTGTCCTCTTCGTCAAGAAGAAGGATGGTACGGACCGGATGGTTGTGGATTATCGTCCCGTTAATTTGGTCACGATAGAGAACAAGTATCCGCTCCCCAGGATCAACGAACTGTATGATCAGCTCGCTGGATCCTCAGTCTTCTCCAAGATGGATCTGAGGTTAGGCTACCACCAAATCAAGATCAGAAACGGGGACATCCCCAAGACAGCCTTTGTCACTCATTATGGCCAGTACGAGTACACCGTCATGTCCTTCGGTCTAACCAACGCCCCAGCCACTTTCTCCCGCTTGATGAACTCGATCTTCATGGAGTACTTAGATAAGTTTGTCGTGGTTTACCTCGATGATATTCTTATTTACTAGAAGAACGAGGAAGAGCATGCCGAACATCTTAGACTTGTGTTAGAAAAACTCAGAGAGCACCGCCTTTATGCCAAGTTCTCCAAGTGTGAATTTTGGTTGCCAGAAGTGACCTACCTAGGCCACGTAATCTCTGGTAAGGGCATTGCTGTCAATCCTGAGAGAGTTAAGGCCGTTCTCGATTGGACTCCACCTGAAACCGTTAAACAAGTTAGGAGTTTCCTTGGTCTAGCCAGCTATTGTCGCCGCTTTGTTGAAAACTTCTCCAAAGTAGCCAAACCCCTGACGGAACTTCTCAAGAAAGATAAAAAGTTTGAGTGGTCCCCATAGTGTGAGTACAGTTTTCAGGAACTGAAAAGACGCCTGACTTCTGCTCCCATACTTGTGCCACCGGATTTCACTAAAGACTTTGTTATCTACTGCGATGCCTCACGACAGGGACTAGGTTGCATTCTTATGCAGGATCGTCATGTGATTGCCTATGCATCTTGACAGTTGCATCCACATGAGGAGAATTATCCTATACATGATCTAGAGCTTGCAGCCGTAGTCTATGCACTCAAGACCTGGCGACATTACCTTCTTGGTAAACGTTGCGAGATCTACACCGATCACCAGAGCCTCAAGTATATCTTCACCCAACCAGATTTGAACCTTAGGCAAAGACGTTGGTTGGAGTTGATCACAGATTATGATCTAGGGATTACCTACACTCCAGGCAAAGCCAATGTCATGGCTGATGCACTAAGCCGTAAATCCTATTGCAACAATCTCATGTTGCAGCAAGGTCAACCACTTCTCCATGAGGAATTCTGTAAGCTCAATCTTCACATTGCTCCTCACAGATTCCTTTTGTGACGCCCGGATAATCATGCTACAGTAATCTCACATTAATGGTGCCACGTCACCTCTGACACTGTAGTTAATCTCGGGTTAATTCAAAACCGCTTCAAAATTCAAACTCAAATTAATGTCAACAATAAAAGTTTTCAAAAGTTGAAACAAAAATGTTTGGTGGGTGTCGGGTATTACAAGGGTGATTATAATAAAGCAAACACATTTTTATAAAATGCCTAAATGATTTAAAATGAAATAAAACAGAAAAGAAAATAAATAAAAGAA
>NC_041391.1:559187659-559222989 GCF_002162155.2 Triticum dicoccoides | reverse complement strand
TCTCGATCCACTCCGCTCCCTCTCCCTCGCCCGATCTCGATTCTGGATCGAGCCCCGCCCCACCGTCGCGCCTCATCCCGCCACTACTTCGCTGGAGCCACCCCATCGCCGGAGCCCCTCCTCGTCCTCTTCCCCGCCAGATCCCCTGAGCCCGATGCCGGCGCCCAACCCGACGCCGCCCAGCCGCCTCGCCTCCTCCCCGACATGCTCATCCACCGACCTCGACGCCGCTGGACTCCGCCGTCGTCGGAGCTGCCTCGCGGAGCGCCCTGCCGTCCTCCTCTTCGACTCCTCGCCGGACGTCCTCCTCTACGTCGCCGTCGTCCCCATCCTCCTCCCCAAAGGCTCCACCGAGCCTCGCCGACCCTCTTCTCTGCAACGCTGGTGAGGCCACGGCCTCCCTCTCCTCTTCTCCCCCTCTCTATTGCACGTCACCAGCCCGCACCCCGTTCGCCCCTGCTCGACCCAGAGCGCGCGGCCATGCGCTCCCATGCGCCCCCGCACGCGCGACCAACGCCATCCAGCCGCAGCCACGACGCCCGTCGCCCCCTGCTGCCCGCGCCCGCCGCCTGCTGTGCGTGCCCGCATGAAACCACCCCGGAGCCGGCCACAACGCCCGCACACCCGCGCCAGCCTTCCCCGGCTGAGCCCCGCCGTGGCCTCCGTCGGCCGCCCCGCTGGATCCAGCGGCACCGCGCGGGTCCGTTCCCTCGGGCATGCGCCCGTTTGTGCGCCCGTGAGCCCCTGCGCCCGAACGCCCAGCGCCCGTTAAGGCCCTGGGCCACTTACATGCGGGCCCCACCGCCCAGAACGTTTTATAAAACAAAAGAGTTAAAAAAATAACTAAATAAATAATAATAATTAAATTAATTAATTAAGGAATTAATTAAGTTAATTAATCACAATTGGATTAACCTAATTAACTAATTAGTTTAATTAAACAGTGGTTAGCTTAGTTAAACACTAATTAGGCTAATTAGTCAATGACCAGTGGGACCCACACGTCAGCGACCCAGTCAACACCTATGTTGACTGCTGATGTCATGCTGACATCATGATGACGTCAGCAAACACTGTTCTGGATAATGTTGACTTAAAATATTTAAGTTAATCCTAAAAATGATTTAAATCTTTTAAAATTAATACAAAATAAACCGTAGCTCAGATGAAAATACTTTCTACATGAAAGTTACTCAGAACGACGAGACGATTCCGGATACGCAACCCGTTCGTCCGCCACACCCCCCTAACCTATCGAACTCGCAACTTTCCCCCTCCGGCTCCTCTACCCAAAAACACGGAACCCCGGGAATACTTCCCGGATGCTTCCCCCCTTCACCAGTATCACCTCATACCGCGTTAGAACACGTCTAGCTCTGCCTGTTATCCTGTTATGCACTTGCTTGCTATGTATTTACTGTTTCTCCCCCCTCTTCTCTTTGGTAGACCCCGTGACGATGCTGATGCCCCAGTTCGACTACGGAGTTGATGACCCCTCTCTCTTGCCAGAGCAACCAGGCAAGCCCCCCCCCCTTGATCACCAGATATCGCCTACTCTTCTCTATACTGCTTGCATTAGAGTAGTGTAGCATCTTACTGCTTTCCGTTAATCCTATTCTGATGCATAGCCTGACCTTGTTGCTACATCTGGTGATACCTTACCTGCAATCCTAAATACTTAGTATAGGATGCTAGTTTATCATCATTGGCCCTACATTCTTGTCAGTCTGCCTTGCTATACTATTGGGCCGTGATCACTCGGGAGGTGATCACGGGTATATACTATACATACATACATTCTATACAGATGGTGACTAAAGTCGGGTCAGCTCGAAGAGTACCCGCGAGTGATTCACGGATTGGGGGCTGAAAGGACCTTTGTCCCGGCGGCCCTCTGTGTGGATCTTTGTGGCGGAGCGATAGGGCAAGTTGAGACCGCCTAGGAGAGAGGTGGGCCTGGCCCTGTTCGGCGTTCGCGGACACTTAACACGCTTAACGAGATCTTGGTATTTGATCTGAGTTGGCTACGAGCCTATACGCACTAACCAACTACGTGGGAAAGATATGGGCACTCGGCGTCGTGGTATCAGCCGAAGCACTTCAAACGTCAGCGACGGAGCGGCGCGCGCCGAATTGGACTGGAACGCCACTAGGCTAGGTCTGCTTTCGGCCGCCCACGCAACGTGCAGGTGTGCTCAGGGCGATGGGCCCAGACCCCTGCGCGCTTACGTTTAGACCGGCGTGCTGGCCTCTCTGTTGTGCCTAGGTGGGGCTGCGACGTGTTGATCTTCCGAGGCCGGGCATGACCCGGGAAAGTGTGTCCGGCCAAATGGGATCAAGCGTGTTGGGTAAGTTGGTGCACCCCTGCAGGGAAGTTAATCTATTCGAATAGCCGTGATCTTCGGTAACAGGACGACTTGGAGTTGTACCTTGACCTTATGACAACTAGAACCGGATACTTAATAAAACACACCCTTCCAAGTGCCAGATACAACCCGGTGATCGCTCTCTAACAGGGCGACGAGGAGAGGATTGCCGGGTAGGATTATGCTATGCGATGCTACTTGGAGATGCTACCTGGAGATGCTACTTGGAGGACTTCAATCTACTCTCTTCTAGATGCTGCAAGACGGAGGCTGCCAGAAGCGTAGTCTTCGACAGGATTAGCTATCCCCCTCTTATTCTGGCATTTTGCAGTTCAGTCCACTGATATGGCCTCCTTACACATATACCCATGCATATGTAGTGTAGCTCCTTGCTTGCGAGTACTTTGGATGAGTACTCACGGTTGCTTTTCTCCCTCTTTTCCCCCTTTCCCTTCTACCTGGTTGTCGCAACCAGATGCTGGAGCCCTGGAGCCAGACGCCACCATCGACGACGACCCCCTACTACACCGGAGGTGCCTACTACTACGTGTAGCCCGCTGACGACGTCTAGGAGTAGTTAGGAGGATCCCAGGCAGGAGGCCTGCGCCTCTTTCGATCTGTATCCCAGTTTGTGCTAGCCATCTTATGGCAACTTGTTTAACTTAAGTCTGTACTCAGATATTGTTGCTTCCGCTGACTCGTCTATGATCGAGCACTTGTATTCGAGCCCTCGAGGCCCCTGGCTTGTATTATGATGCTTGTATGACTTATTTATGTTTTAGAGTTGTGTTGTGATATCTTCCCGTGAGTCCCTGATCTTGATCGTACACATTTGCATGCATGATTAGTGTACGATTGAATCGGGGGCGTCACAAGTTGGTATCAGAGCCGACTGCCTGTAGGAATCCCCTTTCCAAGTCCTTGGCCGAAGTTGAGTCTAGTCATTGCAAAACTTTTACTAACTTGGATGTGTGCCTTACGGGCCCATGTCGCCATTGGGTGGTATTAGGATCTTTTACTCCTCGTCTATACTCTGGGACTCTGATCTCTCTTCTATTCGGGTTAAATGATTTTCTAAAATCTAACTTTAGGTTCTCGAAAACGCTTTCTCCCGGAGAGCCCCTTCAGTCTAGATGATCGCCGACTGCACATGAAGATTTCAAAGTTACTTTCCGATACTCTTTCGGGACTGCCCATTGCTTTTGCAATTCACTACCATCGAAATATCCCTATGAATAAATTCATACACCGTTCTTACTTAGTCCCCAGTTGTCTTTTATTACAAGACGCCCCGAAATACTCGTTGTTGTACTTAGAATACTTATGCCTACTGCCTTGCAGTTTCTTACCACCTGAATACCCATACGGATAATTTCTCGCACTTATCCAGTATCCGCTCATCCCCAGTTGATTCATGTATTTCACAAAAGTCTTCGAAATGCCATTCGATCTTCCGAAAATCCCGAGCAGCCTATTGCTCTTGAAATTCTTGCTTGCTTGCATTATGGTTAATCCCATAAGTCTCGTAATCAGATTGACATCCCTTGTCATTATCATTTGGGTCTCTTGATTCAATATGTTGTGAATGCTCGCAATCCTCAATCAGGTCCTAGAATTCATCGCTCCGGCTCAGACGTCATTTTGGACATGAGCTGGTTATCAACCAATTAAATTGCCGTCGGTTGTATCCCTAAGTCTATTCAACTATTCTATCCTTAACCAGAGCATTTGCTTCTGATCCCTTGAACTGGAAATCATAAATCCTTTGCGATTGAGCTTTGAATTAGTCAATTGTTCTATCATATGATATCCTTGCATTCTTTCTTCTTCTGGTTGAGTACCGATGCTCACACCAGATCCCTTATGGACCACCAGATCCTTTGTTGGATTTTATCTGACAACGCCCTTCATATTCAATAACCTTGTGAGCCTTTTCTCGGATACATAATGCCTTTAGTAAAATGTATCCTCTGCTTTCTCAACCTTGCTCTGCCTTCGAGTTTGAGCTAATTACTCCTAAAGATTGTGGTATATGTTTCTAAGATGCTCCGATGGGTTGAACATATACCTTCCTTAATTTTTGTGAACCCAAAAGTCTTCATGGGTCATAACCTTCTGGTAATCCGTCAGTTAAACTTTCAAACTCTAAACATTCTTAACTGAGAGAAGTGAATGGAAGGTTATGCATTATGGAAGTGGGAGTCGACCTTGAACTTTGTGTTCATGACCATGGACACGATGTAGATCTTATCATTAAAGCTTCTCTTAAATTAATTATTCCCTTGGTATAAGTACATCTTATATCTGGGATCTGGCCTTTTGCAATCGTGGTTTCGACCATGATCTCCTTTAAATACCATTTCTCGTGCAAGTTTAAGCACTTGTCTTCTATAGAGTAAAACCCCAGTCCAACCTCTACTTTGATTTGTCGTCGAGTATTACCCCTTGGTATCTCAAGAATATCATGGGGCTGCATAACTTATTATGGGTTCTTCATCAACTATTATTTCTCACAGATTCCAATTTTCTCGGGTTCTGGGTTGTCGTCAATCGAGAACAACGATTCCACATTTTGGTTCGATAACCCTAAGTAATTTTCGTTGCTTACGATTTTATTAATCCTTTAAGTCTTTCCTAGCCTGATCGGCTAAATTTTAAACCGTACTACCTGGTCCTCCTTTTCGGAGCACAATTTTCGATGATGAGCTAAACTTACGTCGATCTTCCTCGTCATATCAGTTCGCCTTGAACAACAAACTTGATTTCAAGTTTGTGTCCTACCCATGGGTCCAATAACCTTCCGCATCATTATTCCTTTGACTTGATGTCGTCACTGATTGATTACATCTTCATGAAATCTCTCGACAAATGTGTCATGATTATCATCAACCTTATGAGCTCTTCCAGGATATCAATGGAGTTCATGATGAGAAATACCATCCTTGCCCCTGATGATTTGTGTTACCTTTGACCACTTATTTGCCTTTCGTTCAACACAAAATTGTTCGTGTTTTGAGTTATACCTTGAGATCCCTACTATCCAGCATTTGTTCTTCTTTACCTTGGAGTATTACCATCTTTTAATATCAAGGATGTGGTGGGGATTGCTCCACCACTTAAGAAATTCTTGGTATAGTGATACTTCTCACCATCACCATTCTTTCTTGGTCCTCGGTTGATTCCAACCGGGGTACCAACAAGTGAACTATGTTGTTTGGATTCTGTACTTCTAGCAACCCTATTGCTTTGAAGTTAATGGTCAACCGTTCATTCTTAGACTATTGATTGTTGAATCACCATTCTGACATTGGTCGTGCAGCCCAACCCATATTTCGGGCGCACCTTTCAACCAATGTTTAATTGTGTATGTTGTCCTCGAGCATGCTTCATTATATCATTTGATCGGACAAATGCTATCTCCTTATCCACATAATTGAGGACATGCATCTTTTTGGATACCTCGTTGAATTATTGCTGAGTCCGTCAGCCACTTCCTCATCCTCTCCTTGGTTTAATGATGACCTCTGGTTTCGGAACTTGCTTCCATAGTTCATTTCCTGAGAATCTTGAAATGTCTTTTCGTCTATTTGTGTTGCACCTTTTCTTCTCAGACATCCTGAGTCTGAGGTATCATGACACCAACCGGATCTGAATCTCGGTCAGATATGATGGTTGGGACAACTTTTCAAGAGTTATAACATTGGTCCCTATATGCCCCGGTAAGGTGATGTCATGCCTAACACACCGGACCAGAGGACTTAGTGTTATAGTTTCCTTTGTAACAAGGTTAATCATTTTTCCATGAGGAAACTAAATGCCTGTTTAATGAGTTTATCCTGATGGATCCTTTGTGTATCCAAAATCCAATTTTGCTTGAAGACCATGTCAATGCTATCTCGAAGCATATCTGTGGTACTCCGATTTTCAACAAGAACATTTAAAGCCCAATGCTAAATGTTTCTTGATAAATTATCCAAACACCGTTGTATGGGTAATGTCAGGAAAATTTCTCTTCCCTTTCCTAAAGGGGTTTTCTACGTTATATCCCGTCATGAATATCATGCGTTGCTTGCCCTTGGGAAGGATATACCCCCTGATATATGTGTTTAAACACATTTTCCTTTTCATTGTTCTGTTTAATCTGATAATCTTATTTTCCTTTCCATTGGTTGGTTTACCCTTTCTTGTGATCTATATAATCTAAGCAGTATTATTCTCCTGCTTATGTAAACACCTCGGTGTACAACTCTGTCAGTAAGACCCTGTTACTAGTGTTGATGACATTTCAGTAACCACCGATGGACGAGAATTTTGCCTATTGGTCCGCCTCGTTTCAACGAGCAGGAAAATGGTTCTCCTTGTCCCTCGCCTTGGTACCGATGTAGTTGGTGACATATAACTGACAAGCTAACCTCTGACATGCCTTACTTGCATGATCGTGCAAGACATCACCGTCTTCCTACTTTTAACCCACATGGTGGGCCCATAACCCATAGTTCCACAGGATCAAAACCTGACTCTCCTTTACAACCTGATGTCAAAGTTATTCCTCGTGCTTGACTTTGTATGTAATTCACGGGCCACTTGCCTGTTGATCTATTCTGGTATCGGACACAATACTTATTCCCGTTGCTCTGAACCCCTTTCGCACTCTGCTTCAGGCAATGAATGATTGCCTATCCGCTTGAAACTTTTTATTATACCGTCTTACTTTGCTCTCGATGTGTGTCATTTGTTCAACTCGAGAGATACTCATATGTTCATTCTTGGGATACCCCCAAATGAATTTCCCTTATAACATCCTATCATTGTAGAGCTGCCCCGTACCCATTCGTAAGTACGATGGAGTTCCTGAAGTAAGCACGCCGACTTCATCATGTTGACCTAAAGCAGAGAAATAAAGACATCAATATATTGGACCGACCTCTTCGAGAAGAGCAACCAAGACTGAGAAGACCCGTTAGAATTTCGTAACCTGAATTTTCCTGTTAGTCCCCCTCTTAAATCTCGGGACGAGATTTCTTGTAGTGGAGGAGAATTGTGACGCCCGGATAATCATGCTACAGTAATCTCACGTTAATGGTGCCACGTCACCTCTGACACTGTAGTTAATCTCGGGTTAATTCAAAACCACTTCAAAATTCAAACTCAAATTAATGTCAACAATAAAAGTTTTCAAAAGTTGAAACAAAAATGTTCGATGGGTGTCGGGTATTACAAGGGTGATTATAATAAAGCAAACACATTTTTATAAAATGCCTAAATGATTTAAAATGAAATAAAACAGAAAAGAAAATAAATAAAAGAAAAAGAAATTACAAAAAAAAACAAAGAAAAGGAGAAAGCCCCCCCCCCCGGCCCCTTGGGCTTCGGCCCACCAGGCGGCCCGACTGGTCGCGCACCCAGCCAGCCCAGCTCCCTTCCCCGGCCCGCCGAACCCCTACAACCCCCTGGGGCGACCGAACCCTAACCCCCACGATCCCCACTTCCCCCCACCTCTCGATCCACTCCGTTCCCTCTCCCTCGCCCGATCCCGATTATGGATCGAGCCCCGCCCCACCGTCGCGCCTCATCCCGCCACTACTTCGCTAGAGCCACCCCGTCGCCGGAGCTCCTCCTCGTCCTCTTCCCCGCCAGATCCCCTGAGCCCGATGCCGGCGCCCAACCCGACGCCGCCCAGCCGCCTCGCCTCCTCCCCGACGTGCTCATCCACCGACCACCGACGCCGCTGGACTCCGCCGTCGTCGGAGCTGCCTCGCGGAGCGCCCTGCCGTCCTCCTCTTCGACTCCTCGCCGGACGTCCTCCTCTATGTCACCGTCGTCCCCATCCTCCTCCCCAAAGGCTCCACCGAGCCTCGCCGACCCTCTTCTCTGCAACGCTGGTGAGGCCACGGCCTCCCTCTCCTTTTCTCCCCCTCTCTGTTGCACGTCACCGGCCCGCACCCCGTTCGCCCCTGCTCGACCCAGAGCGCGCGCCCATGCGCTCCCGTGCGCCCCCGTGCACGCGACCAACGCCATCCAGCCGCAGCCACGACGCCCGTCGCCCCCTGCTGCCCGCGCCCGCCGCCTGCTGTGCGTGCCCGCACGCAACCACCCCGGAGCCGGCCACAACGCCCGCACACCCGCGCCAGCCTTCCCGAGCTGAGCCCCGCCGTGGCCTCCGTCGGCCGCCCCGCTGGATCCAGCGGCACCGCGCGGGTCCGTTCCCTCGGGCATGCGCCCGTGAGCCCCTGCGCCTGAACGCCCAGCGCCCGTTAAGGCCCTGGGCCACTTACATGCGGGCCCCACTGCCTAGAATGTTTTATAAAATAAAAGAGTTAAAAAAATAACTAAATAAATAATAATAATTAAATTAATTAATTAAGGAATTAATTAAGTTAATTAATCACAATTGGATTAACCTAATTAACTAATTAGTTTAATTAAACAGTGGTTAGCTTAGTTAAACACTAATTAGGCTAATTAGTCAATGACCAGTGGGACCCATACGTCAGCGACCCAGTCAACACCACTGTTGACTGCTGATGTCATGCTGACGTCATGATGACGTCAGCAAACACTGTTCTGGATAATGTTGACTTAAAATATTTAAGTTAATCCTAAAAATGATTTAAATCTTTTAAAATTAATATAAAATAAACCGTAGCTCAGATGAAAATACTTTCTACATGAAAGTTACTCAGAACGACGAGACGATTCCGGATACGCAACCCGTTCGTCCGCCACACCCCCCTAACCTATCGAACTCGCAACTTTCCCCCTCCGGCTCCTCTACCCAAAAACACGGAACCCCGGGAATACTTCCCGGATGCTTCCCCCCTTCACCAGTATCACCTCATACCGCGTTAGAACACGTCTAGCTCTGCCTGTTATCCTGTTATGCACTTGCTTGCTATGTATTTACTGTTTCTCCCCCCTCTTCTCTTTGGTAGACCCCGTGACGATGCTGATGCCCCAGTTCGACTACGGAGTTGACGACCCCTCTCTCTTGCCAGAGCAACCAGGCAAGCCCCCCCCCCTTGATCACCAGATATCGCCTACTCTTCTCTATACTGCTTGCATTAGAGTAGTGTAGCATCTTACTGCTTTCCGTTAATCCTATTCTGATGCATAGCCTGACCTTGTTGCTACATCTGGTGATACCTTACCTGCAATCCTAAATACTTAGTATAGGATGCTAGTTTATCATCATTGGCCCTACATTCTTGTCAGTCTGCCTTGCTATACTATTGGGCCGTGATCACTCGGGAGGTGATCACGGGTATATACTATACATACATACATTCTATACAGATGGTGACTAAAGTCGGGTCAGCTCGAAGAGTACCCGCGAGTGATTCACGGATTGGGGGCTGAAAGGACCTTTGTCCCGGCGGCCCTCTGTGTGGATCTTTGTGGCGGAGCGATAGGGCAAGTTGAGACCGCCTAGGAGAGAGGTGGGCCTGGCCCTGTTCGGCGTTCGCGGACACTTAACACGCTTAACGAGATCTTGGTATTTGATCTGAGTTGGCTACGAGCCTATACGCACTAACCAACTACGTGGGAAAGATATGGGCACTCGGCGTCGTGGTATCAGCCGAAGCACTTCAGACGTCAGCGACGGAGCGGCGCGCGCCGAATTGGACTGGAACACCACTAGGCTAGGTCTGCTTTCGGCCGCCCACGCAACGTGCAGTGTGCTCAGGGCGATGGGCTCAGACCCCTACGCGCTTAGGTTTAGACCGGCGTGCTGGCCTCTCTATTGTGCCTAGGTGGGGCTGCGACGTGTTGATCTTCCGAGGCCGGGCATGACCCGGGAAAGTGTGTCCGGCCAAATGGGATCAAGCGTGTTGGGTAAGTTGGTGCACCCCTGCAGGGAAGTTAATCTATTCGAATAGCCATGATCTTCGGTAACAGGACGACTTGGAGTTGTACCTTGACCTTATGACAACTAGAACCGGATACTTAATAAAACACACCCTTCCAAGTGCCAGATACAACCCGGTGATCGCTCTCTAACGGGGCGATGAGGAGAGGATTGCCGGGTAGGATTATGCTATGCGATGCTACTTGGAGATGCTACATGGAGATGCTACTTGGAGGACTTCAATCTACTCTCTTCTACATGCTGCAAGACGGAGGCTGCCAGAAGCGTAGTCTTCGACAGGATTAGCTATCCCCCTCTTATCCTGGCATTCTGCAGTTCAGTCCACTGATATGGCCTCCTTACACATATACCCATGCATATGTAGTGTAGCTCCTTGCTTGCGAGTACTTTGGATGAGTACTCACGGTTGCTTTTCTCCCTCTTTTCCCCCTTTCCCTTCTACCTGGTTGTCGCAACCAGATGCTGGAGCCCTGGAGCCAGACGCCACCATCAACGACGACCCCCTACTACACCGGAGGTGCCTACTACTACGTGCAGCCCGCTGACGACGTCCAGGAGTAGTTAGGAGGATCCCAGGCAGGAGGCCTGCGCCTCTTTCGATCTGTATCCCAGTTTGTGCTAGCCATCTTATGGCAACTTGTTTAACTTAAGTCTGTACTCAGATATTGTTGCTTCCGCTGACTCGTCTATGATCGAGCACTTGTATTCGAGCCCTCGAGGCCCCTGGCTTGTATTATGATGCTTGTATGACTTATTTATGTTTTAGAGTTGTGTTGTGATATCTTCCCGTGAGTCCCTGATCTTGATCGTACACATTTGCGTGCATGATTAGTGTACGATTGAATCGGGGGCGTCACACCTTTCTACCTGGGTGGCGAAACCTACTCTTGTGGATCATATCATAGAAGCCCAGAAGCATGATATGGGGATTACCCGGATCAAGAGAAACATTGCCAAAGGTGTTGCTGGTAGTTTCTCTATATATAATCGAGGTGTTGTTTTCTTTGGGAACCGCCTGGTGGTCCCCAAGAAGCAACATCTTCGACAATTGATTCTTAAGGAGGCAGATGAATCTCCTCTCATGATTCATCCCGGTAGTACTAAGATGTATCAGGACCTACGCCAGAGGTTCTGGTGGACTAGGATGAAGAGAGAAATTGCTCAGTTTACTGCTAACTGTGACGTTTGTCGTCGCTATAAGGCAGAGCATCAGAGACCTGCTGGCACCCTTCAGCCTTTAGCTATTCCAGAATGGAAATGGGATAAAGTTGGTATGGACTTCATCACCGGCTTTCCCAGGACCAAAAGAGAATAATGCTATCTTCGTAGTCATTGATCGTCTCTCCAAAGTGGCGCACTTCCTACCTGTTCGAGAGAGTATCACTGCTAGTCAGCTCGCTGACTTATACATTTCTCGAATAGTGTCACTTCATGGTGTTCCACTAGAGATCAATTCAGACCGTGGTAGTCTTTTGACTTCTCATTTCTGGGAGAGTTTTCAAACTGCCATGGGAACCCATCTTTCCTTCAGTACCGCTTTCCACCCTCAATCAAGTGGTCAGGTGGAACGGGTCAATCAAATTCTCGAAGACATGCTTAGAGCTTGCGTTATCTCATTCGGTATGGATTGGGAGAAATGTCTTCCTTTCGCCGAGTTTGCTTATAACAATAGCTATCAATCCAGTCTCAAGAAAGCTCCTTTTGAGGTTCTCTATGGACGAAGATGTCGAACACCTTTGAACTGGTCAGAAACCGGTGAAAGACAATTCTTTGGACCGGACATGATCCAGGAGGCAGAAGAGCAAGTTCGCATCATTCGTGAGAATTTGAAAACAGCCCAGTCTCGTCAGAAGAGTCAGTATGACCGCCATCATAAGGATATGACTTATGAAATTGGCGACAAAGCTTATCTTCGGGTTACTCCCTTGAAGGGTACCCATCGTTTCGGTATCAAGGGCAAGTTGGCTCCTCGTTACATTGGTCCTTTTCGCATTCTCGCTAAACGAGGAGAGGTTGCCTACCAGTTGGAACTACCCCCACATCTTTCCAGAGTGCATGATGTCTTCCACGTCTCTCAACTCAGGCGTTGCTTCTCGGATCCCATCCGCGGAGTGGACCACGAAACGCTTGATCTCCAAGATAACCTCACATACCGGGAGTACCCGGTTCGCATTCTTGATCAAGCAAAGCATGTTACCCGACGTCAGAACATCAAGTTTCTCAAGGTTCAGTGGTCTCATCATTCCGAAAGAGAAGCTACTTGGGAGCAAGAAGATCGTCTTCGACTGGAGTACCCTGCTTTCTTTCCGTCGACCCCTGAATCTCGGGACGAGATTCTTTCAAGTGGGGGAGAGTTGTCACATCCCTAGTTCTGGTATGACCTAGACTAGCTAGTCATTTGTGCATCATGTTTAAATTCCATTTAATTTTGAAATGGGGATTTGTGAAACCCTCAGAATCATTTCTGGAAATGACCCAGATAAAAATTTCTCCAAAAAGGTCCAAGAAAATGCTCATGTTGCTCTCTGAAAATATTGGACAGAGATAAAAATCAAACCAATATTTTTAGGAGCTCATAAGTATTTATTTTGGGCATTTGGAATTAATGCATAATTATTTGCATTGGATATATATATGTTATATATATAATATATGTCCAAAAATTGTGCCACTTGTTGAGGAGCTCTGGAATAATATCATTAGTTCCTACAAAAATTGGCATAAGGAAATAAAATGATTTAGTATTATTATTAAATCAAAAAATGTCAGAAAAATAGAAAAGAAAAACAAAACAGGAGAAAACCTACCTGGAGCTTACCTCCCTATGCAGCCTGGCACTATGCGGCCTGGCCTGGCCCAGCAAGCCGGCCCAGCCCACCACCGCCGTCGTCCTCCTGGCGCCAGTCGGCCAGGCGTGTGGCTGACGCGCGCGCACGGGCAGAGCGCCACGCCACCAGCTCGCCTGCCTGCCTCCCCTGCCAGGGCGATGCCGCGATGCCTCTTCCCGGTGCCGCCCCGATCCCCCTGGCCTCACCCCCTTTTTTTCCGTGCCTCTCCCCTCCTCAGGCTCCCTCTCCCTCTCTTCACCGAGCGCATCGGAGAGCGCCGCTGCTCGCCGCCGTGGCCACCAGCCACCCCTCGCCCTGCCGCTGCGCCCAGAAGCTCCGCCACATCGCCGGCTACCTCTCCGTCAAGCCACGTGCCTCGGGAGGCCCTAGAGAGTCGCCATCGCCGTCGTCTTCATCTCCGGTCGCCGAAGATCGTCTTCGCCGCCCCGCCGTCTTCAGCGCGTCCCCGAGCTCGCCGACAAGCCCGTCGAGTCCGCCGTGAGCATCTCCCCATTTCCCCTCTCTTCTCCCCCTCGTTCCCGCGTCGTAGCCGTCGTTTCCACCGTGGCCGAAGCCATCGTCGCCGCAGCTCCTCGCCGTCGTGGCCACAGCCGCGCGCGCTCACAACAGAGCGCCTCACCATGCTCAGGAAGCTCCCAGGAGCCTAGCGCACACACCCACTCGCCCTCTCGTGCACCGTAGCGCCGAACTCAACCCCGACCGAGCTTCGGCCGCTGCCGAGCTCGTCGCCGGTGCCACTCCGGCCACTCCCCGGCCGAGCCACCACCACGGTTGGATGCGGACGAGCATCCGCATCCCGTAGATGTGCTTCGCGCGCTAAACGGAGCCCTGTGGGCGATTTCCGCGGTGCCCCGCCGTCTCGGGCCTTGCCGGCGGCTTAACGCTGGTGAGGTTTGACCCTTTGACCTCGCCGGCCGTCAGGTGGGCCCCGTGGGTCAGGTGATTAGCTTAAGGCTAATCACCATCTATCTAACCCTAACGCTGACAGTGGGCCCCTGCGCCCTAATCTTTTAATTAGATTAGTAAAACCCCCTTGTTTAACACTGTGTCACTCCACACGTCAGGTTTGACCTGGTCAGCACCGTTGACCTGCTGACGCAGACATGACGTCATGCTAACGCAGTTATCCATTTTCTGGATTTAAATTAAATCAGGAAATTCCAGAAAATGATTCAAACTTCAAAAAATCATAGAAATTCGACCGTAGCTCAGATTGAAATAATTTATATATGAAAAATTATCAGAAAAATGCAATCTTTCCGTCTGTTCTAGTTTCATGCATGACAAACCAACTTATACCTACTGTATAAGTGAAACACTAAAATGGCTTATATAAAGAGCTTATTTTGGAGATGCATTTGAATCTTTGGTTCAAATGGATTTCACCCAAATGATTGCTAGCTGCATTAGCTCAAGCAACATCACATCTACATGCCATGATCATGCATCATATTGTTGCATATGCTTGTGTTTTGATTGTCGACACCGTTCCTTCTCGATAGGTCCTGCTCCCGAGAGTGTTCCAGAGTACCTATCTGAGGAGCAGTGCCTTCCTTGTTGATCTACCAGGCAAGCAAACCCCCTTGTTCATTCCGATAAAATCCTACTCTCTCGCTCCTGCTCTCAGTTATTGCATTAGGACAACAATGATTCATCTGCTACTTTGTGCTGCGGTAGTTGAACCCATTCCTCTGCATGACCTGTCATTGCCACAGTAAATAGTTGAAACCCACTAGCAGGTGTAGGAGTTGATTGAGCCATGTTGTGTTCCTACCATGCCATGCCTGCTATTGCTTAGAGTTGTGTCAGGTCTGATTCATTGGGAATGAATTGGAGTGCAGTTCTATGTTCTGATGCTGAGAGTGAAGTGTGTGAACACGATTTGGTAAAGGTAGCGGTGAGAGGCCATGTAGGAGTACATGGTGGGTTGTCTCACTGGAACCGTCCTTAAGCACTGAGTTCTATGTATGTTGTCCAATGACTCGATACTACCACACATTGGGTTCCGGTAACTCGACCCCTCTCGACTTATTAACCAACTTGGTCTCTGTCCAGGAGTCGCAACTAGTTTCTGGTGTTTGTAGGTAGTGCTATTTTTCTACCAAGTGGCACCCGACAGGGTGGGCTTGGGACAGACTAGGCACACGTGGCCTGGTGTACCGAGTGGCACCCGGATGGTGGGCTCGGGAACCCTGCACACATCGTTTGGGGCCGTGAGCGACACCCCGGCCGGATCTCCTTGCGGATGGAACCCGAATAGGCGATAAACCTGGCCTAGAGTCTTGTGTGGTTAGTCAGGTCGTGGCCGACACCCTCGCCAGGCTTCCGCTTGAAGGTTGCCGAGATACATGACGTGTACATGGCGGTAAGTGGCGAGAGCGTGTGTGAAGAAGTACACCCCTGCAGGGTTAACATGATCTATTCAAATAGCCGGGTCCGCGGTTATGGACTCTTGGATGCTTACATGGTACATAGACAACTTGAAGTGGATACTCTAAAATGCTCAAGACAAGTGTGAGTGCTATGGATGGCCTTCTCGTAGGGAGAGGGGATGAATCCATAGTAGTGTATTGTGTGGTGATTAGTGGACTCGTGTGCGCCATATCACCTCAAAGAATTTCTGGTAGTCGTAGAACAGGATAGCCACAGAGTCAAAGTTGGCTTGCTGCAACTAAACCCCACATTACCCTCTTGATACAAGTGCATGTATGATAGGATCTGATGTAAGTCTTGCTGAGTACCCTTGTACTCATGTTGCTTTATTTATGTTTTTGCAGCGGAGACTTCGGTCTTACTAGTGTTCTCGTGGGCTTCGACGAGTAGCTTGTACCTCAGCTACGATCTCGATCGGATGTTGTAGATAGTCAGGCTCTTTAGCCTTTTTCATTTGTAGACGTCTGTACTCAGACATGTGATGCTTCCGCTTGTTGCTTGTTTGCTCTGAATGTTGGGTCATGTGACCCCTGTTTGTAATAAATGCTATGATGGCTCTTCCGAGCCTTTATCTATATGAGTTGTTGAGTTATGTTGTGATGCCATGTTGTACAGCACATACTTGCATGTTATGCGTACGTGTAATGTGTATTGCTATGTGTGGGATCTGACTATCTAGTTGTTTATCCTTAGTAGCCTCTCTTACTGGGAAATGTCTCCTAGTGCTTCCACTGAGCCCTGGTAGCTTGCTACTGCTCTGGAACACTTAGGCTGGCCGGCATGTGTCCTTCTTCGTTCCTGTGTCTGTCCCTTCGGGGAAATGTCACGCGGTGTCTACCGGAGTCCTGTTAGCCTGCTACAGCCCGGTTCACCGGAGTCGTATTAGCCTAGTGCTACAGCCCAGATTCACTCACTGATGACCGACACGTTCGATGCTGGGTCATGTATGCATGTCCCTGTAAGTTAGTGCCACTTTGGGTTTACGACTAGCCATGTCAGCCCGGGTTCTTTGTCATATGGATGCTGGCAACACTATCATATACGTGTGCCAAAAGGCGCAAACGGTCCCGGGCATGGTAAGGCGACACCCGTTGGAATACCGTGCGTGAGGCCGCAAAGTGATATGAGGTGTTACATGCTAGATCGGTGTGGCATGGAATCGGGGTCCTGACAGCTTTGGTATCAGAGCCTGACTGCCTGTAGGATCACCAAGCCAAACTGGTCGAAGTTGAGTCTAGAAATTCTTTAGTTATGTAAGGGAATTGATTGTGGGAAGGAATGTAAGGCTCTTTTTACTCCTTATACCTCATGGCCTTCTGATCTGAGTCATCCTACCTTTCCTACAGGGTTAAGGAACTAGGCTTTCTCTTCCGTCTATCAGGATCACGTGCTACTACTCCGTAGTCCCATAGGATTGGTTGATCAGAGTCATACCCCAGTTTTCGAGTACTTCCGGTGTATCCTGTTTAGTATGATCTCAGAACCTTGAGTGGTGATGTTGAGTATGTTACTACCCCATTTTAGTAGGATGTCCCATTTTGAGCATTTTACTGCCATTATGCTGCCGGAATTGCCCTAGGAGTTCGAGAGTTACTAATTTCCTTGTCCTACATTCTATAGCCTATAGTTGATGTTGATTCCGTCCTTGGTTTCGTTTCTTAGGATGTCATCAGCTAAGCGAAGTTCTGTTGCTCGTAGCCAGAACCACGGAGATGGTAGGGATGAGGATCCTCCTGACCCGCCTTCGCTGACAGAGTTCATGTTAGAAATGGAGAGGAACAAGAGTGAGTCTAACCGCTTGTTGGCACGTATCGAGGAGAACACCGCACATCAGTTCAAAGGGTCTGTAACCATTCATGACTTCATTCGCTTGCACCCACCTACCTTTCATCATTCCATCGAGCCACTCGATGCAGATGACTGGCTCCGTAGCATCACTCATAAGCTACGTTCCGCAAACATAGCTGAAGATGACGAGGTCACCTATGCCACATACCACCTGGAAGGTCCTGCTAGTCTTTGGTGGCAGAACTATGAGGCTATGCTTCCAGCTGGTTAGATTCCTACATGGAGAGATTTCACTGAGGCTTTTCGCGAGCATCACATTCCTGAAGCCCTCATCGATCGCAAGAGAGAAGAGTTCTGTAGTTTCACCCAGGGTAAGATGGCTGTTGATGCTTACAGTAGAGAGTTTGAGAACCTTGCCCTCTATGCTTCAGAAGAGGTGTCCACGGACGCCAAGAAGCAGGCTAGGTTCCGGAAGGGTCTCAACCCCAAGTTGCGTCGTGATCTCCACCTACATCATTGTGATACATTCCAAGCTCTTGTGAACAAGGCCATCAATGCAAAGACAGCTCAGCTCACTTACGAGGAGTCTCGTAAGCACGCCCGTGATTTGGGATCTTCTTCCGGTTCTAGTTCTCAGAAGCGCCGGATTTGGGTTCCAAACTCCGATCTTCCTTCTGGATATACACCAAGGCCATCTCATGTGGTGCCTCACCCAGCTCAGTCGTATGTTCCACCCAGGCCTACTGGTAGACCGCTTGTCATGCGGGTCCACGTCCAACTTCAGGGACTTGCTTCACATGCGGGAAGCCAGGACACTATGCACGTGACTGCTCTCAGGCTAGTTATGCTCCACCCCAGCCCGAGAAGTCTGTTGGCTGTGTCAAGCCATCACGCAAGATGATCAGAGTTAAGTCAGCTCCCACTGAACGTGGACGTGTGCATCACGTATCAGCTAAAGACGCTCATGATGATCCAGATGTCGTTCTTGGTACACTCCTCGTCAATTGTCACCCAGCATCGGTTTTATTCGATACTGGAGCATCTCATTCTTTCATTTCTGAAGGATATGCTCGTTTGCACGACATGTCATTTTGTGATATGCCAACTCCACTTGAAATCCAAACCCCAGGGTCTAGATGGCAAACCACCAGAATCAGCTATGGTAATGAAATCCTTGTTGATAGACTTGTATTTCTTGCATCACTTGTAGCCCTCAAGTCCTCAGATATTAACATCATCTTGGGTATGGACTGGATGACAGCTCATCATGCCAAGATTGATTGTTACACCAGGTCTGTTCAGCTTACACACCCATCTGGCAAGATAGTCACTGTCTCCACCAGAGTTGCAAAGCGTCAGCTCTATTCTCTTAATGCCAGCCCTCTTCCAGACCTTGAAGATATCCCGGTAGTCCGTGACTTTCCGGATGTCTTTCCAGAGGAACTGCCAGGCATTCCACCTGACAGAGATGTAGAGTTCGTCATAGATCTTATCCCAGGAACAGCTCCAATCTCTAGGAGACCTTACAAGATGGCACCCTTAGAACTAGCCGAGCTTAAGAAACAACTTGATGAGTCCTTGCAAAAGGGTTTCATCCGTCCTAGTTCTTCTCCTTGGGCTTGCCCTGTCCTCTTCGTCAAGAAGAAGGATGGTACGGACCGGATGGTTGTGTATTATCGTCCTGTTAATTTGGTCACGATAGAGAACAAGTATCCGCTCCCCAGGATCAACGACCTGTATGATCAGCTCGCTGGATCCTCAGTCTTCTCCAAGATGGATCTGAGGTTAGGCTACCACCAAATCAAGATCAGAAACGGGGACATCCCCAAGACAGCCTTTGTCGCTCGTTATGTCCTGTACGAGTACACCGTCATGTCCTTCGGTCTAACCAACGCCCCAGCCACTTTCTCCCGCTTGATGAACTCGATCTTCATGGAGTACTTAGATAAGTTCGTCGTGGTTTACCTCGATGATATTCTTATTTACTCGAAGAACGAGGAAGAGCATGCCGAACATCTTAGACTTGTGTTAGAAAAACTCAGAGAGCACCGCCTTTATGCCAAGTTCTCCAAGTGTGAATTTTGGTTGCCAGAAGTGACCTACCTAGGCCACGTAATCTCTGGTAAGGGCATTGCTGTCAATCCCGAGAGAGTTAAGGTCGTTCTCGATTGGACTCCACCTGAAACCGTTAAACAAGTTAGGAGTTTCCTTGGTCTAGCCAGCTATTGTCGCCGCTTTGTTGAAAACTTCTCCAAAGTAGCCAAACCCCTGACGGAACTTCTCAAGAAAGATAAAAAGTTTGAGTGGTCCCCATAGTGTGAGTACAGTTTTCAGGAACTGAAAAGACGCCTGACTTCTGCTCCCATACTTGTGCCACCGGATTTCACTAAAGACTTTGTTATCTACTGCGATGCCTCACGACAGGGACTAGGTTGCATTCTTATGCAGGATCGTCATGTGATTGCCTATGCATCTCGACAGTTGCATCCACATGAGGAGAATTATCCTATACATGATCTAGAGCTTGCAGCCGTAGTCTATGCACTCAAGACCTGGCGACATTACCTTCTTGGTAAACGTTGCGAGATCTACACCGATCACCAGAGCCTCAAGTATATCTTCACCCAACCAGATTTGAACCTTAGGCAAAGACGTTGGTTGGAGTTGATCACAGATTATGATCTAGGGATTACCTACACTCCAGGCAAAGCCAATGTCATGGTTGATGCACTAAGCCGTAAATCCTATTGCAACAATCTCATGTTGCAGCAAGGTCAACCACTTCTCCATGAGGAATTCTGTAAGCTCAATCTTCACATTGCTCCTCACGGATTCCTTTCTACCTTGGTGGCGAAACCTACTCTTGTGGATCATATCATAGAAGCCCAGAAGCATGATACGGGGATTACCCGGATCAAGAGAAACATTGCCAAAGGTGTTGCTGGTAGTTTCTCTATATATAATCGAGGTGTTGTTTTCTTTGGGAACCGCCTGGTGGTCCCCAAGAAGCAACATCTTCGACAATTGATTCTTAAGGAGGTGCATGAATCTCCTCTCATGATTCATCCCGGTAGTACTAAGATGTATCAGGACCTACGCCAGAGGTTCTGGTGGACTAGGATGAAGAGAGAAATTGCTCAGTTTACTGCTAACTGTGACGTTTGTCGTCGCGTTAAGGCAGAGCATCAGAGACCTGCTGGCACCCTTCAGCCTTTAGCTATTCCAGAATGGAAATGGGATAAAGTTGGTATGGACTTCATCACCGGCTTTCCCAGGACCAAGAAAGAGAATAATGCTATCTTCATAGTCATTGATCGTCTCTCCAAAGTGGCGCACTTCCTACCTGTTCGAGAGAGTATCACTGCTAGTCAGCTCGCTGACTTATACATTTCTCGAATAGTGTCACTTCATGGTGTTCCACTAGAGATCAATTCAGACCGTGGTAGTCTTTTGACTTCTCATTTCTGGGAGAGTTTTCAAACTGCCATGGGAACCCATCTTTCCTTCAGTACCGCTTTCCACCCTCAATCAAGTGGTCAGGTGGAACGGGTCAATCAAATTCTCGAAGACATGCTTAGAGCTTGCGTTATCTCATTCGGTATGGATTGGGAGAAATGTCTTCCTTTCGCCGAGTTTGCTTATAACAATAGCTATCAATCCAGTCTCAAGAAAGCTCCTTTTGAGGTTCTCTATGGACAAAGATGTCGAACACCTTTGAACTGGTCAGAAACCGGTGAAAGACAATTCTTTGGACCGGACATGATCCAGGAGGCAGAAGAGCAAGTTCGCATCATTCGTGAGAATTTGAAAACAGCCCAGTCTCGTCAGAAGAGTCAGTATGACCGCCATCATAAGGATATGACTTATGAAATTGGCGACAAAGCTTATCTTCAGGTTACTCCCTTGAAGGGTACCCATCGTTTCGGTATCAAGGGCAAGTTGGCTCCTCGTTACATTGGTCCTTTTCGCATTCTCGCTAAACGAGGAGAGGTTGCCTACCAGTTGGAACTACCCCCACATCTTTCCAGAGTGCATGATGTCTTCCACGTCTCTCAACTCAGGCGTTGCTTCTCGGATCCCATCCGCGGAGTGGACCACGAAACGCTTGATCTCCAAGATAACCTCACATACCGGGAGTACCCGGTTCGCATTCTTGATCAAGCAAAGCGTGTTACCCGACGTCAGAACATCAAGTTTCTCAAGGTTCAGTGGTCTCATCATTTCGAGAGAGAAGCTACTTGGGAGCGAGAAGATCGTCTTCGACTGGAGTACCCTGCTTTCTTTCCGTCGACCCCTGAATCTCGGGACGAGATTCTTTCAAGTGGGGGAGAGTTGTCACATCCCTAGTTCTGGTATGACCTAGACTAGCTAGTCATTTGTGCATCATGTTTAAATTCCATTTAATTTTGAAATGGGGATTTGTGAAACCCTCAGAATCATTTCTGGAAATGACCCAGATAAAAATTTCTCCAAAAAGGTCCAAGAAAATGCTCATGTTGCTCTCTGAAAATATTGGACAGAGATAAAAATCAAACCAATATTTTTATGAGCTCATAAGTATTTATTTTGGGCATTTGGAATTAATGCATAATTATTTGCATTGGATATATATATGTTATATATATAATATATGTCCAAAAATTGTGCCACTTGTTGAGGAGCTCTGGAATAATATCATTAGTTCCTACAAAAATTGGCATAAGGAAATAAAATGATTTAGTATTATTATTAAATCAAAACAAATGTCAGAAAAATAGAAAAGAAAAACAAAACAGGAGAAAACCTACCTGGTGCTTACCTCCCTGTGCAGCCTGGCACTGTGCGGCATGGCCTGGCCCAGCAAGCCGGCCCAGCCCACCACCGCCGTCGTCCTCCTGGTGCCAGTCGGCCAGGCGTGTGGCCGACGCGCGCGCACGGGCAGAGCGCCACACCACCAGCTCGCCTGCCTGCCTCCCCTGCCAGCGCGACGCCGCGATGCCTCTTCCCGGTGCCGCCCCGATCCCCCTGGCCTTACCCCCTTTTTTCCCGTGCCTCTTCCCTCCTCTGGCTCCCTCTCCCTCTCTTCACCGAGCGCACCGGAGAGCGCCGCTACTCGCCGCCGTGGCCACCGGCCACCCCTCGCCTTGCCGCTGCGCCCAGAAGCTCCGCCACATCGCCGGCTACCTCTCCGTCAAGCCACGCGCCTCGGGAGGCCCTGGAGAGTCGCCATCGCTGTCGTCTTCATCTCCGGTCGCCGAAGATCGTCTTCGCCGCCCCGCCATCTTCAGCGCGTCCTCGAGCTCGCCGACAAGCCCGTCGAGTCCGCCGTGAGCATCTCCCCGTTTCCCCTCTCTTCTCCCCCTCGTTCCCACATCATAGCCGTCGTTTCCACCATGGCCGAAGCCATCGTCGCCGCAGCTCCTCGCCGTCGTGGCCACAGCCGCGCGCGCTCACAACGGAGCGCCTCACCGTGCTCAGGAAGCTCCCAGGAGCCTAACGCACACACCCACTCGCCCTCTCGTGCACTGTAGCGCGGAACCCAACCCCGACCGAGCTTCGGCCGCCGCCGAGCTCGTCGCCGGCGCCACTCCGGCCACTCCCCGGCCGAGCCACCACCACGGTTGGATGCGGACGAGCGTCCGCATCCCGTAGCTGTGCTTCGCGCGCTAAACGGAGCCCTGTGGGCGATTTCCGCGGTGCCCCGCCGTCTCGGGCCTTGCCGGCGGCTTAACGCCGATGAGGTTTGACCCTTTGACCTCACCGGCCGTCAGGTGGGCCCCGTGGGTCAGGTGATTAGCTTAAGGCTAATCACCATCTATCTAACCCTAATGCTGACAGTGGGCCCCTGCACCCTAATCTTTTAATTAGATTAGTAAAACCCCCTTGTTTAACACTGTGTCACTCCACACGTCAGGTTTGACCTGGTCAGCACCGTTGACCTGCTGACGCAGACATGACGTCATGCTAACGCAGTTATCCATTTTCTGGATTTAAATTAAATCAAGAAATTCCAGAAAATGATTCAAACTTTAAAAAATCATAGAAATTCGACCGTAGCTCAGATTGAAATAATTTATATATGAAAAATTATCAGAAAAATGCAATCTTTCCGTCTGTTCTAGTTTCATGCATGACAAACCAACTTATACCTACTGTATAAGTGAAACACTAAAATGGCTTATATAAAGAGTTTATTTTGGAGATGCATTTGAATCTTTGGTTCAAATGGATTTCACCCAAATGATTGCTAGCTGCATTAGCTCAAACAACATCACATCTACATGCCATGATCATGCATCATATTGTTGCATATGCTTGTGTTTTGATTGTCGACACCGTTCCTTCTCGATAGGTCCTGCTCCGGAGAGTGTTCCAGAGTACCTGTCTGAGGAGCAGTGCCTTCCTTGTTGATCTACCAGGCAAGCAAACCCCCTTGTTCATTCCGATAAAATCCTACTCTCTCGCTCCTGCTCTCAGTTATTGCATTAGGACAACAACGATTCATCTGCTACTTTGTGCTGCGGTAGTTGAACCCATTCCTCTGCATGACCTGTCATTGCCACAGTAAATAGTTGAAACCCACTAGCATGTGTAGGAGTTGATTGAGCCATGTTGTGTTCCTACCATGCCATGCCTGCTATTGCTTAGAGTTGTGTCAGGTCTGATTCATTGGGAATGAATTGGAGTGCAGTTCTATGTTCTGATGCTGAGAGTGAAGTGTGTGAACACGATTTGGTAAAGGTAGCGGTGAGAGGCCATGTAGGAGTACATGGTGGGTTGTCTCACTGGAACCGTCCTTAAGCACTGAGTTCTATGTATGTTGTCCAATGACTCGATACTACCACACATTGGGTTCCGGTAACTCGACCCCTCTCGACTTATTAACCAACTTGGTCTCTGTCCAGGAGTCGCAACTAGTTTCTGGTGTTTGTAGGTAGTGCTATTTTTCTACCAAGTGGCACCCGACAGGGTGGGCTTGGGACAGACTAGGCACACGTGGCCTGGTGTACCGAGTGGCACCAGGATGGTGGGCTCGGGAACCCTGCACACATCGTTTGGGGCCGTGAGCAACACCCCGGCTGGATCTCCTTGCGGATGGAACCCGAATAGGCGATAAACCTGGGCTAGAGTCTTGTGTGGTTAGTCAGGTCGTGGCCGACACCCTCGCCAGGCTTCCGCTTGAAGGTTGCCGAGATACATGACGTGTACATGGCGGTAAGTGGCGAGAGCGTGTGTGAAGAAGTACACCCCTGCAGGGTTAACATGATCTATTCGAATAGCCGGGTCCGCGGTTATGGACTTCTTGGATGCTTACATGGTACATAGACAACTTGAAGTGGATACTCTAAAATGCTCAAGACAAGTGTGAGTGCTATGGATGGCCTTCTCGTAGGGAGAGGGGATGAATCCATAGTAGTGTACTGTGTGGTGATTAGTGGACTCGTGTGCGCCATATCACCTCAAAGAATTTCTGGTAGTCGTAGAACAGGATAGCCACAGAGTCAAAGCTGGCTTGCTGCAACTAAACCCCACATTACCCTCTTGATACAAGTGCATGTATGATAGGATCTGATGTAAGTCTTGCTGAGTACCTTTGTACTCATGTTGCTTTATTTATGTTTTTGCAGCGGAGACTTCGGTCTTACTAGTGTTCTCGTGGGCTTCGACGAGTAGCTTGTACCTCAGCTACGATCTCGATCGGATGTTGTAGATAGTCAGGCTCTTTAGCCTTTTTCATTTGTAGATGTCTGTACTCAGACATGTAATGCTTCCGCTTGTTGCTTGTTTGCTCTGAATGTTGGGTCATGTGACCCCTGTTTGTAATAAATGCTATGATGGCTCTTCCGAGCCTTTATCTATATGAGTTGTTGAGTTATGTTGTGATGCCATGTTGTACAGCACATACTTGCATGTTATGCGTACGTGTAATGTGTATTGCTATGTGTGGGATCTGACTATCTAGTTGTTTATCCTTAGTAGCCTCTCTTACCGGGAAATGTCTCCTAGTGCTTCCACTGAGCCCTGGTAGCTTGCTACTGCTCTGGAACACTTAGGCTGGCCGGCATGTGTCCTTCTTCGTTCCTGTGTCTGTCCCTTCAGGGAAATGTCACGCGGTGTCTACCGGAGTCCTGTTAGCCTGCTACAGCCCGGTTCACCGGAGTCCTGTTAGCCCAGTGCTACAGCCCGGATTCACTCGCTGATGACCGACACATTCAATGCTGGGTCATGTATGCCTGTCCCTGTAAGTTAGTGCCACTTTGGGTTTACGACTAGCCATGTCAGCCCGGGTTCTTTGTCATATGGATGCTAGCGACACTATCATATACGTGTGCCAAAAGGCGCAAACGGTCCCGGGCATGGTAAGGCGACACCTGTGGGAATACCGTGCGTGAGGCCGCAAAGTGATATGAGGTGTTACATGCTAGATCGGTGTGGCATGGAATCGGGGTCCTAACTACCAGCAACTACTCCAACTGAAGATGAACAATGCATGCACATTTCCTCTCAAGCTATAGGGAAAAAGAAGACTTCTGCCACATTCTCCCTTAAAGTCAACATTGGGGGCAAATGTGGAATAGCCTTGGTGGACTCAGGCAGCTCTCACACATTCATAGACATGAATTTCATAGTGAAAACTACTTGTCATACTGTCAGCAACCCCTTGGAAATAGTACAAGTAGCAGGAGGAGGTACACACCAATCTGGTTCCCATGTGGTCAACACTCCCTACACTATCCAAGGACACAAGTTCAGTAACTCATTTAAAGTGCTCCCTCTCAAAGGCTATGACATCATATTAGGCTGTGACTGGCTGGAAACCCATAGTCCCATTACTATGGACTTTGTTAAGAGGAAAATGCAAGTGATTTTACAAGGCAAAACAAAGGTCACACTGAGGGACAATAACAGAAAAGAGCAAGTACCCTTAATCTCAGTACACAGGATGGAAAAACTTTCTGCTATTGGGGCTTCGGGTTACTACCTAATTCCTGTCTCTCCAGAAAAACCTGAAATTGCACAACCTTGCAAGGAGATAGAAGAGCTCTTAACCGAGTACAAGGATGTTTTCCAAGAGCCTAAAGGCATGCCACCTCCTAGAGAATGTGATCATGCCATTCCGCTAAAAGTAGGTACTGAACCACCAACAGTTAGGCCTTATCGAGTGCCTCACCAACAAAAAGCTGAAATGGAAAAGCAGATTCAAGAGCTACTGGACACCTCTGTTATAAGACACAGTGAAAGCCCATATGCAGCACCTGCCATCCTGGTCAAAAAGAAAGATGGAAGTTGGAGACTGTGCATCGACTACAGAAAACTGAATGCCCAAACAGTCAAGAACAAGTTTCCCATCCCCGTCATAGAGGACCTATTTGATGAACTGAATGGAGCAGAATATTTCACAAAACTTGACCTGAGAGCTGGCTACCACCAAGTGAGAATGAAGACAGAAGATGTGCACAAAACAGCATTCAGGACTTACTTTGGGCATTTTGAGTACTTAGTAATGCCTTTTGGTCTTACTAATGCACCAGCTACATTTCAATCACTCATGAACAAAGTTCTTGCCAAATATCTCAGGAAGTTTGTACTTGTCTTCTTTGATGATATCTTAATATACAGCAGGAGTTTGGCAGAGCACTTGGAACACTTGAAGCTAGTACTGCAAACACTCCGAGCACAACAGTTATATGCAAAATTCAGTAAGTGCATCTTTGCTGCTCCTCAAGTAGAATACTTGGGACACATAATCTCTGGAAAAGGTCTGCAAACAGACCCACAGAAGATCAAAGCTGTAGCTCAATGGCCTATTCCACAAAACATTACCCAATTAAGAAGCTTCCTTGGCCTCACAGGCTACTACAGGAGATTTGTGCAGTCTTATGGGGTCATCTGCAGACCACTTCATGACTTGCTCAAGAAAGAAGCTTTTCACTGGACTGAGGAACAAACTGAAGCTTTTAACAAACTTAAGCAAAGCCTCACAACTGCCCCTGTTCTGGCACTGCCAAACTTTGCCCTCCCCTTCACCATAGAGACTGATGCTAGCGGAACAGGGCTAGGAGCTGTGCTTATGCAGCATGGAAGGCCTCTTGCTTACTACAGCAAATCCATAGGCCCTAGATCCTCAGCACTCTCAACTTATGAAAAAGAGGCATTGGCAATTCTGGAGGCCCTCAAAAAATGGAGACATTATTTTGTTGGCAACGAGCTCCTTATCAGGACGGATCAGAAAAGCCTCAAGTTTATTACTGAACAAAAAGTCTCTGAAGGGGTACAACATAAGTTACTACTCAAACTCCTAGAGTTCAACTACAACATTGAGTATAGAAAGGGAAAAGACAATAGAGTTGCCGATGCCCTTAGCAGAAGAGATCAAAGTACCATGGCAATTACTGTGGTAACACCCACCTGGGTTGAGTCTATAGAGTCCAGTTATCTCCAAGATCCCCATTGTCAAGACCTCTTACAGAAACTACTAATCAAGCCAAATGCAGAACAACACTACACTCTCACAGCAGGAGTGTTAAGATATAAGGGCAGAATATACATTGGAAATAATGTGGAATTAAGACAACAACTAATAGAGTCACTCCATGCATCTGCAGTAGGGGGGCATTCGGGGATTGTAGCCAATTACCAACGAATAAAGAGAATCTTTTACTGGCCTGGCATGAAGAAAGACGTGGAAAAATTTATCACTGAATGTGCTGTTTGTCAAAGGGCCAAAACTGAACATTGCCATTACCCTGGACTGCTAGATCCATTACCCCTCCCAGACATGGCCTGGACACACCTCACTATGGATTTTATTGAAGGCCTGCCAAAATCCAATGGGAAGGAGGTAATACTTGTAGTAGTGGACAGATACACCAAATATGGCCACTTCATCCCCCTTCAACACCCTTACACTGTGCAAACGGTTGCTCAAGCATTTATCGACAATGTATTCAAACTACATGGCCCTCCAATTAGTATTGTCATAGATCGAGATAGAATCTTCACAAGCAACATGTGGCAAGGAATTTTCAAAGCTATGAAAGTCAAATTGAGACTCAACACTGCCTATCACCCTCAGAGTGATGGCCAGACCGAACGAGTGAATCAGTGTATTGAGAATTATCTCCGGTGCATGGCATTTCAAGAACCAAAGAAGTGGTGCTCTTGGCTGCCACTAGCTGAGTGGTGGTATAACACAACCTACCACACAGCTACCAAGTTTACACCCTTCCAAGCCCTCTATGGCTACCCACCCCCCTGATAAGTGAAGTAGCCATACCAGGCCCTGTTGACAGTGAAGCAAGGGATTTTCTAGCTGAAAAACAAGAAATACTATCCCAGCTCAAGACCAATCTGGCTCAAGCTCAACGCAGGATGAAAAAGTATGCGGACATGAACCGACTCGAGAGGCACTTTCAAGTAGGAGACATGGTTTACCTACGTATGCAACCATACAGAATGGCTGCTTTTGGTCTCAGACAAGCAATCAAACTCACCACAAAGTTTTATGGACCATACAGAATTCTGGAAAGGATTGGTCATGTGGCTTATAAACTCCAATTGCCACACAATGTGGGCATTCACCCTGTTTTCCACGTCAGCCAACTCAAA
Source organism: Triticum dicoccoides (assembly GCF_002162155.2). Classification (NCBI taxonomy): domain Eukaryota; kingdom Viridiplantae; phylum Streptophyta; class Magnoliopsida; order Poales; family Poaceae; genus Triticum; species Triticum dicoccoides. Next base: position 559,194,097 of record NC_041391.1, on the reverse strand, counting down.
AAGCACCTGGGCACCCATGCCATTCCCTCGGCAGATCTACCACTTGTTGGACCTGATGGCAAAATCAAAACAGAACCTCTAGCAGTTCTAGAGACACGTTCCCTGCCGCGCAACGGTGTCCTTGTAACTCAGTGGCTAGTTGAATGGGAGAACCTCAAGCCTGACGAAGCAACTTGGGAGGACGCCAACTTCATGAAGCAAGTTTTTCCAGCATTTTTTGCAAGCACCATCAAAAGTTGGTTCCCTAACAAACACACTTGAGGACAAGTCTGATCTTTAGTGGGGAGTATTGTCAGCAACCTGCATCCTCTGAGTCAACACCATTGTAAGTTCAGTTATATGCAGTGTGTCGGTTCAGCCACAGTTATGAAGATCCGACGGCTGAGATGGCGGAGCGAGATGGACGGTCGATGCAGCATCAAGCACTGCCTTTCTTTTCACCTCACTTTCCAGCTCGGTGCTGGACTATAAGGCGCCTGCGTGCGCATCACTGAGAACCATTCAATCATTGTATCCCCAAACTATCAAACCCTAGTTTATCTAGCTACTGCTGTAGAAATCCCAAATTCATAGCTGGGTCTCCGTGATTGGGAGTTAAATTCAGTTCCAATTGCATTATTCCCCTGTTCTGTAACTCATATCATAGTTGGGATCTAACACCAACTGCCTGCTAGTAGTGGACTTGCATCTCCTTTACCGACTAGCAGCCATGGTTTCCCTTATGTGCTGCCAAATCGTCAATCATGTTGCCCTTTCAAGCATCTCGATGAACGTTCAGTTCTTGTGCGGGTGGGATGAAAAATTCAACACTTCCCGGTGACTCCCAGATTCAGTCTCACATCGAAATCTGGTCATTTGATATCGTAAGCCTCTGAATCTGATTTGACATCTCGTTCAGGAGAGCTTCCTCACGTTCTTCTTGGGCCTGATCTGACACCGGGGCCAAAGGAAGCTTTCTCGAGATCCGATCTCACATGGGTCTCAGTTTTTCGGCTTTGGCCAGCTTGGATCTAGCCCTTGGGAGGCGTCATCGGATCTTGGCTTGAAGTGGGACCCAATGAGGGACTCTTACGATCGTCCGGAGCCATATCTAACATCGGTGTTGGGATGAGCGTCTCTCGTTGGTCCTTGGTCTGGTTTAACATCCTGTTTGTGGAGGCTAACTTTTCGTGGAGGCCCGCAGTGCATTCTAGGCTATCAGATCTAACGATCGGGCTGATAGCAAAACTTTTGACTTGGCCTATGTGGCCGGTCGAGTCAACAAAGGGAGCAATGTTGTCGAAAATGAAGGTTTGTCTAGGCACAAAGGTCTTGGAGGTCTCGACTTGCTCGGCGATCTTGATCCCCATCGAATCTATGTGACTTGTTAGCGGGACCTATATGGGTCACTAGTGATAGAGCTAAATCCCCCTGTTGCATAAAGGGAGCAGACTGGGACTCGAACCCGGCCGGTCCTGCCTCTCCCCTCCCCTCCCCCGCGCCGCCCCTAGCGGGCATCTCGGGGGGCGATTTCCCTCCCGCCGGTGTAACCCCCCCCCCTCTCCACTCCCCCTCGCCGCCGCACGAGGCTGGCGCCGGGCCAGGCCTGGGGCGCGGCCGGGGACTGCGGCGGCGGGGCCTGCTCTGCTCCGATCTGCATCGGAGGGGCTCAAATCTGGGCGGCGGCCCCTGGCGAGGCCCCCTGTCTCATGCGGCGGGCAGTGGGGTTGGCGTGGTGCCAGCAATCTGGTCGGGTGGCCGACGGATCTCCGGTGGGCTGGGGCCTCGCGCGGCTGCCCTGGCGACTGGCGGCGCCAGATCTGGATGCTGGCCATCTTCCCTGCTCGGTGCGCTTCTCCTGCGAGGGTCCCTAGGCGTGCGGGCTGGCCTGCCACTGGGATGCGGGCGATTTTGGTGGTCGGGATCCAGATCGGGGGAAACCCGGGTCGGCTCCGGCCGGCCGCGACGACAACGACGCCCGCGGGCGCCGATTTCTTCATGGAGACATCTGTCAAGGTCTGCCCTTCGACTCCCCACCACCTAGCTTCTCGGGTGAAAACCTAACTCCGGTGGGCGGCGGCGGCGTCTTTGGCGCCGTGACCTTCTTGAAGGCGTCGCCTTGAGGGCTGGGTGGTGGCGGGCGTTGTTTGGGGTCGTTGATAGCAGCCGATGGCGTGCCCTTTTTCGCCCAAGCCTCTGCTCTTCCTCCGACGCGTCCTGGCCTTGGGAGGTGTAGCTTGCTCTCTTTGGATGAGCCTCGAGCCTCGTTGGCTCAGGTGGATGCTCTGGTCCGCTCTTGGGGTTTGCCGGTGGCGTCCATTCTTGTTCAGCGGAACTCTCCGCTCTTTGACGGCGAGGAGGTTGGGGCCTTCTTCGAAGAGCGGAGTTTGGATGGATGCGGTGTGTCGGGGCCCTTAGTGTCTGGTGACGGCATGCCATTTTGATGCATCTTCACTCCTCTCCATAGCCGGCATTGCTTCCGCTCAGGTTTAGGCGTGCTAGAGGACCTCAACCTCTTCAGCTGTGTGATTCATTGTATATCCTTCCTGCGTGAAGTGTTTGAGGCTTAGTAAGCTGCTTTCCAGCGCCTCTGTATCTTGTTGCTTTCTGATGTGCTTGTTCTTCGATGTATTCTGCAGTTGTATCCTGGCCGGTTGATGGCTTTGTTAATTCAAAGTTGAACTAGGCTAGCGCCCTACTCGGGCTCAGCTGCGTATTTTCTCTATAAATAAAAAAATAGAGCTAAATCCGGAAAATCTCGGGTAGGGGTTCCTGACCTAAGGGTCTTGAGATGATGGTAACCAAGGACATAAGTTTTTACCTAGGTTTCGGGCTCTCTGGAAAGTTAAAACCCTACATCCTGCTTGTGTTTCATTGCTTTTGGATGGAGTACAAAGTACATTCGATCTACCTAAGATTGTTGTGTTTTCTCTATGATCCCTACCGCTTGGTTTACGTAGGTACCGGGGGGGCTACGTACAAAGAGAACGAGTTAGATGACTTCTAACATCTTGGAGTATACGACAAGTCTTCAGGAACCTTCCTTTCATAGACCATGGACCATGTCGACGTGGCCCACTGAACCGACATGGGGCCCTTGGCCTGGCCCACCAGGTCGACAGACGGCGTGGTGAGAGACCCCCTATTTGGGACAACTTTAGCTTCATTATCGGCAATGAGAAAAATCTAATGTGTGCTGCTCTAGAGAGCGTGTGGTTGCTTGGGCTGGTGATGGAGCTCGGGTGTTGAGCTCCCAGCAAGGGAGAGGTTGGCGTGGCCGCCACCGCAACAGTGTGGCTTTCTTGATGGGCATTACTCTAAGAGAAATCTTACTTGGACGATGTCAAAATTCAATCATACTATGTACTATGTATAGAAATTGTAGGATGCTAAATATTTCTTTTGTATTAGATTCACCTACACTCATGGGGGTTATATATAGTGTACAATGTGGGACGGAGACTTCGAAGAAACTAATTCTATCTCTATCTCTCTTTATCTCTAACTGAACCTAGTTATACTTCTAACACTATGTACATGTACCAAAAGGTAGAAGCAATATAAACTTCATACAAGTCTTCGTGTGGGCGCCTCTAATGGTGCTCTCCCTTTACAGTGAGACCTCTCAACATAAATCTAATGTGTCGCGGCAGAACTCAATGCTAGGCAATGGATGTCCGCGTGCCTGGTGGACGAGGCCGATGTCGTGGCCGGCATAATGTCCACCACCACGTGCCACATGAAGGCGTCATGCAGAATGCTTATGCCATCATCAACGCGTCGTAGAACACGCGCCACCTCATTGATGAGTATGATGGCATGGAAAGCAAGGATGAGGAACGGGTCAACAACGAGTAGGAGGGCACCATCCATGGCTAAAATGTCATGTGTAGAAATAGGTTATGTATGTGTTGTTGCATATTTTTGACACTATACTATGGTCTAAATATGCTCAAATTGCTACTGTAATTAGTGCATACATGTGTATGATGTCTAGTAGGGTGCATCACACTAAGCTATAACTTTGTACACACTTTTGTTGGTATGTATGTTGCAGTTATATCTTAATTGGTTGTGGATGTCCAAATTTTCATTATATTCAGGTTATAATGGGATTTACATGGTTTACATGTCAATATAATTGTTCAACTAAAAATGTGTTCATGTTTTGTAAGTTTTATTAGTGAAACTGCATCCTTTGACAAATGAGGACTAAAAATTCAAACACTTGTAGACAGAGAGAGTCCATTACCCAAAATTTTCTTAGAACTGAATTTGAAAAGCTTGTTCTACTATTCGCATTCGGACGACTCTTTACATTAGAGAGGATCAAATGCTTTACACAGAAGAGGGTGTTTTTTTTGTGCCACCCCATCTACAGTAACCTTCACATACTAGACAACTGAGGGGAGGACACTACATGGACGGCTTGGCAAACTCTGATGGAGAATCCAGTGACCAGCAACCTCCCTATTCATTGATCCATGGCGTTTGTTCATCGGGGCAGGCATATCCAGATATTTACGTGATTTGGGTTTTTGAGTCAGGCGTTTCATAGCCCAGTAATGATTTATGTGTAGATGGGCACTGGATGTATGAGTCGCTGAGGTAAGATTCCATATCTTCATCCTTATACAAGATTTTTTTAGTTTGCTGAATTTTTTGTTGATTGTCAATTTTACCAATGTAACGCCAAGAAATAAACAGTTTAGCATACAAGTCAACAACCAGATGATGTGGTGCAACACCCTGTTATTAATTTGCCTCTTGTGATGACCCTATCAACCACCTAAATGAGGTCAAACCTCATGAAATGTAGAACCAAAACATTGACAAGGGAAATAAGAGGCAAGCAGTTTCACATGTGATGGGTATCTCTTACAAGTCCAAGAAGACCAATTGATCTTCAGGACGCCACTTCATCTTCAGAAAAAACTGCTTATTCTGAGCTCAGAAGTCCGGCTACAATCTAAAGTATTTATCATGTTTACTGCCAATGGTTTTACAAACCTGCATGTCTAAATCATTGGCAGTTTTAGTGCTTTCATTACATGTCTGTGTGTGTCCAGTTGATCTGCTACCATGTTATGTCTGTCAACATTCATTTCATCACTTATGAAAAGCATAATATAGTTTTTCTCATTGCCTCCACGTCAACACCAAAACATACATCTAAAGACAATTGCAACACTAACCTAAGCATTGACACTGCTCACTAAAGGACACTAGTGGATCATTTCTTCAACATTACAATGGACATGATCACACATAACACTAAACCAACATGAACACCTATCTTCATAGCAAACAACATCACTCCTCCTAACACGAACAAAGCACTCATCATCTTCAATATTCTCGCATCTCTAGCTTTACCTCTCACAAGGTTGTTGGATGAATTTGTAGCAATTTTACAACTTTCAAAAACTTTCCTAGTTATACGAGCTTTGGCCTCATTCTCACGCTCTAGTTCTTCCCTTCTTTCTTTAGCCGAGCCAAGTGCATCAACAAAAACATTACCTATGAGGTATTTATGGTATACCACCACATACTCCAGCTCCCAATGCCCGAAATTACAGCCATGCTACAATTTTGTAACCACATCAACTAACTAAATATATGGTGTAAACTATGGACGCCAACCAAAACAAGAACAAAAGAGACCGGCATCGATTACTTACTCCGTCATTGTTGGACTTGTAGAAGACCCGGCCTTCATGCTAATCCGTTCCCGAGACGAGGAGCTTCACCTTGGTGCGACAGTCGGGGCACTACACGAGGAAACTCGTTGGGGGGAACGGGGCTGCCTATTGGAGCTTGACTAGCTGGTGGTGGACATGATGAGCGCAGATCCCACGATGAGGTGAGCACACGCATGAACCCCCACAAAGGGGTTTGGAGATTTAGGTATTCCGAGGAGTCAGTGGGAAAATGTGTATTCCCGCATGCACATGTCCTAAACAGAGAGGGAGTGACGAGCGATAGGACGATATCACAAAATGTAAATGACACCAGCCGAGTTGCCTTGAGCACAGTGCTAAGTACCATGGGTTCATTCACATAGACTGTGGGGGTGTATTAGAAAGCTTGCACCTCGCCAGCTCGGCAAACACAACCGACATGGCTGCCAAACCGCTGCTTCTGATTGGTTGATGGATTTTTTGTCACATGATTCCAAGTTTCTGTACTCCATTGTTACACTTTGAGATTTTTGTACCAAAATGCACCATGCGGCCCATGTTTGTGTGCTATGTGGTTGTGTTGTCGGTCCTGTCGGGCGACACGCCTCTCTGTTGGCTACGACTTAAGACCTACTCCCTTCGTTTCTGTTGAAGGCAATGCAACTCTCGATGTATTGATCGGGTGCATGGTGCACGTATATATGGGTACAAGGGCAGCCCTCAGCCTCATCTATACAAGGAAACTTGAGGCTCAGCCAATAGGAGATTATCCTAACAG
>NC_041391.1:559183581-559187208 GCF_002162155.2 Triticum dicoccoides | reverse complement strand
CTCAAATGTAGGCATCGGTAACCCCTTTGTCATGACATCAGCAAACTGCTGAGCAGTGGGAACATGAAGAACGCGGACGCGCCCAAGAGCCACCTGCTCTCGCACGAAGTGAATGTCGAGCTCAATGTGCTTCGTGCGACGATGATGAACGGGGTTGGCGGAGAGGTAGACCGCAGAGACATTGTCACAGTAGACAATGGTGGCCTTCTGGACATCAAGGAGCAACTCCTGGAGAAGTTGGCGAAGACACGAGCACTCGGCGACGGCATTGGCCACATCACGATACTCGGCCTCGGCACTGGAGCGGGACACCGTAGGTTGTCGTTTAGACGACCACGATATGAGCGAGGGCCCCAGGTAGATGCAGTAGCCTGAAGTCGAGCGTCGCATGTCCGGGCAGCCAGCCCAATCGGCGTCACTGTAGGCGACCAGGTCAGTCGAGGGCGAAGCCGTTAACGTAAGACCCAGAGCCGTGGTGCCGCGGATGTACTGAAGAATCCGCTTCACCAGGTTCCAGTGAGTGTCGCGAGGGGCGTGCATATGGAGACACACCTGCTGAACGGTGTACTGCAGGTCAGGCCGAGTGAGTGTCAAGTACTAGAGAGCGCCGACGATGGAGCGGTAGACCACTGCATCTGGCGCGGGGGAGCCGTCGAGCGCAGAGACCTTGGCCTTCATTTCGATAGGCGTGGGGACAGGCTTGCAGTTAAGCATGCCTGCCCGCTCAAGAAGGTCCTGTGCATACTGCTGCTGATGAAGGAAGAACCCATCGATGCGTCGTACCACCTCAACGCCGAGGAAGTCGTGCAACGGGCCGAGGTACTTAATGGCGAACTCAGCGCTGAGGCGAGCAGTATGCTGGCGAAGTAGCTCAGGCGAGGAAGCTGTCAGGATGATGTCATCGACGTAGAGGAGTAGGTAAGCGGTTGCCGGAGCCTGGTGGAAGACAAACAGCGAGGCGTCGGAGCGAGTAGCTCGGAACCCAAGCTGCTGCAAAAAGCCAGCAATCCGCTGGTACCAGGCGCGAGGGGCTTGCTTCAACTCATACAAAGAGCGGGAGAGCAGGCACACATGGTCAGGCTGAGCCGCGTCGATGAAGCCGGTTGACTGCTGACAGAACACCTGCTCTGAAAGATGGCCATGCAAGAATGCATTCGACACATCCATCTGATGCACCGGCCAGGCGCGAGAGACCGCGAGCTGAAGGACTACGCGAACCATGCCCGTTTTGATGACCGGGGCGAACGTGTCGGTGAAGTCGACTCCAGCATGTTGCCGAAACCCGCGGACCACCTACCGAGCCTTATAGCGCTCGAGAGACCCGTCAGGACGAGTCTTATGCCGGAATACCCACTTGCTAGAGATGACGTTGGCATGGGGTGGCCGCGGGACAAGCTGCCAAGTGCGGTTGCGCACCAGCGCGTCGAACTCCTCCTGCATCTCCGCGAGCCAATGCGGGTGGCGAAGGGCGGCTCTAGCAGACGACGGGAAAGGTGACGGCGCAGACGTCGAGGCAGCGAGAAGGTACTCATCCGCAGGATAATGGTTGCTGGGCCGGTGAATACCGGCGCGAGCACGCGTGACCATGCGGGTGTCCGGGGCGGACGGTAGGGTCGGCGGGGCCGGTGACAAGGCCCGCGAAGAGGCTGTCGAGGAGCCGGGGCCAGGCGCTGGAGAAGCGCTCGCTGCCCATGCTACGGACTCAACAGGAGTCGGGGGCGTCGTGGCCGCCGGCGAGGATGTAGCCGGGCCGGCGGAAGCCGTCGAGGAGCCCGGGTCAGGCTCATGGGATGCGCTCATTGAACGGGTTGTAGACTCAACGGGAGTCGAAGGCGCCGTGACCGCCGGCGAGAAGGCCCGCGAGCCGGCAGGCGAGGGGTCCGGGTCCGACGCCGCGGACCCAGAGCGGGGCCCAGGCGCAGCCGGGGATCCAAAGCCAGGAGGAGGCCCACGCGCTGCAGGGGGCCCGAGCGTGAGTGAGCGGCCTCCTCGAGAGGCGCCAGGAGGCGCGGGTGATGATGGCGAGTCGGCCGACGGCGGTGTGAAAAGGAAAAGACCTCTCGTCAAAGTAAACATGCCGTGAAGTGAAGACTCGGTGGGAAACCGGATCATAGCAGCGATAGCCTTTGGTGTTTGGTGGGTATCCGAGAAAAATGCATGCTACGGAGCGAGGTGCAAGTTTGTGAGGAGTGGTGGAAGCGGCGCTAGGATAGCAAAGACACCCAAAAACACGAAGATCATCATATGAAGGTGGGCTACCGAAGAGGAGATGATGTGGTGCAAAGTTTCCACGAGTATGAGTTGGACGGACGTTGATGAGGAGAGAGGCGGTGGAGAGAGCATTCGGCCAAAACCGGGGCGGGACATTGGCGTGGAAAAGAAGGGTGCACACACAATCATTGAGGGTGCGAAGGATCCGTTCAGCGTGACCATTTTGTTGCGAGGTATACGGGCAAGTGAGACGAAAAATCGTGTTGTGTGTGGCGAGGAGGGTGCGAACCCCGACGTTGTCGAACTCCTTCCTGTGTTAGTCTGCATGAATGGACGCCCAAACTGTGTAGCGACATAGGAGTAAAAGGTGGTAAGAACGGAGAGTGCATTGGATTTTCTCCGCAATGGGAAGGTCCACACATAGTGCGAAAAATCATCAAGTATGACAAGATAGTATAAAAAATCCGTATTACTGGCAATAGGAGATGTCCACAAATCACTATGAATCAACTCAAATGGATACGACGCCACCGATGAGGACGCGCTAAACGGAAGACGGACATGCTTGCCAAGACGACAAGCATGACAAGTATGATCATCGATTTTATTACACGTGAATGAAAAGGTCCTAAGAATATGACGAAGGGTGGCCGGGTTCGGATGTCCCAGCCGAGCATGCCAAAGGTCCACCGTGGCGGAGAGAGCGACCGGAGCGGATGTGGAAGTGGCGGTGGAGTTCACCGGGTAGAGGCCATCCGGGCTGTCACATCGGTGGAGCACCATACGGGTACGGGCGTCCTTAACAGAAAAACCCACTTCATCAAATTCAACAGTTATAGGATTTTCACGTGTAAGAGAACGAACGGAAACAAGATTAGTGACTAACTCAGGTGAAACTAAGACATTGGACATGTGAATAGGTGTAGAGTTAGACGGAAAAGAACCATGACCGACATGAGTAATGGGAAGGGAAGACCCGTCCCCAACAGTAATACGACATGCGGTAGAAACTGGAAATACGGAGTTGAGGTTACCGGGGTTGGAAGTCATGTGGGTGGTAGCCCCGAAATCCATATACCAGTCGCCGCCTCCGGTGTATGTGTTGGGTGTAGGGGCGGAATGGAGCACCGCAAGGAGGGCCGGATCCCAAGGGGCCGGCAGGAGTGCGGCGGCTGCGGTCGGAGGGGCGGCGGGGTAGCCAGTCATGGCCGCGGCGTAGCCACCCGGCGCGGCATACGGAGGAGTCGCGATGGGGTAGCCGCCCGGAGCGGCGAGGAGCGCCTGATGCGCGCCGGGGCGGGGGCCGAGGATCCTAGCCGGGACGGGGGCCCACGACACGGGCATCGTGTACGCATGGACCACCCCCGTCCAGGGGTTGGTTGCGGTGGCCCAGGGGGCCGAGGGCAGCTGTTGCTA
>NC_041391.1:559164016-559183225 GCF_002162155.2 Triticum dicoccoides | reverse complement strand
GCTGCTGCTGCTGCTTCTTGCCGCGGCGCCCCCTGCGGCGACGATCGGGGGCAGGGCGGTGGCTGGTAGACGGGCGCCGGTGGCGCCTGGAAGTACGATGCTGGCGGCGGCGGCTGCGGCGTTGTGGGAGGAGCGGCGTGGGAGGTGCCCGCCGCGAGAGCCGTGTGCGTGGCCCGGGACTTCACCATCTTCATCCTCCTCTCCTCCAACCGAAGATAAGCGACAACCCGAGGAAAGGTCGGGTCCGGGAGGAACGTGAGGTTGGAGGCCGCGTTGCCGAACTCCTCGTTCAGGCCGGCGGTGAGCGTGCTGAGAAGGAGGTCGTTGGAGACCCGCTCCTCGAGGTCGCGGAGTTCGTCAGCGAGTTTCTTAAGGTGCATGCAATAATCGTCAATGGACGAGTCAAGTTGATGGCAGCCAAAAAATTCCTACTGAAGAAATACGCGGCGCTGGAGGGCGTTGTCGAGGAAGAGCTCGTTCAGCTTCGCCCACACCATCTGCGCGTCGTCAGTGTCGCAAACGATGGTGTGGAAGATGTCCTTGGAGATGGTTTGGTACAGCCAGCGAGTGATGGTGGCGTCGATGGTCAGCCAGTTGTCGTCCTCGTACATGAGACCGAAGTCAACGGAGCCATCGACGTGATCGATGAGGTGGTACTCGCGAAAGACGAGGGAGAAGTAGGTTTTCCAGGCGTAATAGGTGGAGGTGGCGTAGTCGAGCATGACGGGGACGCGGGCAAAGATGTCCAGATCGCGGACGACCTCTACGGGAGGAGCGGCCGGACCCTCGAAGGGGTTGGAGGCGGCGGAGTGGGGAGAGGCCATTGGTGCAGCGGCGACCGAGGGGAGGGGTGGCGGCGCGGCTGGTGGAGATGGCGATCGAGAGGAAGGCGGCTCAGGAGGAAGGAAGAGAGGGATCAGGGTGGGGAGGCACGCACGGCGGCGGGGTGAGGGTGCGGCGGCGGCGTGAGTGGATGGCGGCGGCGGCAGCAGCGAGGAGCTGCGGCGGCGGCGGCTAGGAGCGGAAGCTAGGGTTGGATCGGAAGAAAAATTGATACCATGTTGAAGGCAATGCAGCTCTCGATGTATTGATCGGGTGCACGGTGCACGTATATATGGGTACAAGGGCAGCCCTTAACCTCATCTATACAAGGAAACTAGAGGCAGGGCCTGTAGGAGATTATCCTAACAGATACATGCACAAATATGTTCAACAGTTTTAAAATAGATGACTCAACTTTGTACTAACATTGTGCTAAAATTAGTATAAAGTTGAGTCGTCTATTTTGAAACGGAAGGAGTACCACTTTCTCGCAAAAGAGAGTATATGTGAAACCACTTTTTCTAGTCTTTTTATTATCACAAGACCGCTTATTAGATTTGACTACTTATCATTACAAGTCCGCTAGGCTTGTTCCCGCGCTTGGCTCGACTCCTCTTCTAGCTGCGAATGTTTGTCATCCCTTTCGACGAAGGAGGGCCCCAATTATGCTCCCTTTAGGTTTTGAATTCTCTCCCTGATGGCACCATCGTGGTGATTGTTAGACTTGGTCATGGCGGCTATGCTTCTGATGCAGTAGATCAAGTTAATCTACCCGATGGCACCTTTGTGGCAAGGTCGAAGTCGTCGTGTTGTGAGTGCCATGGACGATGGGCGATGACACAACTGTCGGTGCTACTGTGGACTGTGGTTTACATGTTTGTATTGTAATTTTGTTCGTATTATGGGTGTGGTGGTGCTTAAACCTAGTTTAGCTAGTGGTAGAGATATATTTGAGTTACATGTATTTGATAGTCTCGAATCTGTAATCCGTTTCCTATATTATCTTTAGGATAGGCTTCTTGCCCTTTAAGTCTGTACTTCTATATATACTCGTCCGTGAGGTTCAATACAATATCCATCGTATTCTATCAATCCCTCTCTACCCCTTCTAACATAGTATTAGCCTAACCGATCAAAACCCTAGTCGCCGCCCGCTGTTTCCGCCCTGCGCTGCCCCCGGGGCGGTTGACCTCCATGACCACCGTCGAGGGCTGCGCCACCCGTTCCTAGGCTTTGCTTGTCGATCATGTTGACTGCTGACCTAGAGAGTCTTTTTCCCGATCTTTTGATCCAGTTTTCTCTTTCTCGCCGGTTGTTTTGATCGGTGTTTTTGTTTTTGGTTTTCCGATCTAATATCGGTTTTCATGGCCCACTACCGCATCGACCATGCGCCTCTACTTCGACACCTGCGCGACCACCCGGCCTCTTCTTCGACCTGGCGACCTCACGCGACGCGGCGGCCTGTCACAGCTGCCGTCCGCACGTCTGCCCAACCGTAGCTCTAAGTCGGTCGTCGCCACCCCGCTCCGAACAGGATCCCTGCATCAACCATCGTCTCCGCCACCTCAGGCCCGCAAGCCCCTCGCCAGCTGCGTCAGCCCCCTTGTCAACTGCGTCGGGCTCGCTGACCCTTGTCGGTTGTGTCGGACCTGCCGGTTGTCGGCTCACCGGCTGCCTTGGGCTCGCCGGCTGCCTTGGAACCGCCAGCCCCCTCACTGGCTGCCACGCACTAGACACGCTCCTCCCCACGTCATTCCCTGCTGGCCGTCGACGTCTTGGTTTGCTTGACCTCCCCTCCTCATCATCATCGCCGAGCAGCGCCGCCGACCTCGTGTGGGATTGGATTGATCACCTGCCCGCCACGATCTGCTACATCTGCGTCGTGCGACTGATATGATCAGTCGGTTGCACGCGCTTCCACATGTCCTGTGAAGGATGTTCTCGAGTACAACGCGCCTCTCCACCAATCGAGCAATGGGATGCCAATGTGTTGTCCCATCGGGCCACAGTGTCACCACCCCGTGGTTCTCCATGCGGCTGCACCAACTCGCGCGCCGCCCCTTCGGGTTGTAGCACCGTGGCACGCGGTCCCCGCCGCCGCCCGAGGCCGTTCCCATGGCTGCATCGAATCATGTGCAGCAACTGTGCTGCCCTTTCGGGTTGCAGCGTCGTGGCACGCGGTCCACATCGCCGCCCCGAGGTCTTCCCGCCATCGCCCCAAACCTCATGTTGCCACTGCGTCGCCCCTCCGGGTCGTAGTGCCGCGTCCCTCGGTCCACTCTGCCGTCCCCGCGCGTCAACTTCCCATGGTATCCTCCGTGTCGCTTCCCTCGGCGCGGGAGCGCCATCGTCTGCGCTGGTCTTCGTCACGCTGTCGGGTTCTTCCCCGCCTACTTTGAGCATTGCTGCCGCACTCCTAACCCAGCAGCCGCCACCGCCGTCAGGACGCTGCCACCGCTCTTCTTCGGCGTCTTTTTCGCTCGCTCACTCGAGCCGCGCCGCCCGTCCACACCCCCCCCCCCTTTGTCTTCGTCCAGCACTAGCTCATCGCCAGCGTCGCCGTCATCTTTCCCGACCACTTCGTCTATGAAGGAAATATGCCCTAGAGGCAATAATAAAGTTATTATTTATTTCCTCGATAAATGTTTATTATTCATGCTAGAATTGTATTACCCGGAAACATGATACATGTGTGAATACATAGACAAACATAACGTCACTAGTGTGCCTCTACTTGACTAGCTCATTAATCAAAGATGGTTATGTTTCCTAACCATAGACATGTGTTGTCATTTGATTAATGGGGTCACATCATTAGGAGAATGATGTGATTGACTTGACCCATTCCGTTAGCCTAGCACTTGATCGTTTAGTATGTTGCTATTGCTTTCTTCATGACTTATACAAAGTTCCAACAACTATGAGATTATGCAACTCCCGTTTACTTGAGGAACACTTTGTGTGCTACCAAACGTCACAACGTAACTGGGTGATATAAAGGAGCTCTACAGGTGTCTCTGAAGGTACATGTTGAGTTGGCGTATTTCGATTAGGATTTGTCACTCTGATTGTCGGAGAGGTATCTCTGGGCCCTCTCGGTAATGCACATCACTATAAGCCTTGCAAGCAATGTGGCCAATGAGTTGGTTACGGAATGATGCATTACATAACGAGTAAACAGACTTGCCGGTAACGAGATTGAACTAGGTATTGGATACCGACGATCGAAACTCAGGCAAGTAACATACCGATGACAAAAGGAACAACGTATGTTGTTATGCGGTTTGACTGATAAAGATCTTCGTAGAATATGTAGGAGCCAATATGAGCATCCAGGTTCCGCTATTGGTTATTGACCGGAAACAGTTCTAGGTCATGTCTACATAGTTCTCGAACCCGTAGGGTCCGCACGCTTAACGTTACAATGACAGTTTTATTATGAGTTTATAAGTTTTGATGTACCGAAGGTTGTTCGGAGTCCCGGATATGATCACGGACATGACAAGGAGTTTCGAAATGGTCGATACATAAAGATTGATATATTGGAAGCCTATATTTGGATGGGGGGGTTAATGGGCCTACATGGGCCATGAGGGAGAAGAGGAGGGCCGGCTAGGGCAGGCCGTGCGCCCCCTCCCCCCTAGTCCGAATAGGACAAGGAAGGGGGGGTGGCGCCCCCCTTTCCTCTTTCCCCTTCCCCCTTTCCTTCTCCAACAAGGCAAGAGGAGGGAGTCCTACTCCCGGTGGGAGTAGGACTCTTCCAGGCGCACCCCTAGGCGGCCGGCCGCACCTCCCCCCTCCCTTCTTTATATACGGGGGCAGGGGGCACCCCAAGACACACAAGTTGATCTTCGTGATCATTCCATAGCCGTGTGCGGTGCCCCCCTCCACCATATTCCACGTCGGTCATATCGTTGCGGTGTTTAGGCGAAGCCCTGCGTCGGTAGAACATCATCATCGTCACCACGCCGTCGTGCTGACGGAACTCATCCCTGACACCCTGCTGGATCGGAGTCCGGGGATCGTCATCGAGCTGAACATGTGCTGAACTCGGAGGTGTCGTACGTTCGGTGCTTGGATCGGTTGGATCGTGAAGATGTACGACTACATCAACCGCGTTGTCATAACGCTTCCTCTTTCGGTCTACGAGGGTACATGGACAACACTCTCCCCTCTCGTTGCTATGCATCACCATGATCTTGCGTGTGCATAGGAATTTTTTTGAAATTACTACGTTCCCCAATAGTGGCATCCGAGCCTGGTTTTATGCGTAGATGTCATATGCACGAGTAGAGCACAAGTCATACTGCTTACCAGCATGTCAAACTTTGGTTCAGCGGTATTGTAAGATGAAGCGGCCCGGACCGACATTACGCGTACGCTTACGCGAGACTGGTTTCACCGTTACGAGCACTCGTGCTTAAAGGTAACTGGCGGGTGTCTGTCTCTCTTACTTTAGTTGAACCGAGTGTGGCTACGCCCGGTCCTTGCGAAGGTTAAAACAGCACTAACTTGACGAACTATCGTTGTGGTTTTGATGCGTAGGTAAGAACGGTTCTTGCTCAGCCCGTAGCAGCCACATAAAATTTGCAACAACAAAGTAGAGGACGTCTAACTTGTTTTTGCAGGGCATATTGTCATGTGATATGGTCAAGACGTGATGCTATATTTTATTGTATGAGATGATCATGTTTTGTAACCGAAGTTATCGGCAACTGGCAGGAGCCATATGGTTGTCGCTTTATTGTATGAAATGCAAACGCCCTGTAATTGCTTTACTTTATCACTAAGCGGTAGCGATAGTCGTAGAAGCAATGGATGGCGTAACGACAATGATGCTACGATGGAGATCAAGGTGTCGTGCCGGTGACGATGGTGATCACGACGGTGCTTCGGAGATGGAGATCACAAGCACAAGATGATGATGGCCATATCATATCACTTATATTGATTGCATGTGATGTTTATCCTTTATGCATCTTATCTTGCTTTGATTGACGATAGCATTTTAAGATGATCTCTCACTAAATTATCAGAAGTGTTCTCCCTGAGTATGCACCGTTGCGAAAGTTCTTCGTGCTGAGACACCACATGATGATCAGGTGTGATAAGCTCTACGTTCAAATACAACGGGTGCAAAACAGTTGCACACGCGGAATACTCAGGTTAAACTTGATGAGCCTAGCATATACAGATATGGCCTCGGAACACGGAGACCGAAAGGTCGAACGTGAATCATATAGTAGATATGATCAACATAGAGATGTTCACCATTGAAACTACTCCATCTCATGTGATGATCGGACATGGTTTAGTTGACTTGGATCACGTGATCACTTAGATGACTAGAGAGATGTCTGTCTAAGTGGGAGTTCTTAAGTAATATGATTAATTGAACTTAAATTTATCATGAACTTAGTACCTGATAGTATTTTGCTTGTCTATGTTTGTTGTAGATAGATGGCTCGTGTTGTTGTTCCGTTGAATTTTAATGCGTTCCTTGAGAAAGCTAAGTTGAAAGATGATGGTAGAAATTACACGGACTGGGTCCGTAACCTGAGGATTATCCTCATTGCTGCACAGAAGAATTACGTCCTGGAAGCACCGCTGGGTGCCAGGCCTGCTGCAGATGCAACTGATGACGTTAAGAACATCTGGCAGAGCAAAGCTGATGACTACTCGATAGTTCAGTGTGCCATGCTTTACAGCTTGGAACCGGGTCTTCAACGACGTTTTGAACGTCATGGAGCATATGAGATGTTCCAGGAGTTGAAGTTAATATTTCAAGCAAATGCCCGGATTGAGAGATATGAAGTCTCCAATAAGCTCTATAGCTGTAAGATGGAGGAGAATAGTTCTGTCAGTGAACACATACTCAAAATGTCTGGGTATAATAATCACTTGATTCAACTGGGAGTTAATCTTCCTGATGATAGTGTCATTGACAGAATTCTTCAATCACTGCCACCAAGCTACAAGAGCTTCGTGATGAACTATAATATGCAAGGGATGGACAAGACTATTCCCGAGCTCTTCGCAATGCTAAAGGCTGCGAAGGTAGAAATCAAGAAGGAGCATCAAGTGTTGACGGCCAATAAGACCACTAGTTTCAAGAAAAAGGGCAAAGGGAAGAAGAAGGGGAACTTCAAGAAGAACAGCAAACAAGTTGCTGCTCAAGAGAAGAAACCCAAGTTTGGACCTAAGCCTGAGACTGAGTGCTTCTACTGCAAGCAGACTGGACACTGGAAGCGGAACTGCCCCAAGTATTTGGCGGATAAGAAGGATGGCAAAGTGAACAAAGGTATATGTGATATACATGTTATTGATGTGTACCTTACTAATGCTCGTAGTAGTACCTGGGTATTTGATACTGGTTCTGTTGCTAATATTTGCAACTCGAAACAGGGACTACGGATTAAGCGAAGATTGGCTAAGGACGAGGTGACGATGCGCGTGGGAAATGGTTCCAAAGTCGATGTGATCGCGGTCGGCACGCTACCTCTACATCTACCATCGGGATTAGTTTTAGACCTAAATAATTGTTATTTGGTGCCAGCGTTGAGCATGAACATTATATCTGGATCTTGTTTGATGCGAGACGGTTATTCATTTAAATCAGAAAATAATGGTTGTTCTATTTATATGAGTAATATCTTTTATGGTCATGCACCCTTGAAGCGGTCTATTTTTATTGAATCTCGATAGTAGTGATACAAATATTCATAATGTTGAAGCCAAAATATGCAGAGTTGATAATGATAGTGTAACTTATTTGTGGCACTGCCGTTTAGGTCATATCGGTGTAAAGCGCATGAAGAAACTCCATACTGATGGACTTTTGGAATCACTTGATTATGAATCACTTGGTACTTGCGAACCGTGCCTCATGGGCAAGATGACTAAAACGCCATTCTCCGGAACTATGGAGCGAGCAACTGATTTGTTGGAAATCATACATACTGATGTATGTGGTCCAATGAATATTGAGGCTCGTGGCGGGTATCGTTATTTTCTCACCTTCACAGATGATTTGAGCAGATATGGGTATATCTACTTGATGACACACAAGTCTGAAACATTTGAAAAGTTCAAAGAATTTCAGAGTGAAGTGGAAAACCATCGTAACAAGAAAATAAAATTTCTACGATCTGATCGTGGAGGAGAATATTTGAGTTACGAGTTTGGTTTACATTTGAAACAATGCGGAATAGTTTCGCAACTCACGCCACTCGGAACACCACAACGAAATGGTGTGTCCGAACGTCGTAATCATACTTTACTAGATATGGTGCGATCTATGATGTCTCTTACTGATTTACCGCTATCGTTTTGGGGTTATACTTTAGAGACGACTGCATTCACGTTAAATAGGGCACCATCAAAATCTGTTGAGACGACGCCTTATGAACTGTGGTTTGGCAAGAAACCAAAGTTGTCGTTTCTTAAAGTTTGGGACTGCGATGCTTATGTGAAGAAACTTCAACCAGATAAGCTCGAACCCAAATCGGAGAAATGTGTCTTCATAGGATACCCAAAAGAGACTATTGGGTACACCTTCTATCACAGATCTGAAGGCAAGATTTTCGTTGCTAAATTCGGATCCTTTCTAGAGAAGGAGTTTCTCTCGAAAGAAGAGAGTGGGAGGAAAGTAGAACTTGATGAGGTAACTATACCTGGTCCCTTATTGGAAAGTAGTTGATCACAAGAACCGGTTCATGTGACAACTACACCAATTAGTGAAGAAGCTAATGATATTGATCATGAAACTTCAGATCAAGTTTCTACTGAACCTTGTAGGTCTACCAGAGTAAGATCCGCGCCAGAGTGGTACGGTAATCCTATTCTGGAAGTCATGTTACTTGACCATGACGAACCTACGAACTATGAGGAAGCGATGATGAGCCCAGATTCCGCAAAATGGCTTGAAGCCATGAAATCTGAGATGGGATCCATGTATGAGAACAAAGTATGGACTTTGGTTGACTTGCCCGATGATCGGCAAGCCATTGAGAATAAATGGATCTTCAAGAAGAAGACTGACGTTGATGGTAATGCAACTGTCTACAAAGCTCGACTTGTTGCGAAAGGTTTTTCGACAAGTTCAAGGAGTTGACTACGATGAGACTTTCTCACCCGTAGTGATGCTTAAGTCTGTCTGAATCATGTTAGCAATTGCCGCGTTTTATGATTATGAAATTTGGAAAATGGATGTCAACTGCATTCCTGAATGGATTTCTAGAAGAAGAGTTGTATATGATGCAACCAGAAGGTTTTGTCGATCCAAAAGGTGCTAACAAAGTGTGCAAGCTCCAGCGATCCATTTATGGACTGGTGCAAGCATCTCGGAGTTGGAATAAACGCTTTGAGAGTGTGATCAAAGCATATGGTTTTATGCAGACTTTTGGAGAAGTCTATATTTACAAGAAAGTGAGTGGGAGCTCTGTAGCATTTCTGATATTATATGTAGATGACATATTGTCGATCGGAAATGATATAGAATTTCTAGATAGCATAAAGGGATACTTGAATAAAAAAATGTCAATGAAAGACCTCGGTGAAGCTGCTTACCTATTGGACATCAAGATCTATAGAGATAAATCAAGACGCTTAATTGGACTTTCACAAAGCACATACCTTGATAAAGTTTTGAAAAAGTTCAAAATGGATCAGGCAAAGAAAGGGTTCTTGCCTGTATTACAAGGTGTGAAGTTGAGTCAGACTCAATGCCTGACCACAGCAGAAGATAGAGAGAAAATGAAAGATGTTCCCTATGCTTCAGCCAAAGGCTCTATCATGTATGCAATGCTGTGTACCAGACCTGACGTATGCTTAGCAATAAGCTTGGCAGGTAGGTACCAAAGTAATCCAAGAGTGGATCACTGGACAGCGGTCAAGAACATCCTGAAATACCTGAAAAGGACTAAGGATATGTTTCTCGTTTATGGGGGTGACAAAGAGCTAGTCATAAATGGTTACGTCGATGCAAGCTTTGACACTGATCCGGACGATTCTAAATCGCAAACCGGATACGTGTTTTTATTAAACGGTGGAGCTGTAAGTTGGTGCAGTTCTAAACAAAGCGTCGTGGCGGGATCTACATGCGAAGTGGAGTACATAGCTGCTTCGGAAGCAGCAAATGAAGGAGTCTGGATGAAGGAGTTCATTTCCGATCTAGGTGTCATACCTAGTGCATCGGGACCAATGAAGATCTTCCGTGACAATACTGGTGCAATTGCCTTGGCAAAGGAATCCAGATTTCACAAGAGGACCAAGCACATCAAGAAACGCTTCAATTCCATCTGGGACCAAGTCCAGGTGGGAGACATAGAGATTTGCAAGATACATACGGATCTGAATGTTGCAGACCCGTTGACTAAGTCTCTTCCACGAGCAAAACATGATCAGCACCAAGACTCCATGGGTGTTAGAATCATTACTGTGTAATATAGATTATTGACTCTAGTACAAGTGGGAGACTGAAGGAAATATGCCCTAGAGGCAATAATAAAGTTATTATTTATTTCCTCATATCATGATAAATGTTTATTATTCATGCTAGAATTGCATTACCCGGAAACATGATACATGTGTGAATACATAGACAAACATAACGTCAATAGTGTGCCTCTACTTGACTAGCTCATTAATCAAAGATGGTTATGTTTCCTAACCATAGACATGTGTTCTCATTTGATTAACGGGGTCACATCATTAGGAAAATGATGTGATTGACTTGACCCATTCCGTTAGCCTAGCACTTGATCATTTAGTATGTTGCTATTGCTTTCTTCATGACTTATACAAAGTTTCTACAACTATGAGATTATGCAACTCCCGTTTACCGGAGGAACACTTTGTGTGCTACCAAACGTCACAACGTAACTGGGTGATTATAAAGGAGCTCTACAGGTGTCTCCGAAGGTACATGTTGAGTTGGCGTATTTCGAGATTAGGATTTGTCACTCCAATTGTCGGAGAGGTATCTCTGGGCCCTCTCGGTAATGCACATCACTATAAGCCTTGCAAGCAATGTGGCCAATGAGTTGGTTACGGAATGATGCATTACGTAACGAGTAAAGAGACTTGCCGGTAAGGAGATTGAATTAGGTATTGGATACCGACGATCGAATCTCGGGCAAGTAACATACCGATGACAAAGGGAACAACGTATGTTGTTATGCGGTTTGACCGATAAAGATCTTCGTAGAATATGTAGGAGCCAATATGAGCATCCAGGTTCCGCTATTGGTTATTGACCGGAAACAGTTCTAGGTCATGTCTACATAGTTCTCGAACCCGTAGGGTCCGCACGCTTAACGTCACGTTGACAGTTTTATTATGAGTTTATAAGTTTTGATGAACCGAAGGTTGTTCGGAGTCCCGGATATGATCACGGACATGACCAGGAGTTTCGAAATGGTCGAGACATAAAGATTGATATATTGGAAGCCTATATTTGGATATCGGAATCGTTTCGGGTGAAATCGGGATTTTACCGGAGTATTGGGGGGTTATCGGAATCCCCCCCCCCCGGGGGGGGGGGAGGGGTTAATGGGCCTACATGGGCCATGAGGGAGAAGAGGAGGGCCGGCCAGGGCAGGCCGCGCGCCCCATCCCCCCCTAGTCCGAATAGGACAAGGAAGGGGGGGCGGCGCCCCCCTTTCCTCTTTTCCCTTCCCCCTTTTCTTCTCCAACAAGGCAAGAGGAGGGAGTCCTACTCCCGGTGGGAGTAGGACTCCTCCAGGCGCACTCCTAGGGGGGCGGCCGCACCTTCCCCCTCCCTCCTTTATATACGGGGGCAGGGGGGCACCCCAAGACACACAAGTTGATCTTCGTGATCGTTCCTTAGTCGTGTGCGGTGCCCCCCTCCACCATATTCCACGTCGGTCATATCGTTGCGGTGTTTAGGCGAAGCCCTGCGTCGGTAGAACATCATCATCGTCACCACGCCGTCGTGCTGACGGAACTCATCCCCGACACCCTGGTGGATCGGAGTCCGGGGATCGTCATCGAGCTGAACGTGTGCTGAACTCGGAGGTGCCGTACGTTCGGTGCTTGGATCGGTTGGATCGTGAAGACGTACGACTACATCAACCGCGTTGTCATAACGCTTTCGCTTTCGGTCTACGAGGGTACGTGGACAACACTCTCCCCTCTCGTTGCTATGCATCACCATGATCTTGCGTGTGCGTAGGAAACTTTTTGAAATTACTATGTTCCCCAACAGTCTACTCCTACCACCATTGGCGACATCGTCCCCGCGCCGATTGGCGCCGCAACCGTCGTCGAGTCCTTCTCTGTTGGGCCTTCCGACTCCTCGACATGGCGTACAGCTCGTGCAGGTCCTTCGTCTACTTGGACGCCCGTTGGTTTTTGCAAGCACCTGCGCACTCAAGCATTTTGCATGCCAAAAATTTCAGATTTTTAAATTTTCTGCTATTTTTTTATTTTACTGTTCACGGGTATAGATGAGCCCGGACACCGTTTTGAGTTATTCGCTTGGCTCCAGAGCATATCTGCTCCCACCATGGACAGTATAATAAAAAAGTTATTAGAAAAATTCAAAAAAATCTGATATTTTCCATGGAAAATGTTTCAGTGCGTGAGATCCATTCCAAATTTTAGATCGTTTGGGCATTCGAGTAGATGTCAACAAAAAACACAAATTTAAGGTATGTGAAACAGTATACTACTCATATACCATTCGGACCGATTTTGTTTTTATTGCTAAGAGCTAGTTAGATGTCCGAACGAGGTGAAATTTAGCATGGACCTCACGCCATGAAACATCTTCCATCCAGACAAAATTCGATTTTTTTTAGTATTTTTTTTGTATTTGCTGTTCACTGCAGATGAGCCCGGGCTATATGCGCAAAACATAGCGTCATGTTGCTGTCGCAAAACGTTGACAAATTTGAGCCACTTAGAGCTTGCTTGGACGCACTCTGATGTGACTCAATTTTGTTTGGATTGGACATATTTTTGTTCCTAGTATAATCTAAGATCCCTGCCAATCGAAAGCATCAATCCAACATTATTCTGCACCCGAAATTCGAACGAGCCCTTCGCCTTCGTGTCCCTTGCATGGCAAACACGCGCGCCTGTCGCCGAAAACGATCAGCACGCGCCTGACCGGAAGCCGAAGACGCCCTGGCCGACGTCGTGCAGCACCTCGAACGTCCGCTGCTGCACGTTGCCGATGAAGCTTTCGTCGCTGGTGGCAGCGAACGCCAGGCAGTGTTCGATCATGATCCCGTTAAAATCGAGGTCCATGACCGCGCGGCCGTCGAACACCAGCTCGACGGTCGGGACAGAGCGGTGAAGTCGTAGCAATTGTCCAGGATGCCGACGGGCGCCGCCCGCGTGTACCGCGTCATGCCGGATCTGAACGCCGACGAGAGCGCCGAGTAGGCCCTCCTTGGTAGCCACGTGATGACAGTGCCCGAGTCCATCACCGAACCGCCGGAGAAAACGGAGGACTGTATTCTGAGCGGCCTTCCCCCCGCGGATATGTCCTTGAGGAGCACGCCGTAGAATGTCGGCGCCTGTGTGTATCTGAGCATCGGCGTCGTCACGAAGCCAGACGTCCCGTTCGGCGCGCCGAACGTGAGAAACCCGGACGTGCTATTTGTCGGCGGGAGGCAGTACGAGAAGGACTTGCCGTACGTTGCCGCCGTCTGCGACACGAGAGACGGCACGTCGCCGCCGAGCCCCATGAGCCCGTCGAATTTTTCCTCGTCCATGTCCTCCTCATGGTAGCTGCAACCGAAGTGGAAGTCTGTGACAGTGTCGGCGTCGCTCAGCGCCAGCGTGTCGGAGCCGTACGTCCCGGTGGTGTTCGAGCCATCGAAGTACTGGACGCTGTACTGGCACCCTGAGCTTGAGCAGTTGTTGCCTTGGGTGCCGAGCTGTGCGCACGCCGCGGAGCTGCAGGAGAACGGGGCGTACGTGGTCGACTTGCTGGGATCGAAGAGCGTCACCCCGTCCGTGGAGTTGCAGCGCACCCACGACACGTCGCTGCCGGTGTCGATCATCATGGTCTGGGTCACCGCCGGGGAGCCGATGCCGACGGTGATGACATACTCCAGCGTGTCCAGGGCCGACCCTAGGGTGGTCGGCACGGTAAGGTCCAACGGCTGGAGCCCGGCGCTTCCAGAAAACTTCTGTTTGATGTACTTGGCTCGGAGTTGGTCATGCTGGAGCAGCTCGAGGATGGTTGGCGCCTTTGCGGATGGTGCCGGCGAGCACGGGCCATGCCGGTGGTTTAGCGGCACCGTAGCTCCACTGGATGACGATGGCGTTACTGCAAAATTAACAAACAGTAAAAACTGCACAGGATCGACGATAGCTAATTGTACTTGTAGCCGGAACTGCATGTTCAGTACAATCATGAATATATAGAACGTTAAATCTCAATCAACTAAGACTTGGTTATGTCTCAGTCGATCCAATATTCATAGATCTTATATTGAGATTCATTCAACAAATTATTTTTAGTTTTTTTTTACATGTTATGTTACCTGACTGAGACTTCGTTAAGTCTCAGCCCACTGAAATCTAGTCTCAATCTCAGTCTCATATCCTAGATAGAATGCAGTACCTGAGCAAACGGCTTCAGCCTTCCATGAGCCGATGGCGGCAAGGCGGAGCTGGAGCAAATGTTACCCGATGCACCACTTTAACAAGGCATAAAATTTTCAAGCAAGGATGTATTGACTAAAGGTGTGTGTCATAGGTTCTAGCATACATTATTGGATATAATAGAAGGCGATTTGTAAAAATAAAAATGTAGCCATCAAATGTTTACTATAATGATAAAACAATGGACACAATTACTTGAAAAGGACTTGCATTTCCAAATTCCAAAATACAGCGTTGGACTACATGGTTCAGTAGAACATAATAAAATGCCCAAATGAAAATACTTAGATGGCTAAAAACTGGAAATTACCTTTAGTAGGTTCTATTCCTCCAAGCCATGAAATACTCAACCACTTAAGTATTGGTGACCTTTTTTCATTTCTTCCTTCTCCACATAAAAATAACATCATCACTCAAACTATCATCATTGAGATGATTGCCCGGATCATATTGAACCTCCTCTTCCCAATTTATGTCTTCTGGGACATATTGCTGCTTTTCTTTTGAGAGAAACTTAGGCATGGTATTGTATTTGACAAATACAAATTACAAATGAGACATGAAGACTTCTATAGACAAAAAATATAATCTAATTAAAAGTTATAACCCTAGAAAATGCCCCATGTTTTTGCTATAACATAGTCATTTATTGTATTTGCTACAAATTTATACATGATTGTTGCAGTTTGTAAACAAAATTAGGAAAAGCAAGACAAAGGTGCAACCACAATTGTGGCTTTTGTAATCTATCCTATATGGACGCACATAGAGACAAAGATTCAAGATTGGAATTTGGAAATGATGCGAAAATTACCGAGAGCCGGACCGGCCGATGCCGTGCAGCGTCGCTCGCGTGCGTCGCGTCGTCACCGTGTGAGGACCCAGCCTGTGTGGCGTCCGGCCGCTGCCGATCTCCCGCATGTGTACGGGATGGCGATACGCAGGGGGCGTATGGAGTATGGTACGCGTCCACATAAATCCATCATGGATCGATTAGTCTTGTTATATAATGGGGAAAAAGGTGGATCTATTAGGCTTGCGTACGTCACTACGTGAAGAGGTCTTTTTTTAGAGAAAACTAATGGAGTACGTGAGAGAGATGGATCCGCAAGCGAACCGGCGTGCGTACACGCCCGCACGTGTGTCCTCCTGCGTTGGGCCAGTGCGGCGGCCTGGCTGAAACGGGCTGACCCTGATGCACAGCTCTTGGGCCACCCTGATGCACTGGGCTTTATTACTTAATAGGTACTGCTAGCGATTTTTTTCACCCGTATTCCTGTGCATACGGGTCGGCCCAATGGGCTCCGCCCTGCCGGCAACCTTATAGCCATGTGGATTATTCCACGCACGAGCAACCACAGAATGGTAGCCGCACAGCAGGAGAAGCAACAGCTTCTTAGCGGATCGGTCCTTGCTTCTCTCCCTCTGAGAGCCGGCCATTGTTGGAGCTGGTTAGTTGCATCTCTACAATCCTTGCACACCTTGCTTATATAGAGCTCCGGGACCCAGCCACGCAACTTGGAACGGGCCTCCTAGCTGACTTTGCAGTACACGCACGTATGTGATACATATATTGGCAACTTGGAAACCATACGTACATGCACAGCAATGCATGCGTACGTACGTAGGGAGACAAAAGGATGTGCATGCTTATAGGACGATTACAGCATTGCTACACCACGAATGAGGTACTACTACCTATTTGAACTAAAACCACGACGAGTAAATCGGAATAGAAGGAGTAGGTTTTACGGACGAGCACCACTTGGCAATTTTTGATTGGAAAAATAGGGGAGAGAATGGCCCCCACCACGGTCAAATTCCAATAATGCTCCATCAACAAAACACACTACGAAAAGTTGCGCAAACTTCCTAACTACTCCCTCCGTTCCTAAATATTTGTCTTTCTAAAGATTTCAACAATTGATTACATACGAAGCACAATAAGTGAATCTACGCTCTAAAATATGTCTATATACATCCGTATGTGATAGTCACTTGTTGAAATCTCTAGAAAGACAAATATTTAGAAAAACGGAGGGAGTAAATCTCTCTGCCATCCTAATTTTCATGGGATGGGGGTATACCTGGCCAAACCTCGGGCCGGGGTGGGCTTCGGGCCGGGCCTAGCCAAGCCCGACACAGAAAACTCAGGCCCGGGCCCGGGCCGTCCCGGCCATCGGGCCTGTGTTTCTGGGCCCGAGCCCGGCCCGAGCACGTAAAAGCCCGTCGGGCTTCGGGCCGGCCCGGCCCGACCTTCGGAAAATGGCAAAA
Organism: Triticum dicoccoides; assembly: GCF_002162155.2. Taxonomy (NCBI): domain Eukaryota; kingdom Viridiplantae; phylum Streptophyta; class Magnoliopsida; order Poales; family Poaceae; genus Triticum; species Triticum dicoccoides. The sequence goes on along the minus strand of NC_041391.1, from coordinate 559,166,488 downwards.
ATGACGGGCCCGGGCCCGGCCCGGCCCGGCCTTCGGGCTCAAAAACTAGGCCCGAGCCCGGCCCGGGGGCAGCGTCGGGCCGGCCGGATCGGGCTTTTTGGGCCGGGCTTCCCATGGCCAGAACTAGATGGGGGCCTTCACCCCCTAATCCTCCAATCCTAACTGTCCATGTTTCCTTTTACGTTAAACCCGTAGCTAATCTTATTACATAGGTCTAGCATTACCTGTGAAATTTAAGGGGGGAGAGAATTTGTTGGAAGGTTCCTTGGCAGTCCAGTAAAGGTACGTAGCTGTAGGATTATTGAGACGATTATCATGTTCGTCACACTGCTTCCTCCGCGTAAGAAACGCGTAGGTGTTGCTCAATAACCGATGTTTTTTCTTCTACTAGGCTGATCCGTGATGGTATTGACGGGTTGGTTGACATGAGATATTTAGATCTTAGTGGCACAATCGGATGCTGTAAATTAGTAGATCGACGTCCTGGACCAAGTCCCCACACGTACGTTATCCATTTATCTTGTCTTTAACCAAACATAGCACAAAATCAAAGGTATCATATAGAGCGTCAAAGTGGATCGCTGTCTTGCTATATTATGTCCTCGAAATTTTCTAATTTTAGTTTCTAGGAGCGACTATGTGTCTGTCCGGCTTCGAAATAATTATCGGCCTTACTATCGTCAATTTGTCAATAGCCTTAGGCTGGTCCATCTGTTGTCTTTTTAGAAATTTTAATGTGGACTATACACGGAGCAAAATAATGAATCTATACTCTAAAATATGTTTATATACATCCATATCAGTTTATATTGAAATCTCTAAAAAGACTTATATTTAGGAACGGATGGAGTAATATTTTCATAGTGGATAGTGTCATATATGTGATGATATTTTTTTAATTATTAATTTGTAGAGTCTTTTTTTATTAAGAAGCGTAATGTGATTGTAACATATTTGTGTACTTCTTTTTAATTACTTGCCACATCATTTACTACATGTGTTACACTCACTATGCAATTAACATTTTCATCATTTTTTGACTTGCATAAATCTCAACGTATAATGGAATGATACACAGCAGGGGCAATTTTACCGTACCTTCACCTGGTGACAATTCTACTAGACAGGCTTAAGCTTATCCTCCAAAAATGATACTACTACTTAATCAGCTAACTATTTCACTTAAAAACTATATTGAGATGTTCTACATACACCAGTTGGTGTTTTGAGCCTATCTCTTTTTTTTTTTTTGCGAACAAGCCATCATATCTATTAAGAAGTCCAGCCAATTACAATCAGCACCCCATAAAGAAGAAAATTTACAACGAGGACCCTAGGGAGCCACACAACCAATCTCGCCATAATGAATCGCTGGTGTGTCGCCGCCGTTGCCGCTTCGCATATTCGCCAGAAATCCTCCATGGTAGATGGGAAGTCAATGAGCTTAGGCCCAAAGGACCAGCACCCCGACGAATCGATCAGATCTGAACGCTTGAAACTCCTGTACACACAGCCGCACCAGCCGACGCCAACCGTCGTAGCAACGTTGCACCACCCGCAGAACCTCCACAGCAAAGCAAGAGCCCACCTCAATGCGACAAAGAAGAAGAAGACAGGGAACAAGAACTCACCAAGCAGGTCGCCGCCTAGGCCACACCAACCATGCTCGGAGCACCAAGACTTACCAGATCGACAAAATCCGAGAACACACAACTCTAGCCACTAGCCAACTCTGCCCAAAGCTTGGTTGGGAAGGGGATCGAGGGCCGGCACACTTATTCCAAAACCGTCATCCCCAACTCAACGACGCCTCCAAGACCACTACCCTACTTTCTATATGCTGGGGCCTCACATCTGGAGTTCCCTCACTCTCTCGCCGCCAGAGCCACAGACGGAAAGGGAGGGAACCACCGGTCTGGCCGCAGCGGATTTTGGGAACAGTGTCGCCTCCTTTTCGCCCTTTCACAACAGAATGAGGAACCGCTTCGTACGTGGGTTGCTTGGTATAGCCTACCCTCTATTGTCATGCTAGATTCGCCACTTCACTACTAGGAAAATACTTATAAGTAGACATTTAGCAGTAGCGTTGGTTATATACCCCACGCTACTGCTACTTAGCAGTAGCGCCGGCCAAAACCAGCGCTGCAAGCGCACGTTAGCAGTAGCGCGTGTTTTCCAGGCCAGCGCTTCTGTTAGTGGGCCACGCATTCGGCCCCCTGTTGCAGCTTTAGCTATAGCGCTGGGCCTCCTCCCCCACGCTGTTGCTAAGCCCACCTCTGCTTCCTCCCTCCGGCCCCCGCGCGCGCCCCTCTCTCTCACTCACTCTCACACTCACACGCTCACACTCACGCGCCCCTCAATCCCCCGCTCAGGCCGTCGCCCCGTGTCCTATGTCGGTCGTCCTCCCCCGCGCGGGCCCTCCTCCCCCGCTGGTCGCCCTCCCCCGCGCCGGCCCTCCTCCCTCGTCGCCCG
>NC_041391.1:559162501-559163670 GCF_002162155.2 Triticum dicoccoides | reverse complement strand
TTATTAGAGAGTAGTTATTTTGAATCCTATATAGTTGAAAAAATGTAGGTTCTTAGAATAATGTAGGTTATGATCGAACCCTAGCTAGGACAGATTAGGTAGTATGAACCGTAGTTAATTTGTATGAACCCTAGGTTTTTAAATTAGGACAAAAATTTATCTAGGTTTTTAAATTAGGACAGGAATTTATCTAGATTTTTAATTAGGTGTAGTTAATAGAATTTAGGTGTTTTAGGTGTATTTAACATAATTCTAGGTGTTTTAGTTGTTTTAGGTGTAGTTAACAAATTCTAGGTATTTATTTAGTTAAAGCAATTGTTGTTATTTTTTTAGTTAAAGCAATTTTTCCTGTTATATGCAAATTTGCAGTGGACATGTCATATTTTGAACATGTCATATTTTTTCGAGTGGCCTATGTTTTACCATATTTTTACGTTATGGCAAATTTCAGGCACTCGATATGTCCTGTTTTTAGCAAAGGTCATGGCCAATTTTGCTAAGTGTTTATTAATTTTGTTTTCATAATTAAGCATTTGTTCTCGACGTCGACGATGCCTGGACCGCATCCTCGTTGTCGACTCGGCGGAGGAGGCTTGCTTGATTATAGGAGCCATGTCCGGGACTGGGCTTCGCCTGGCTGGTACTAGGAGGTGCTACCTTCCGGGGTGCGCAGCTTGGTGAGGAGGCAGCCCGTCATCGACCCGGACCTTATTTGGTGGCGGTCGCGTGGGCCAGTTGTTGGGGATCGATGCAGAAATTAAAAAAATTCTACGCATCACCAAAATTAATCTATGGAGTAACTAGCAACGAGAGAGGGGGGTTGTGATGCCCGGATAATTAAGCTACAGTGATTCCCCGCTAATGATGCCACGTCACCACGGTTACTGTGATAAACTCTCGATAGTTCAGAACCGAAACAAATTCAAAATTTAAATAAAAGAAAACAATAAAAGTTTTCAAAAATTAAAACAAAAATGTTCGGTGGTTGCCAAATATTACAAATATAATTATGGTGTAAGGTTCACAATTTTATAAAATGCCTAAGTGTTTATAAATAAATAAAAACAGAAAAAGAAAATAAATAAAAAGAAAACAGAAAACAATAAAAAAAAAGGAAGAGAAACCCCCCCGGACCCTGGCCCAACTGGGCCGACCCCAGGCCCAGTCGG
>NC_041391.1:559155578-559161375 GCF_002162155.2 Triticum dicoccoides | reverse complement strand
GCGCCCAGGCTCGCCCCATCGAGCGCTCGTGCCCGCGTGCTCGCACGCCCGACCCGATAGGCCCCCGGGCCACTGACTAGGGGGCCCCGCCCCAGAACGTTAAAAAAAAAAGGGGGATAAAAAAAATTATATAAATAATAAATAATAAAATAAATAAAAACAATAAATATAATTAATAAAATTAAAATGATTTAATAAAATTATTAATTAATTAATTAATTAATTAAGTTAATTAATCCGGTTTAATTAAATTAATTAACTAGTTAAGTTTAATTAAACTGTAATTAGATTAATCTAAACCCTAATTAACCTAAATAGAGAATGACAGGTGGGTCCCACTGGACCCACATGTCAGGTTGACCACGTCAACTCTGTTGACTGCTGATGTCAGCATGACATCATGCTGATGTCATTAATCTGTTTTTCGAATTAATTAAATAATTAATTAAATTCCAGAAATTAATAAAATCTTTAGAAAATCATATCTTTTAATCCGTAACTCGGATTAAATTATTTTCAACATGAAAGTTGCTCAGAACGACGAGACGAATCCGGATACGCGGTCTGTTCGTCCGCCACACCCCCCTAACCTATCGAACTCGCAACTTTCCCCCTCCGGCTCCTCTGCCCGAAAACACAAAACACCGGGACTACTTTCCCGGATGTTTTCCCCCCTTCTCCGGTATCACCTACTACCGCGTTAGGGCACACCGAACACCGCGTATTGCCTTGTTATAATTTGTGATGCTTTGTTTGCCCTGTATTCATTATTTCTTCCCCCTCTTCTCTCCGGTAGACTACGAGACCGACGCTGCTGCTGACCAATTCGACTACGGAGTTAACGACCCCTCTCTCTTGCCAGAGCAACCAGGCAAGCCCCCCCCTTGATCACCAGATATCGCCTATTCTCCTCTATACTGCTTGCATTAGAGTAGTGTAGCATGTTACTGCTTTCGTTAATCCTATTCTGATGCATAGCCTGACATTGTCGCTACATCTGTTGATACCTTACCTGCAATCCTATATGCTTAGTATAGGATGCTAGTTTATCATCATTGGCCCTACATTCTTGTCAGTCTGCCTTGCTATACTATCGGGCCATGATCACTTGGGAGGTGATCACGGGTATATACTATACATATATACATACTATACAGATGGTGACTAAAGTCGGGTCAGCTCATTGAGTACCCGCAAGTGATTCTGACGAGGGGGCTGAAAGGACAGGTGGCTCCATCCCGGTAGAGGTGGGCCTGGGTTCCCGACGGCCCTCGACTGTTACTTTGTGGCGGAGCGACAGGGCAGGTTGAGACCACCTAGGAGACAGGTGGGCCTGGCCCTGTTCGGCGTTCGCGGATACTTAACACGCTTAACAAGATCTTGGTATTTGATCTGAGTCGGCTACGAGCCTATACGCACTAACCATCTACGTGGGAGTAGTTATGGGTATCCCGACGTCGTGGTATCAGCCGAAGCACTTCAGACGTCAGCGACGGAGCGGCGCGCGCCGAATTGGACTGGAACGCCACTAGGCTAGGTCTGCTTTCGGCCGCCCACGCAACGTGCAGGTGTGCTCAGGGCGATGGGCCCAGACCCCTGCGCGCTTAGGTTTAGACCGGCGTGCTGGCCTCTCTGTTTTGCCTAGGTGGGGCTGCGACGTGTTGATCTTCCGCGGCCGGGCATGACCCAGGAAAGTGTGTCCGGCCAAATGGGATCAAGCGTGTTGGGTTATGTGGTGCACCCCTGCAGGGAAGTTAATCTATTCGAATAGCCGTGATCTTCGGTAACAGGACGACTTGGAGTTGTACCTTGACCTTATGACAACTAGAACCGGATACTTAAATAAAACACACCCTTCCAAGTTCCACAGACAACCCGGTGATCACTTTTCTACAGGGCGACGAGGAGAGGATCGCCGGGTAGGATTATGCTATGCGATGCTACTTGGAGATGCTACTTGGAGTTGCTACTTGGAGATGCTACTTGGAGGACTTCGACCTACCCTCTTCTGCCTGATGCAAGACGAAGGTGACCAGAAGCGTAGTCTTCGATAAGACTAGCTATCCCCCTCTTATTCTGGCATTCTGCAGTTCAGTCCACTGATATGGCCCTTTACACATATACCCATGCATACGTAGTGTAGTTCCTTGCTTGCGAGTACTTTGGATGAGTACTCACGGTTGCTTTCTCCCCCCTTTTCCCCTTTTCCTTTCTTTCTGGTTGTCGCAACCAGATGCTGGAGTCCAGGAGCCAGACGCCACCATCGACGACGACCCCTACTACACTGGAGGTGCCTACTACTACGTGCTGCCCGCTGATGACGACCTGGAGTAGTTTAGGAGGATCCCAGGCAGGAGGCCTGCGCCTCTTTCGATATGTATCCCTGTTTGTGCTAGCCTTCTTAAGGCAAACTTGTTTAACTTATGTCTGTACTCAGATATTGTTGCTTCCGCTGACTCGTCTATGATCGAGCACTTGTATTCGAGCCCTCGAGGCCCCTGGCTTGTATTATGATGCTTGTATGACTTATTTATGTTTTAGAGTTGTGTTGTGATATCTTCCCGTGAGTCCCTGATCTTGATCGTACACATTTGCGTGCATGATTAGTGTACGATTAAATCGGGGGCGTCACAAGTTGGTATCAGAGCCGACTGCCTGTAGGAATCCCCCTTTCCAACTCCTTGGCCGAAGTCGAGTCTAGACATTGCAAAACTTTTACTAACTTGGCTGTGTGCCTTACGGGCCCACGTCGCCATCGGGTGGTACTAGGATCTTTTAGTCCTCGACCTTTACTCTGGGACTCTGATCTCTCTTCTATTCGGGTTAAAGGAATTTTGCTAAATCTAACATTAGGATCTCGTTATCACTTTCAACCGGAGAGCCCCTTATTACTGATGATCGTCTGCTGCACGTGAAGACCCTGAAGATACTTTCCGCTGTTAGGCCGAGAACTTGTGTTCATCGCGTTTGCAATTCCCCTTCCACCGTCAACCCTTATGGGTAACTACTTACAGTTGTTATTCTTATATCATCCCCAGTTGGTCTTGTTATTACAAGATACCCTGCAAAACTCATCGTGGTTTCGATAATCCCTTGAGCTTACTGCCTTGCTGTTCTTGTCACTTGAATACCCCTACGGTTAATTCTCGCATTTATAGAATATCCGCTCATCCCCCCAGTTGTTTATGTGTTACACAAAAGTCTTCGAAATACCATTCGATATTCCGAAAATCCTCAGCGACCTATTGCTCTGGAATTTCTTGTTTGCTTTCATTATGATTAATCCCATAAGTATAGTATTCATATTGGCACCCTTCGTCACCATCATTTTTGAGTCCGTTGATTCAATATGTTGTGAATGTTCACAATCATCAGTCGAGTCCTAGGATTATCTTTCCGGCTCAGACGTCATTTTGAACATGAGCTGGTTCTAGACCAAACTATCTGTCGTCGATTGTTGCTCTGGTATATTCAATTGATCCATCCTTGATCAGAACGTCTGCTTCTGATCCCTTGTTTTGGAAATCATAATTCCTTTGCATTTAAGCTTTGAATTATTCAGATGATTCCATAACCTGTTGCATTCGCATTCTTTCTTCCTCTGATTGGCAATACTCACCTCAGCTCCACTGTGGATCGCCTTATCCACTGTTGGATTATTATATCCGACAGTGTCCTTCACATTTGATCACCTTGTGAGTTCTTCCCTTGATACATAATGCCTTTGTTAAGTTGTATCCTCTGCTTGGCCAACCATGCTCTGCTTTCGGGCTTGTGTTATTTACTCTTGAAACTTGTGGTATATGTTTCTAAGAAGCCCCGATGGGATTGAACCAACGCCTTCCCTCATCGGTGTGAACCCGAAAGATTTCACGAGTCATACTTATCTGGTATTGCACCAGGTAAAACCTTCAACAACTAATGTCATCTTCGAAATACGAGAGGTGAATGGAAGATTATGCATTGAGGAAGTGGGAGTCGACCTTGAACTTTGCGTTCATGCCCATGGACACGATGTACATCTTCTCATCGAAGCTTCTTTTAAAATCAATTATTCCCTTGGTATAAGTTTTTCTTATATCAGGGATCTGGCCTTTTGCATCCGTGGTTCCGACCATGTTTGTTCTTCTTTGATTCCATTTCTCGGACAAGTTAAACAATTGTCTTCTATGGATCAATACCCCAGTCCAACCTTTACTTTGACCTGTCGTCAAGTATTACCACCTGGTATCTCGAGATTATCATGGAACTGCATAACTTTTTATGAGTTCTTCATCAAGTGCTACCTTCCCACTGATTCCAATTTTTCGCGGGCTCTGAGTTATTGAACACTCAAAGACATCGATAACTGAACCGAGTCCGCTCTACGGTTCAACCACTCTTCAGTAAGTTTCTATAAGTACGAGTTTGTACCCGATCATGTCATTCCTAGCCTGTTTGGCTATATCATTGTCGTGATGATTTTAACTGTGCTACCCGGTCCTTCTTCTCGGAGCACAATTTTTGACGATGAATTAAGCTTACGTCGATTTTCCTCGTCATTCCCTTTCACCTTAAACAACAAGCTTGAGTTCGAGTTTATGCCATAACCGTGGTTCCATTAACCTCTTGCTTCATCATTACTTTGACTTGATGTCGTCGCTGATTGATCACATCGGCATGGAAACTCTCGACACTTGTGTCGTGATCATCATCAACCTTATGAGCTCTTCCAGGAATTCAATTGAATTCATGATGGGTAATACCATCCTTGCCCCTCGATGATTCCTGTTCTCATCGACCACTTTATTGCCTTCCGTTCAACACAACTTGTTCGCGTTTTGTGTAAACCTTGAGATCACTGCTACCCAGCAGTTGATCTTCCTTACCTCGGAAGTATTACCATCACTTTTTGTCAAGAATGTGGTGAGAATTTCACCACCTCTTAATAATTCTTGATATCTTAATACTTCTTGCCATCTTCGTTCATTCCCTGGTCCCCGTATTGTTATCAACCGGAATACCGACAATGGAGCTATGACGTGTGAATTCAAAACTTCTAGCAACCCTATTGCTTTTAAGTGAATGGGCGATAGTTCATTCTAAGTCCTTCACTAATTGAATCACCATTCTAACATTGGTCGTGCAACCCAACCCGTACTTCGGGCGCACCCTTCAACCAATGTTTAATTGTGTATGTCTTCCTCGAGCATACTTCCTTATATCATTTGATCTGACAAATGTTATCCCCTTGTGCACTTAATGGTGGAAATCCATCTTTCGGGAATCTCGGTGAATTGCCGTTGAGTTCACCAGACACCTCCTTGTCCTCTCCTTGGTTTAATGATGGACTATTGCTTCAGAAACCCGCTCCCATAGTTCATTTCCCGAGAAGCTTGCAATGCCATTTCAACGATTTGTGTTGCGCCTTTTCTTCTCGGACATCCTGAGTCTCAGGTATCCTGACACCAATCGGATCTGAATCTCGGTCAGATATGATGGTTGGGACAACTTTCCAAGAGTTATGACGTTGATCCTTTGATGACCCGGTAACATGATGTCATGCCTAGCACCCCCCCCCCCGGCTGGAGGACCTATCATTATAGATTCCTTTTCAGCAAGGTTATCCATTCGTCCATGAGGAAATTGTAAGACTTATTCTACAAGTTATTCCTGATGGATCCTTCGTGTTTCCAAAGTCTGATCTTCACCTGAAGACCATGTCAATGCTATCTCGAAGCATGTCAATGGTACTCCGATTTTCAACAGGAACATTTGAAGCACGATGCTAAATTCTATTTATCACTTATCCTAACAC
>NC_041391.1:559102017-559153428 GCF_002162155.2 Triticum dicoccoides | reverse complement strand
CCCGCCCCGCTCCGTGCCTCGCGGGCGCCCCCCCCCCACCGTTCGCCTGGGCCAGCGCCCAGGCTCGCCCCATCGAGCGCTCGTGCCCGCGTGCTCGCACGCCCGACCCGATAGGCCCCCGGGCCACTGACTAGGGGGCCCCGCCCCAGAACGTTAAAAAAAAGGGGGATAAAAAAAATTATATAAATAATAAATAATAAAATAAATAAAAACAATAAATATAATTAATAAAATTAAAATGATTTAATAAAATTATTAATTAATTAATTAATTAATTAAGTTAATTAATCCGGTTTAATTAAATTAATTAACTAGTTAAGTTTAATTAAACTGTAATTAGATTAACCTAAACCCTAATTAACCTAAATAGAGAATGACATGTGGGTCCCACTGGACCCACATGTCAGGTTGACCACGTCAACTCTGTTGACTGCTGATGTCAGCATGACATCATGCTGATGTCATTAATCTGCTTTTCGAATTAATTAAATAATTAATTAAATTCCAGAAATTAATAAAATCTTTAGAAAATCATATCTTTTAATCCGTAACTTGGATTAAATTATTTTCAACATGAAAGTTGCTCAGAACGACGAGACGAATCCGGATACGCGGTCCGTTCGTCCGCCACACCCCCCTAACCTATCGAACTCGCAACTTTCCCCCTCCGGCTCCTCTGCCCGAAAACACAAAACACCGGGACTACTTTCCCGGATGTTTTCCCCCCTTCTCCGGTATCACCTACTACCGCGTTAGGGCACACCGAACACCGCGTATTGCCTTGTTATAATTTGTGATGCTTTGTTTGCCCTGTATTCATTATTTCTTCCCCCTCTTCTCTCCGGTAGACTACGAGACCGACGCTGCTGCTGACCAATTCGACTACGGAGTTGACGACCCCTCTCTCTTGCCAGAGCAACCAGGCAAGCCCCCCCCCCTTGATCACCAGATATCGCCTATTCTCCTCTATACTGCTTGCATTAGAGTAGTGTAGCATGTTACTGCTTTCGTTAATCCTATTCTGATGCATAGCCTGACATTGTCGCTACATCTGTTGATACCTTACCTGCAATCCTATATGCTTAGTATAGGATGCTAGTTTATCATCATTGGCCCTACATTCTTGTCAGTCTGCCTTGCTATACTATCGGGCCGTGATCACTTGGGAGGTGATCACGGGTATATACTATACATATATACATACTATACAGATGGTGACTAAAGTCGGGTCAGCTCATTGAGTACCCGCAAGTGATTCTGACGAGGGGGCTGAAAGGACAGGTGGCTCCATCCCGGTAGAGGTGGGCCTGGGTTCCCGACGGCCCTCGACTGTTACTTTGTGGCGGAGCGACAGGGCAGGTTGAGACCACCTAGGAGACAGGTGGGCCTGGCCCTGTTCGGCGTTCGCGGATACTTAACACGCTTAACGAGATCTTGGTATTTGATCTGAGTCGGCTACGAGCCTATACGCACTAACCATCTACGTGGGAGTAGTTATGGGTATCCCGACGTCGTGGTATCAGCCGAAGCACTTCAGACGTCAGCGACGGAGCGGCGCGCGCCGAATTGGACTGGAAGGCCACTAGGCTAGGTCTGCTTTCGGCCGCCCACGCAACGTGCAGGTGTGCTCAGGGCGATGGGCCCAGACCCCTGCGCGCTTAGGTTTAGACCGGCGTGCTGGCCTCTCTGTTTTGCCTAGGTGGGGCTGCGACGTGTTGATCTTCCGCGGCCGGGCATGACCCAGGAAAGTGTGTCCGGCCAAATGGGATCAAGCGTGTTGGGTTATGTGGTGCACCCCTGCAGGGAAGTTAATCTATTTGAATAGCCGTGATCTTCGGTAACAGGACGACTTGGAGTTGTACCTTGACCTTATGACAACTAGAACCGGATACTTAAATAAAACACACCCTTCCAAGTTCCACAGACAACCCGGTGATCACTTTTCTACAGGGCGACGAGGAGAGGATCGCCGGGTAGGATTATGCTATGCGATGCTACTTGGAGATGCTACTTGGAGTTGCTACTTGGAGATGCTACTTGGAGGACTTCGACCTACCCTCTTCTGCCTGATGCAAGACGAAGGTGACCAGAAGCGTAGTCTTCGATAAGACTAGCTATCCCCCTCTTATTCTGGCATTCTGCAGTTCAGTCCACTAATATGGCCCTTTACACATATACCCATGCATACGTAGTGTAGTTCCTTGCTTGCGAGTACTTTGGATGAGTACTCACGGTTGCTTTCTCCCCCCTTTTCCCCTTTTCCTTTCTTTCTGGTTGTCGCAACCAGATGCTGGAGTCCAGGAGCCAGACGCCACCGTCGACGACGACCCCTACTACACTGGAGGTGCCTACTACTACGTGCTGCCCGCTGATGACGACCTGGAGTAGTTTAGGAGGATCCCAGGCAGGAGGCCTGCGCCTCTTTCGATCTGTATCCCTGTTTGTGCTAGCCTTCTTAAGGCAAACTTGTTTAACTTATGTCTGTACTCATATATTGTTGCTTCCGCTGACTCGTCTAGGATCGAGCACTTGTATTCGAGCCCTCGAGGCCCCTGGCTTGTATTATGATGCTTGTATGACTTATTTATGTTTTAGAGATCTTGATCGTACACATTTGCGTGCATGATTAGTGTACGATTAAATCGGGGGCGTCACAGGGGTGCATCTTCATACCCTTGAAGATCGCGAGTCGGAAGCGTTACAAGAACGCGGATGAAGGAGTCGTACTCGTAGCGATTCAGATCGTGGTGGATTCCGATCTAAGCGCCGAACAACAGCACCTCCGCGTTCAACACATGTGCAGCCCAGTGACGTCTCCTGCGCCTTGATCCAGCAAGGACGAGGGACAGGTTGAGTAAGATGGCTCCAGCAGCAGCACGACGGCGTGGTGGTGATGGAGTGGCAGTTCTCCGGCAGGGCTTTGCCAAGCTCACGCGAAGGAGGAGAGGTGTTGGGGAGGGGAGCGGCTGCGCCTTGGATGTGGTCCTGCAGCCCTCCCTCCACCCCTCTATTTATAGGGAGAAGGGGGAAGGGGGCCGGCCCCTCTAGATGAGATCTAGAGGGGGGCGGGCAAGGGGGAGGGGGCTTGCCCCCAAGCAAGTGAAGGAAATATGCCCTAGAGGCAATAATAAAGTTATTATTTATTTCCTTATTTCATGATAAATGTTTATTATTCATGCTAGAATTGTATTAAACGGAAACATGATACATGTGTGAATACATAGACTAACATAACGTCACTAGTATGCCTCTACTTGACTAGCTCATTAATCAAAGATGGTTATGTTTCCTAACCATAGACATGTGTTGTCATTTGATTAACGGGATCACATCATTAGGAGAATGATGATTGACATGACCCATTCCGTTAGCCTAGCACTTGATCGTTTAGTATATTGCTATTGCTTTCTTCATGACTTATACATGCTCTTGTAACTATGAGATTATGCAACTCCCGTTTACCGGAGGAACACTTTGGGTGCTACCAAACGTCACAACGTAACTGGGTGATTATAAAGGAGTACTACAGGTGTCTCCAAAGGTACATGTTGGGTTGGCGTATTTCGAGATTAGGTTTTGTCACTCTGATTGTCGGAGAGGTATCTCTGGGCCCTCTCGGTAATGCACATCACTATAAGCCTTGCAAGCAATGTAGCTAATGAGTTAGTTACGGAATGATGCATTACGTAACGAGTAAAGAGACTTGCCGGTAACGAGATTGAACTAGGTATTGGATACCGACAATCGAATCTCGGGCAAGTAACATACCGATGACAAAGGGAACAAAGTATGTTGTTATGCAGTTTGACCGATAAAGATCTTCGTAGAATATGTAGGAGCCAATATGGGCATCCAGGTTCCGCTATTGGTTATTGACCAAGAATAGTTCTAGGTCATGTCTACATAGTTCTCGAACCCGTAGGGTCCGCACGCTTAAGGTTTCGATGACAGTTATATTATGAGTTTATGAGTTTTGATGTACCGAAGGAGTTCGGAGTCCCGGATGAGATTGGGGACATGACGAGGAGTCTCGAAATGGTCGATACGTAAAGATCGATATATTGGATGACTATATTCGGACTTCGGAAAGGTTCCGAGTGATTCGGGTATTTTTCGGAGTACCGGAGAGTTACGGGAATTCGCCGGGAGAAGTATTGAGCCTTATTGGGCCATACGGGAAAGAGAGAGGGGCTGCCTAGGGCAGGTTGCGCCCCCCCCCCCCAAGGCCTAGTCCGAATTGGACTAGGGGGAGGGGCCGCACCCCTCCTTCCTTCCCTTCTCTCTTCCCTTTCCTTCTCTCCTACTCCTACTACATGGAAGGGCTCCTAGTTCTACTAGGAAAGGGGGAATCCTACTCCCGTTGGGAGTAGGACTCCCCTAGGGCGCGCCATAGAAAGGGACGGCCCTCCCCCTCCTCCACTCCTTTATATACGGGGGCAGGGGGCACCCCATAGACACACAAGTTGATCTACGGATCGTTCCTTAGCCGTGTGCGGTGCCCCCCTCCACCATATTCCACCTCGGTCATATTATCGCGGAGTTTAGGCGAAGCCCTGCGCCGGTAGAACATCATCATCGTCACCACGCCGTCGTGCTGACGGAACTCATCCCCGACGCTTTGCTGAATCGGAGCCCGGGGATCGTCATCGAGCTGAACGTGTGCTGAACTCGGAGGTGCCGTACGTTCGGTACTTGGATCGGTCGGATCGTGAAGACGTACGACTACATCAACCGCGTTGTCATAACGCTTCCACTTACGGTCTATGAGGGTACGTGGACAATACTCTCCCCTCTCGTTGCTATGCCATCACCATGATATTGCATGTGCGTAGGAAATTTTTTGAAATTACTACCTTCCCCAACCGTGGCATCCGAGCCAGGTTTTATGCGTAGATGTCATATGCACAAGTAGAACACAAGTGAGTTGTGGGCGATACAAGTCATACTGCTTACCAGTATGTCATATTTTGGTTCAGCGGTATTGTGAGATGAAGCGGCCCGGACCGACATTACGCGTACGCTTATGCGAGACTGGTTTCACCGTTACGAGCACTCGTGCTTAAAGGTGACTGGCAGGTGTCTGTCTCTCTCACTTTACTTGAACCGAGTGTGGCTACGCCCGGTCCTTGCGAAGGTTAAAACAGCACTAACTTGACGAACTATCGTTGTGGTTTTGATGCGTAGGTAAGAACGGTTTTTGCTAAGCCCGTAGCAGCCACGTAAAATTTGCAACAACAAAGTAGAGGACGTCTAACTTGTTTTTGCAGGGCATGTTGTGATGTGATATGGTCAAGATGTGATGCTATATTTTATTGCATGAGATGATCATGTTTTGTAACCGAAGTTATCGGCAACTGGCAGGAGCCATATGGTTGTCGCTTTATTGTATGAAATGCAAACGCCCTGTAATTGCTTACTTTATCACTAAGCGGTAGCGATAGTCGTAGAAGCAATAGATGGCGTAACAACAATGATGCTACGATGGAGATCAAGGTGTCGCGCCGGTGACGATGGTGATCACGATGGTGCTTCGGAGATGGAGATCACAAGCACAAGATGATGATGGCCATATCATATCACTTATATTGATTGCATGTGATGTTTATCCTTTATGCATCTTATCTTGCTTTGATTGAAGGTAGCATTTTAAGATGATCTCTCACTAAATTATCAAGAAGTGTTCTCCCTGAGTATGCACCGTTGCGAAAGTTCTTCGTGCTGAGACACCACGTGATGATCGGGTGTGATAGGCTCTACGTTCAAATACAACGGGTGCAAAACAGTTGCACACGCGGAATACTCAGGTTAACCTTGACGAGCCTAGCATATAACAGATATGGCCTCGGAGCACGGAGACCGAAAGGTCGAGCGTGAATCATATAGTAGATATGATCAACATATTGATGTTCACCGTTGAAACTACTCCATCTCACATGACGATCGGACATGGTGTAGTTGATATGGATCACGTAATCACTTAGAGGATTAGAGGGATGTCTATCTAGGTGGGAGTTCTTAAGTAATATGATTAATTAAACTTAAATTTATCATGAACTTAGTCCTGGTAGTATTTTGCAAATTATGTTGTAGATCAATAGCTTGCATTGTTGCTTTCATATGTTTATTTTGATATGTTCCTAGAGAAAATTGTGTTGAAAGATGTTAGTAGCAATGATGCGGATTGGATCAGTGATCTGAGGTTTATCCTCATTGCTTCCAGAAGAATTATGTCCTTGATGCACCGCTAGGTGACAGACCTATTGCAGGAGCAGATGCAGACGTTATGAACGTTTGGCCAGCTCAATATGATAACTACTTGATAGTTTAGTGCACCATGCTTAACGGCTTAGAATCGGGACTTCAAAGATGTTTTGAACGTCATGGACCATATCAGATGTTCCAGGAGTTGAAGTTAATATTTCCAGCAAATACCCGAGTTGAGAGATATGAAGTCTCCAACAAGTTCTATAGCTAAAAGATGGAGGAGAATCGCTCAACTAGTGAGCATGTGCTCAGATTGTCTGGGTACTTCAATCGCTTGAATCAAGTGGGAGTTAATCTTCCAGATAAGATAGTGATTGACAGAATTCTCTAGTCACCATCACTAAAGTTACTAGAACTTCGTGATGAACTATAGTATGCAAGGGATGACGAAAACGATTCCCGAGCTCTTCGTGATGTTGAAATCGACGAAGGTAGAAATCAAGAAAGAGCATCAAGTGTTGATGATTGACAAGACCACTAGTTTCAAGAAAAGGGCAAAGGGAAAGAAAGGGAAACTTCAAGTAGAATGGCAAACAAGTTGTCACTCCCGTGAAGAAGACCAAAGCTGGACCAAAGCCTGAAACTGAGTGCTTACACTGCAAAGGAAATGGTCACTAGAAGCGGAAATGCCCTGAATATTTGGTGGATAAGAAGGATGGCAAAGTGAACAAGGGTATATATGATATACAGGTTATTGATGTGTGCCATACTAGTGTTTATAGTAGCCCCTGAGTATTTGATACTTGTTCGGTTGCTAAGATTAGTAACTCAAAACAGGAGTTATAGAATAAACAGAGACTAGTTGAAGGGGAAGTGACGATGGGTGTTGGAAGTAGTTCCAAGATTGATATGATCATCATCGCACACTCCCTATACTTTTGGGATTAGTGTTAAATCTAAATAAATGTTATTTAGCATTTGCGTTGAGCATGAATATGATTTGATCATGTTTATTGCAATACGGTTATTCATTTAAAGTCAGAGAATAATTGTTGTTCTGTTTACATGAATAAAACCTTCAATGGTCATACACCCAATGAAAATAGTTTGTTGGATCTCGATCATAGTGATACACATATTCATAATATTGATGCCAAAAGATGCAAAGTTAATAATGATAGTGCAACTTATTTGTGGCACTGCCGTTTGGGTCATATCGGTGTAAAGCACATGAAGAAACTCCATAAAGATGGATTTTCGGAATCACTTGGTTATGAATCACTTGATGCTTGCGAACCGTGCCTTTTGGGCAAGATGACTAAAACTCCGTTCTCCGGAACAATGGAACAAGCTACTGACTTATTGGAAATAATACATACCGACGTATGCGATCCAATGAGTGTTGATGCTCGTGGCAAGTATCGTTATTTTCTGACCTTCACAAGATGATTTGAGTAGATATGGGTATATCTACTTGATGAAACATAAGTCTGAATTAGTTGAAAGGTTCAAAGAATTTCAGAGTGAAGTGGAAAAATCATCGTAACAAGAAAATAAAGTTTCTGCGATCTGATCGCGGAGACGAATATTTGAGTTACGAGTTTGGTCTTCAATTAAAACAATGTGGAATAGTTTCACAGCTCACGCCACCTGGAACACCACAATGTTATGGTGTGTCCGAACGTTGTAACCGCACTTTATTGGATATGGTGCGATCTATGATGTCTCTTACTGATTACCACTATTGTTTTGGGGTTATGCATTAGAGACAGCTGCATTCACGTTAAAAGGGCACCATCTAAATCCGTTGAGACGACACCATATGAACTGTGGTTTAGCAAGAAACCCAAGTTGTTGTTTCTTAAAGTTTGGGGCTGCAATGCTTATGTGAAAAAGTTTCAACCTGATAAGCTCAAACCCAAATCGGAGAAGTGCGTCTTCATAGAATACCCAAAGAAAACTGTTGGGTACTCCTTCTATCACAGATCCAAAGGCAAAACATTCGTTGCTAAGAATGGATCATTTCTATAGAAGGAGTTTCTCTCGAAAGAAGTGAGTGGGAGGAAAGTAAGAGCTTGATAAGGTAATTTGTACCTTCTCCCGAATTGGAAAGTAGTTTATCACAGAAATCAGTTCCAGTGATTCCTACAACAATTAGTGAGGAAGCTAATGATGATGATCATAAAGCTTCAGATCAAGTTACTACCGAACTTTGTAGATCATCCAGATTAAGATCCGCACTAGAGTGGTACGGTAATCCTATTCTGGAAGTCATGTTACTAGACCATGATGAAACTACGAACTATGAGGAAGCGATGATGAGCCCAGATTCCGCGAAATGGCTTGAGGCCATGAAATCTGAGATGGGATCCATGTATGAGAACAAAGTGTGGACTTTGGTGGAGTTGCCCGATGATCGGCAAGCCATATTGTATAAATGGATCTTCAAGAGGAAGACAGATGCTGATAGTAGTGTTACTATCTACAAAGCTCGACTTGTCGCAAAAAGGGTTTTTTACAAGTTCAAGGTGTTGACTACAATGAGATTTTCTCAACTGTAGCGATGCTTAAGTCTGTCCGAATCATGTTAGCAATTGCCACATTTTATGAAATCTGGCAAATGGATGTCAAAACTACATTCCTTTATAGTTTTCTTAAAGAAGAGTTGTATATGATGCAACCAGAAGGTTTTGTCAATCCTAAAGGTGCTAACAAAATGTGCAAGCTCCAGCAATCCATCTATGGACTGGTGCAAGCATCTCGGAGTTGGAATGTACGCTTTGATAAGTTGATCAAAGCATATTGTTTTATACAGACTTGTGGTGAAGCCTGTATTTACAAGAAAGTGAGTGGGAGCACTACAACATTTCTGATAAGTATATGTGGATGACATATTGTTGATCGGAAATAATGTAGAATTATTCTGCAAAGCATGAAAGGATACTTGAATAAGAGTTTTTCAAAGAAAGACATCGGTGAAGCTGCTTACACATTGAGCATCAAGATCTATATAGATAGATCAAGACGATTGATAAGATTTTTCAATGAATACATACCTTGATAAATTTTTGAAATAGTTCAAAATGGAACAGTCAAAGAAGGAGTTATTGCCTGTGTTGCAAGGTGTGAAATTGAGTAAGACTCAAGACCCGACCATGACAGAAAATAGAAAGAGAATGAAAAGTCATTCCCTATGCCTCAGTCATAGGTTCTATAAAGTATGCTATGCTGTGAACCAGACATATTGTATACCTTGCTCTGAGTTTGGCAAAGGAATACAATTTTGATCTAATAGTAGATCACTGGACAGCGGTCAAGAATATCCTTAGTAAGGACTAAGGAGATGTTTCTCGATTATGGAGGTGATAAAAGAGTTCATTGTAAAAGTTACATCGGTGCAAACTTTTACACTGATCCAGATGACTCTAAGTCTCAATCTGGATACATATTGAAAGTGGGAGCAATTAGCTAGATTAGCTACGTGCAGAGCATTGTAGACACAGAATATTTGCAAAATACATACGGCTCTGAATGTGACAGACCCATTGACTAAACTTCTCTCACGAGCAAAACATGATCATACCTTTGTACTCTTTGGGTGTTAATCACATAGCGATGTGAACTAGATTATTGACTCTAGTAAACCCTTTGGGTGTTGGTCACATGAAGATGTGAACTATGGGTGTTAATCATATACAGATATGAATATTGGTATTAAATCACATGGCGATGTGAACTAGATTATTGACTCTAGTGCAAGTGGGAGACTGGAGGAAATATGCCCTAGAGGCAATAATAAAGTTATTATTTATTTCCTTATTTCATGATAAATGTTTATTATTCATGCTAGAATTGTATTAAACGGAAACATGATACATGTGTGAATACATAGACCGACATAACGTCACTAGTATGCCTCTACTTGACTAGCTCATTAATCAAAGATGGTTATGTTTCCTAACCATAGACATGTGTTGTCATTTGATTAACGGGATCACATCATTAGGAGAATGATGTGATTGACATGACCCATTCCGTTAGCCTAGCACTTGATCGTTTAGTATATTGCTATTGCTTTCTTCATGACTTATACATGTTCCTGTAACTATGAGATTATGCAACTCCCGTTTATCGGAGGAACACTTTGGGTGCTACCAAACGTCACAACGTAACTGGGTGATTATAAAGGAGTACTACAGGTGTCTCCAAAGGTACATGTTGAGTTGGCGTATTTCGAGATTAGGTTTTGTCACTCTGATTGTCGAAGAGGTATATCTGGGCCCTCTCGGTAATGCACATCACTATAAGCCTTGCAAGCAATGTAGCTAATGAGTTAGTTATGGAATGATGCATTACGTAACGAGTAAAGAGACTTGCCGGTAACGAGATTGAACTAGGTATTGGATACCGACGATCGAATCTCAGGCAAGTAACATACCGATGACAAAGGGAACAAAGTATGTTGTTATGCGGTTTGACCGATAAAGATCTTGAAAGTGCTAGTATCGACTAGAGGGGGGGTGAATAGACGATTTTTATGAAAGTCTTCAAAACTTGGAAGTTTCGAAGACAAACAACAGAAACAACCTAATTGATATGCAGCGGAAGATAAACTACCCTAAACAAGCCATAGTCAAGTATGTAATGATGTGAAAGCACAGGACTGATAGCAGTTAGGCAGTAAGGATCAAGATGGAAGATAGTGTGAAGCCAATCAACAATAGTAGTCAAGCAATGAAGTCAAACATATATACAGACAAGCAGTGACTTCATGAAGACAAACTTAAGTAAGGTTGGAAGGGATAGAACCAGTTGCTTATTGAAGACACAGGATTTGTTGGACCAGTTCCAGTTGCTGTGACAACTATACGTCTGGTTAGGGAGGCTGAGATTTAACTCAGAAGACTGTGTCTTCACCTTATTCCCCTTGAGCTAAGGACACCCAGTCCTCACCCAATCACTCTGGTAAGTCTTCAAGGGAGACTTCCAAACCTTCACAGACTTCGTTCACCGGCAATCCACAATGACTCTTGGATGCTCAGAACGCGACGCCTAACCGGCTGGAGGATACACAGTCCTCAAGTGTAATAAGTCTTCAGGTCACACAGACAGAAAGACTTCAGTGATGCCTAACACTCTTTGGCTCTGGGTGTTTTGGGCTTTGTCCTCGCAAGGATTTCTCTCTCTCAAATGCTTCGAGGTGGGTTGCTCTCAAACGACAAAAGCCGTGCACAAACTCTGAGAAGCCACCAATTTATGGTGTAGGGGGTGGGCTATTTATAGCCACTAGGCAACCCGACCTGATTTGTCCAAAATGACCCTGGGTCACTAAGGAACTGACACGTGTTCCAATGGTCAGATTTCAAACACACGCGGCAACTTTACTTGGGCTACAAGCAAAGCTGACTCATCCAGCTCTGGATAAGATTTGCTCTCATTGTCTTCGCTCGAAGACATAGGATTTGGGTTGAGCATCACTTCAGTCACTCTGACTTAGTTCACTTGGACCCCACTTAACAGTACGGTGGTTCCTATGACTCAACAAAGAGGAAAGGAAACGACGAAACCACACAGTCTTCACGCTCCATTGTCTTCACGTAATGTCTTCTCATGTCATAGTCTTCAATATGAATATCTTCTCTTACCACCATTGTCTTCAATGTCTTCATACATTTTTAGGGGTCATCTCCGGTAGGTAAACTGAATCAATGAGGGACACTACCTGCGTTATCCTGCAATTCTCACAAACGCATTAGTCCCTCAACCAACTTTGTCGTCAATACTCCAAAACCAACTAGGGGTGGCACTAGATGCACTTACAGATCTTCGTAGAATATGTAGGAGCCAATATGGGCATCCAGGTTCCGCTATTGGTTATTGACCAAGAATAGTTCTAGGTCATGTCTACATAGTTCTCGAACCCGTAGGGTCCGCATGCTTAAGGTTTCAATGACAGTTATATTATGAGTTTATGAGTTTTGATGTACCAAAGGAGTTCGGAGTCCCGAATGAGATTGGGGACATGACGAGGAGTGTCGAAATGGTCGAGACATAAAGATCGATATATTGGACGACTATATTCGGACTTCGGAAAGGTTCCGAGTGATTCGGGTATTTTTCGGAGTACCGCAGAGTTACGGGAATTCGCCGGGAGAAGTATTGGGCCTTATTGGGCCATACGGGAAAGAGAGAGGGGCCACCTAGGGCAGGCTGCGCGCCCCCCAAGGCCTAGTCCGAATTGGACTAGGGGGAGGGGCCGCACCCCCTCCTTCCTTCCCTTCTCTCTTCCCTTTCCTTCTCTCCTACTCCTACTACATGGAAGGGCTCCTAGTTCTACTAGGAAAGGGGGAATCCTACTCCCGGTGGGAGTAGGACTCCCCTAGGGCGCGCCATAGAAAGGGCCGGCCCTCCCCCTCCTCCACTCCTTTATATACGGGGGCAGGGGGCACCCCATAGACAGACAAGTTGATCTACGGATCATTCCTTAGCCGTGTGCGGTGCCCCCCTCCACCATATTCCACCTCGGTCATATCGTCGCGGAGTTTAGGCGAAGCCCTGCGCCGGTAGAACATCATCATCGTCACCACGCCGTCGTGCTGACGGAACTCATCCCCGACGCTTTGCTGGATCGGAGCCCGGGGATCGTCATCGAGCTGAACGTGTGCTGAACTCGGAGGTGCCGTACGTTTGGTACTTGGATCGGTTGGATCGTGAAGACGTACGACTACATCAACCGCATTGTCATAACGCTTCCGCTTACGGTCTACGAGGGTACGTGGACAATACTCTCCCCTCTCGTTGCTATGCCATCACCATGATCTTGCGTGTGCGTAGGATTTTTTTTGAAATTACTACCTTCCCCAACAGCAAGGGGGGCGCCCCCTATAGGGTCCCCCCCCAACCCTAGGCGCATGGGCCCTAGGGGGGAATGGCGCCCAACCCACTTAGGGGCTGGTTCCCTTCCACTTACAGCCCATAAGGCCCTCCGGGGCAGGTGGAGCCCCGGAACCCCTCCGGTGGTCCCGGTACAATACCGCTATACCCCCGAATATTTCCGGTGACCGTATGATAACTTCCCATATATAAATCTTCACCTCTGGACCATTCCGGAACTCCTCGTGACATCCGGGACTCTGAACAACATTCGGTAATCACATACAAATCTTCCTTATAACCCTAGCGTCATCGAACCTTAAGTGTGTAGACCCTACGGTTTCCGGAATCATGTAGACATGACCGAGACAGCTCTCTGGCCAATAACCAACAGCGGGATCTGGATACTCATGTTAGCTCCCACATGTTCCATGATGATCTCATCGGATGAACCACGATGTTGAGGATTCAAGAAATCTCGTATATAGTTCCCTTTGTCAATCGGTACGTTACTTGCCCGATTTTCGATCGTTGGTATCCCAACACCTTGTTCAATCTCGTTACCGTCAAGTCACTTTACTTGTTCCGTAATGCATGATCCCGTGACCAACTACTTAGTCACATTGAGCTCATTATGATGATGCATTACCGAGTGGGCCCAGAGATACCTCTCCGTCATATGGAGTGACAAATCCCGGTCTCGATTCGTGCCAACCCAACAGACACTTTCGGAGAAACCTACAGTGCACCTTTATAGCCACCCAGTTATGTTGTGACGTTTGGTACACCCAAAGCATTCCTACGATATCCGGGAGTTGCACGATCTCATGGTCTAAGGAAATGATACTTGACATTAGAAAAGCTTTAGCAAATGAACTACACGATCTTGTGCTATGCTTAGGATTGGGTCTTGTCCATCACATCATTCTCCCAATGATGTGATCCCATTATCAATGACATCCAATGTCCATAGTCAGGATACCATGACCATCTGTTGATCAACGAGCTAGTCAACTAGAGGCTCACTAGGGACTTGTTGTGGTCTATGTATTAACACATGTATTACGATTTTCAGTCAATACAATTATAGCATGAACAACAGACAATTTCATGAACAAGGAAATATAATAATAACCATTTTATTATTGCCTCTAGGGCATATTTCCAACGGTCTCCCACTTGCACTAGAGTCAGTAATCTAGTTATATTGTGATGAATCAAACACCCATAGAGTTCTGGTGTTGATCATGTTTCGCTCGTGGAAGAGGTTTAGTCAATGGATCTGCGACATTCAGATCCGTATGCACTTTACAAATATCTATGTCTCCATATTGAACATTTTCACGAATGGAGATAAAGCGACGATTGATGTGCCCGGTCTTCTTGTGAAACTTGGGCTCCTTGGCAAGGGCAATAGCTCCAGTGTTGTCATAGAAGAGAATCATCGCCCCCGACACATTGGGAATAACTCCTAGGTCGGTAATGAATTCCTTCATCCAGATTGCTTCATGTGCTACCTCCGAGGCTGCCATGTACTCCGCTTCACATGTAGATCCCGCCACGACGCTTTGCTTGCAACTGCACCAGCTTACTACCCCACCATTCAAAATATACACGTATCCGGTTTGTGACTTGGAGTCATCCAGATCTGTGTCGAAGCTAGCATCAATGTAACCCTTTACGATGAGCTCTTCGTCACCTCCATAAACGAGAAACATATCCTTAGTCCTTTTCAGGTACTTCAGGATATTCTTGACCGCTGTCCAGTGTTCCATGCCGGGATTACTTTGGTACCTCCCTACCAAACTTATGGCAAGGTTTACATCAGGTCTGGTACACAACATGGCATACATAATAGACCCTATGGTTGAGGCATAGGGGATGACACTCATATTTTCTCTATCTTCCGCCGTGGTCGGGCTTTGAGCTGAGCTCAATTTCACACCTTGCAATACAGGCAAGAACCCCTTCTTGGACTGATCCATATTGAACCTCTTCAATATCTTATCAAGGTATGTGCTTTGTGAAAGACCTATGAGGCGTCTCGATCTATCTCTATAGATCTTGATGCCTAATATGTAAGCAGCTTCTCCAAGGTCCTTCATTGAAAAACACTTGTTCAAGTAGGCCTTTATGCTTTCCAAAAGTTCTATATCATTTCCCATCAATAGTATGTCATCCACATATAGTATGAGAAATGCTACAGAGCTCCCACTCACTTTCTTGTAAACGCGGGCTTCTCCATAAGTCTGCATAAACCCAAACGCCTTGATCATTTCATCAAAGCGAATGGTCCAACTCCGAGATGCTTGCACCAGCCCATAGATGGAGCGCTGGAGCTTGCATACCTTGTTAGCATTCTTAGGATCGACAAAACCTTCCGGGTGCATCATATACAATTCTTCCTTAAGGAAGCCGTTAAGGAATGTCGTTTTGACGTCCATTTGCCATATCTCATAATCATAGAATGCGGTAATTGCTAACATAATTCGGACGGACTTCAGTTTCGCTACGGGTGAGAAGGTCTCATCGTAGTCAACCCCTTGAACTTATTGATAACCCTTAGCGACAGGCCGAGCCTTATAGATGGTAACATTACCATCCGCGTTCGTCTTCTTAAAGATCCATTTATTTTCTATCGCTCGCCGATCATTGGGCAAGTCTGTCAAAGTCCATACTTTGTTTTCATACATGGATCCTATCTCGAATTGCATGGATTCAAGCCATTTGTTGGAATCTGGGCCCGCCATCACTTCTTCCTAATTCGAAGGTTCACCGTTGTCTAACAACATGATTTCCAGGACAGGGTTGTGATACCATTCTGGTGTGGAACGTGTCCTTGTGGACCTACGAAGTTCA
Source organism: Triticum dicoccoides (assembly GCF_002162155.2). Classification (NCBI taxonomy): domain Eukaryota; kingdom Viridiplantae; phylum Streptophyta; class Magnoliopsida; order Poales; family Poaceae; genus Triticum; species Triticum dicoccoides. The sequence goes on along the minus strand of NC_041391.1, from coordinate 559,137,492 downwards.
GTAGCAACTTGATCCGAAGTACGTTGATCATCATCATTAACTTCCTTTCTAGTCGGTGCAGGCACCACAGAAACATCTTCCTGAGCTGCACTACTTTCCTCCCACTTACTTCTTTCGAGAGAAACTCTTTCTCTAGAAAGGACCCGTTCTTGGCAACAAAGATCTTGCCTTCGGATCTGAGGTAGAAGGTATATCCAATGGTTTCCTTAGGGTATCCTATGAAGACACATTTTTCCGACTTGGGTTCGAGCTTTTCAGGTTGAAGTTTCTCGACGTAAGCATTGCATCCCCAAACTTTTAGAAACGGCAGCTTAGGTTTCTTCCCAAACCATAATTCATACGGTGCCATCTAAAGGGATTTAGACGGTGCCCTATTTAAAGTGAATGCAGCTGTCTCTAGAGTGTATCCCCAAAATGATAGCGTTAAATCGGTAAGAGACATCATAGATCGCACTATATCCAATAGAGTGCGATTATGACATTCGGACACACCGTTACGCTGAGGTGTTCCAGGCGGCGTGAGTTGTGAAACAATTCCACATTTCCTTAAGTGCGTACCAAATTCGTGACTCAAATATTCTCCCCCACGATCTGATCGTAAGAACTTTATTTTTCTGTCACGTTGATTCTCTACCTCATTCTGAAATTCCTTGAACTTTTCAAAGGTCTCAGACTTGTGTTTCATCAGGTAGACATACCCATACCTACTTAAGTCATCAGTGAGGGTGAGAACATAACGATAGCCTCCGCGAGCCTCAATGCTCATTGGACCGCACACAACAGTATGTATGATTTCCAATAAGTTGGTTGCTCGTTCCATTGTTCTAGAGAACAGAGTCTTGGTCATTTTGCCCATGAGGCATGGTTCGCATGTGTCAAATGATCCGTAATCAAGAGACTTTAAAAGTCCATCTGCATGGAGCTTCTTCATGCATTTGACACCAATGTGACCAAGGCGGTAGTGCCACAAGTATGTGAGACTATCGTTATCAATCTTATATCTTTTGGTATTCACACTATGAATATGTGTAACATCACGTTCGAGATTCATTAAGAATAAACCATTGACAAGTGGGGCATGACCATAAAACATATCTCTCATATAAATAGAACAACCATTATTCTTGAATTTAAATGAGTAGCCATCTCGTATTAAACGAGATCCAGATACAATGTTCATGCTCAAAGCTGGCACTAAATAACAATTATTGAGGTTTAAAACTAATCCCGTAGGTAAATGTAGAGGTAGCGTGCCGACGGCGATCACATTGACCTTGGAACCATTCCCGACGCGCATCGTCACCTCGTCCTTCGCCAGTCTCCGCTTATTCCGTAGCTCCTGTTTTGAGTTACAAATATGAGCAACCGCATCGGTATCAAATACCTAGGAGCTACTATGAGTACTGGTAAGGTACACATCAATAACATGTATATCACATATACCTTTGGTGTTGCCGGCCTTCTTGTCCGCTAAGTACTTGGGACAGTTCCGCTTCCAGTGTTCGTTTCCCTTGCAATAAAAGCACTCAGTCTCAGGTTTGGGTCCTTGCTTTGGCTTCTTCCCGGCAACTGGCTTACCAGGCGCAACAACTCCCTTGCCGTCCTTCTTGAAGTTCTTCTTACCCTTGACTTTCTTGAAACTAGTGGTTTTATTGACCATCAACACTTGATGTTCCTTTTTAATCTCCACTTTCGCTGATTTCAGCATTGAATATACCTCGGGAATGGTTTTCACCATCCCCTGCATATTGAAATTCATCACAAATCTCTTGTAGCTAGGTGGGAGCGACTGGAGGATTCTATCGACTACCGCGTCATCCGGGAGATTAACTCCCAGCTGAGATAAGCGGATGTGTAACCCGGACATTTTGAGTATGTGCTCGTTGATCAAACCATTCTCCTCCATCTTACAACTGTAGAACTTGTCGGAGACTTCATATCTCTCAACCCGGGCATGAGCTTGGAAAACCATTTTCAGCTCTTGGAACATCTCGTATGCTACGTGCTGCTCAAAACGCTTTTGGAGCCCCGGTTCTAAGCTGTAAAGCATGCCGCACTGAACTAGGGAGTAATCATCACTATGCGACTGCCAGGCGTTCATAACGTCTTGAGTTGCTGGGAAAACGGGTGCCTCACCTAGCGGTGCATCTAGGACATATGCTTTCTTGGCAGCTATGAGGATGATCCTCAAGTTCTGGACCCAGTCCGTATAGTTGCTACCATCGTGTTTCATCTTGGTTTTCTCTAGGAACGCGTTGAAGTTGAGGGCAACATTAGTGTGGGCCATTTGATCTACAAGACATATTGCAAATATTTTAGACTAAGTTCATAATAATTAAGTTCATCTAATCAAATTATTTAATGAACTCCCACTCAGATAGACATCCCTCTAGTCATCTAAGTGATACATGATCCGAGTCAACTATGCCATGTCCGATCATCACGTGAGACGGACTAGTCATCATCGGTGAACATCTTCATGTTGATCGTATCTGCTATACGACTCATGTTCGACCTTTTGGTCTCTTGTGTTCCGAGGCCATGTCTGTACGTGCTAGGCTCGTCAAGTCAACCTAAGTGTTTTGCATGTGTAAATATGGCTTACACCCGTTGTATTCGAACATTAGAATCTATCACACCGATCATCACGTGGTGCTTCAAAACAACGAACCTTCGCAATGGTGCACAGTTAGGGGGAACACTTTCTTGAAATTTTATGAGGGATCATCTTATTTATGCTACCGTCGTTCTAAGCAAATAAGATGTAAAACATGATAAACATCACATGCAATCAAATAGTGACATGATATGGCCAATATCATTTTGCTCCTTTTGATCTCCATCTTCGGGGCGCCATGATCATCATCGTCACCGGCATGACACCATGATCTCCATCATCGTGTCTTCATGAAGTTGTCTCGCCAACTATTACTTCTACTACTATGGCTAATGGTTTAGCAATAAAGTAACGTAATTACATGGCGTTATTCATTGACACGCAGGTCATATAATAAATTAAGATAACTCCTATGGCTCCTGCCAGTTGTCATACTCATCGACATGCAAGTCGTGATTCCTATTACAAGAACATGACCAATCTCATACATCACATATATTTTATTCATCACATCCTTTTGGCCATATCACATCACACGGCATATGCTGCAAGAACAAGTTAGATGTCCTCTAATTGTTGTTGCAAGTTTTTACGTGGCTGCTATAGGTTTCTAGCAAGAACGTTTCTTACCTACGCCAAAACCACAACGTGATATGCCAATTACTATTTACTCTTCATAAGGACCCTTTTCATCAAATCTGATCCAACTAAAGTGGGAGAGACAGACACCCGCTAGCCATCTTATGCAACTAGTGCATGTCAGTCGGTGGAACCTGTCTCACGTAAGCGTACGTGTAAAGGTCGGTCCGGGCCGCTTCATCCCATGATGCCGCCGAATCAAGATAAGACTAGTAGTGGCAAGTAAATTGACAAAATCGACACCCACAATAACTTGTGTTCTACTCATGCATAGAAACTACGCATAGACCTAGCTTATGATGCCACTGTTAGGGATCGATGCAGAAATTAAAAAAATTCTACGCATCACCAATATTAATCTATGGAGTAACTAGCAACGAGAGAGAGGGGAGTGCATCTTCATACCCTTGAAGATCGCGAGTCGGAAGCGTTACAAGAACGCGGATGAAGGAGTCGTACTCGTAGCGATTTAGATCGCGGTGGATTCCGATCTAAGCGCCGAACAATGGCACCTTCGCGTTCAACACACGTGCAGCCCGGTGACGTCTCCTGTGCCTTGATCCAGCAAGGAGGAGGGAGAGGTTGAGGAAGATGGCTCCAGCAGCAGCACGACGGCGTGGTGGTGATGGAGTGGCAGTTCTCCGGCAGGGCTTCGCCAAGCTCACGCGGAGGAGGAGAGGTGTTGGGGAGGGGAGGGGCTGCACCTTGGATGTGGTCCTACAGCCCTCACTCCACCCCTCTATTTATAGGGAGAAGGGGGAAGGGGGGCGGCCCCTCTAGATGAGATCTAGATGGGGGGCGGCGGCCAAGAAGGAGGGGACTTGCCCCCAAGCAAGGGGGGCGCCCCCTTTAGGGTCCCCCCCCCCAACCCTAGGCGCATGGGCCCTAGGGGGAATGGCGCCCAGCCCACTTAGGGGCTGGTTCCCTTCCACCTATAGCCCATAAGGCCCTCCGGGGCAGGTGGACCCTCGGAACCCCTCTGGTGGTCCCGGTACAATACTGGTATACCCCTGAATATTTCCGGTGACCGTATGATGACTTCCCATATATAAATCTTCACCTCCGGACCATTCTGGAACTCCTCGCGACGTCCGGGATCTCATTCGGGACTCCGAACAACATTCGGTAATCACATACAAATCTTCCTTATAACCCTAGCGTCATCGAACCTTAAGTGTGTGGACCCTACGGGTTCGGGAATCATGCAGACATGACCGAGACAGCTCTCTGGCCAATAACCAACAGTGGGATCTGGATACTCATATTGCCTCCCACATGTTCCATGATGATCTCATCGGATGAACCATGATGTCGAGGATTCAAGCAACCCCGTATACAATTCCCTTTGTCAATCGGTACGTTACATGCCCGAGATTCGTTCGTCGCTATCCCAATACCTCGTTCAACCTCGTTACCGGCAAGTCACTTTACTCATTCTGTAATGCATGATACCATGACCAACTACTTAGTCACATTGAGCTCATTATGATGATGCATTACTGAGTGGGCCCAGAGATACTTCTCCATCATACGGAGTGACAAATCCCAGTCTCGATTCGGGCCAACCCAACAGACACTTTCGGAGATACCTATAGTGCACCTTTATAGCCACCCAGTTACGTTGTGACGTTTGGTACACCCAAAGCATTCCTACGGTGTCCGGGAGTTGCACAATCTCATGGTCTAAGGAAATGATACTTGACATTAGAAAAGCTTTAGCAAACGAACTGCACGATCTTGTGTTATTCTTAGGGTTGGGTCTTGTCCATCACATCATTCTCCCAATGATATGATCCCGTTATCAATGACATCCAATGTCTATAGTCAGGAAACCATAACCATCTGTTGATCAACGAGCTAGTCAACTAGAGGCTCACTAGGGACTTATTGTGGTCTATGTATTCACACATGTATTACGGTTTCAGGTCAATACAATTATAGCATGAACAACAGACAATTATCATGAACAAGGAAATATAATAATAACCATTTTATTATTGCCTCTAGGGCATATTTCCAACACCAGTGACGGTGGGGAGGCCTTCGTCCACCGCAGAGGTGGTATCTCACCGTGTGAGCGAGGAGGATGAGCACGTCCATCGCTACATGGTTGCGTTGGGGGGCAGGTCCGATAGTACCTGGATGGTTCTTCAGGGATCTCACTGGAGCTATGATCCTGTGATGGTTCCTTCTCTTTGGGTGTCCACTGCCCGCGCCGATACCCGTCGTTCGCTAGGGTTCTAGCTATATTAGTGATGTTATATGTATGATACAATTCAAGAGTATTAGTGATAATATTCGACGATGTACGGACGCAAGAGATGATTTAGTTTTCTTATTGAATGCATGCTAATTTTAATACTAATTCGTTTTATGATTTAGTTTTGCTTATTGAATGCACGTCTGTTTCAACTATATGAACATAGGAAATGTCTGACGACGATAGCGAAAGGGAATTCGGTATGTGCGAATACTGCGAAGACGAGCGCGGCCAGTGCGACAGGCCTCACCTAGTTGGTGATAGGCGCTTCAGCATCAAGATGGATGAGAACTTCGAAGTGCATACAGTAAGTCACAACGACAAGTCTTTTTTCGTAATTAAGCATGACTTCTGCTTCTTTTGTTTCAACTTATAATTTAATGTTTTTACTATTCTACTAGCGTATCCCCTGCCATGCAAGAATATATGTCTTGGATAAGATTGGTTTCAGTACTATGGAGACTATGGAGGTAAAAAGAGTTAACTTGAGGACCGAGCATGGTTATAGTTTTCTCGCAAAATTATACAATACAGACACCTACACCCATTTTGAATGCAAACAATGGAGAGCACTATGCAAGGCTTATGCATTTGAGCCTGATATGCTTATCACCTTTGATATTCGTCCGGAAGATGATATTGAAGATAATATCGACATCTGGGTCGATGTGCAGACGCCTCCAGTTCTACCTTTATGTAAGTTTCTCAACCATATTTATGTCTTGGATATTGTTTATTCAAAAATAGTTGACAACTAATTTCTATTGACGGCTTATTTCCATTCAAGCAAACATGTCCGGCGCTTGGTAGACATGACCTACTACTATTCCGGGGCTGAAATAAACCGCGAGGAGACAAGTCATTATGTTTCATAGCTTAAGGATCTTCATACTGCCAAGACAAATTATTTTCCTGGACTTACAAATGTTAGTACTCAAAACGTGCGACCAGTAGTGTTCGTACTGAACTACGGTCACATCTATTTAGGAAAGATGGTAAGATTTCTACTATTTGTCCTCAGTGCATCTTTCGCATACATTATTTTTTAAGCTAAACTTCATTGCTAAGTATGTTACTACGATGTTCTTCAACAGGGACTCCCGATGATAGTTGTGCCTCAGTGGATCGAAGCTAAAGGTCGCATGTCCATGGTTAGCATACGGCCAAGACTTCCTACATTGCACATGAGTGTATTCAGGATTTCTAGAAGCGAGCAAGTCCTAATCGTCAGAGACTGGAACAAAATTGTGAAGGATCGCAGAGAAGTACTAGGGGACAGCAATCAGAAGCGTAACCAATAATTAGGAGCCAGGTTCATCTGCATGCTTCAATATGATGAATCAGGAGCGCTCCACATGTTCTATGCTATTTTACCTGAGAGAGAGCAGTAGGAGTGATTAGCTAGCTAGAATGAATTTCAAGATGATGATGATGTGCTACACTATGTAGCTACTAGTAAGTAGCACATGCTTTGCATGCTTAGAATCAGTCTCATCTCAAATTCAAATTTCGGTAAATTTCAAAACTTTAGTGTGGATTATCACAATGTTGCAAAATTATATAATTTCCAATATAGTAAGCAATATAGCAATCCAATAACTCGTTCATGATACACGTTGTTTGTGGAAACAACATAAAAGTTGGTTACATGATGTAATATCCATGAATTACTATGATGTAAGTGGAATTATTCTCAGACTACAATTTATATTTTAAAATGTCAAATTTGAATTAAAAGAATGATTCATAAACGGGTATGCATAATCTGATTCTGGACATATCAATTTCCAAAATTGTCTGTTCCACTATATTTCTTTGCACAATCCACAATGGACCGTCTAGCTAACTCCTACATATATAAATTGGGATATGCAAGAAACATATATTATTGCACTAATCGATTTTCTGTATGAAATTTTCTTGCCATATACAATAAAGTTTTTGTTTTCTTATTTTCACATCCATTCAATATTATTTCCATAAAAAAGTTTATATCCATATGTTATCCATAAAAAAGCTCCCTATAATCACGCCATGAAATCTTCCAACCACCTTTATCTGTTGGCTACTTCTCACGCCATTCCCTGGATCCATATCTTGCACTACAAATCGCTTCCATTCCTCCATTAAAAACACTCAAAAGACACAACCTCCCTGTCAACGCTATTATCGCGCGCGCTGCCGGCCCTCACGGTCTGGATGCCAGTGCGTATGCCATGAGATGTACGGTTGGCCCGGCCAGCTACGCACACGGATGGACTGAGCAGCGGCAGTAAGTAGGTGAACTTTTCCTGCATGGCCGCATGGTAATCTGTCGATGGTTCTGGAATACAACAGTATCTTTGCTGCCACTGTAGCGTATACTGTAGATGTGAATCCCAGCATTTTTAACCATTGGATGGACTTTATCAACGGCTAAGGTTGATTCCTGGCCATCAAGTTCAAAAGTTTGCAACTGGTACACTATATAGTAGTATAGATATGATGATTAGACAATGTTGATGGTAATGACTAGCTATGATGATTATTAGCTAGTAGTGTCGGTGGTAATTTTCCCTTACTTTCAACTCCTATGCTGAATTAGAGGCTATGTTGATGCTACTACTAATCATTGTTGGTGAAGCAAATGCATCTGAATTTCCATCCATGAATACTGCATTCGAATATTATTATTTTTAATTTCTAATTAATTAGCTGTAGCATGGGGTGGAGAAAGCGGCGCTACTAGTATATACGATAGTAGTAGCGTGTGTGTAGAAAGAAGCGCTACTAATACTTAGCATATCTGCAGCGTGGGGTAGAAAACGCGCTACTGCTAATATTTAGCTGTAGCACCGTAGCAGTAGCGCCGGCACCCACGCTACTGGTATGAAAAAAAACACGCTACTGATAAGGTTTTTCCTAATAGTGCTTCCTGCACATAGGGCATGCGCCTAGGCTCTATGTCGATGTGTACAGGAGCTTTGGTGACTCCGTACCCCGAACATGGTGGCTAGGATGACGACATGTTCGTGAAGACGATGACTTTCCTATTTTCTTGGGCTGAAACATGCATCGTCCCATTGCTTGAGCCTTAGCAGGCCACGGTAGAAAAAAAAGCAGGCTACTGTTGCTTAAGTCTTTTTTTAGCTGTAAACCAACCTTTATTAATTCGGAGTGCGGTTTATAGGGATGACAAAAGGGTCGTGGGGTGAAACCAGCCACAAATGGCGACCCGCGTCTAAATACGAAGAAATTTTAGCTAAATTATATGCATCAAAATTTAAACTACGACCTTCAAAAATGATCTCACAACTAGTGAACTCCTTGGACCATTCCGCGATCTCCTTAATGGTTGCACTATATCTTCCTTCCGTGCCGTCTTGATCTCTTGAACAACTGCCTTGCAATCACATGCGATGGCCACTCTAGTTAGAGATAAATCGAGAGAAAGAGCCAAAGCTTCACGGCATGCAAGTGCTTCTAGCGTCGATGGGTCAGTAATACCCCTGAAAACCATTGCCGAAGAGCCAAGAAAATTTCCCATATGATCCCGGCAAACTGAAGCCACTGCACCACTCAAACCATCTCTTGAAAAGCCTCCGTCGACGATTTTTTGCTGCTCCTTGGCAGGGCGCGATCCACCTGATTGCACCCCTAGTCCTTGTTATTTCATCTGTCGTTTCTTGCTGCACATTCCTCACTGGTGATTGCATTGAGTTTAGCTCAACTATGAAGCTGATTACAAAGGCATGTGTTGTATGCGGACTCTGCAGAATCCCATCATGTATAGCCTTACGCCTTGCCGCCTAGATAGCCCACAACGTGACTACCAATTTGATCATAGTAGCATGTGGTAGTTCTTCCATTAGTGCGAACAGCCATTGTTTGGCGTCTGTAGAAGTCAAAGCTTGTACATACTCTGCTACATCCTCATCGACCAAGGCCCAAACACATGGAGCTACTGAACATTCTAAAAGGGAGTGACGCCAAGAGTCTGCATCCCACATAATTGGCACAATCCTTCTCTGCCATGTTCCTTGTGTGGCGGACGTCCTATGTAGGAATCGAATGCTTAAGTGCACAGCTTCGTTTGAGCCTTTGTCAAAAGAAAAGCTTTATTTGGGCTCTACAAAAATGTAGCACTACTCCACCACCAGGATGAATACTATTATCTCGAATATCGCGAGTATAGCTTCCATCTCACTTGAAGCGCACGCATATGGCCCGGTCTATTATTAACTCAGGTTGCTCGCTCACTATCGCTTGTTCGCCGTACTAGTTTGGTCCTGTTTTTTTCTTTTTTCTTTTCTTTTTTCCTTTCTTTTGGTTTTCTTTCTTTATTCACCGGTATTTCTTTGGTTTTCTTAGTTTCTTTCATGGTTTATACTGGTTCTTTCTTTGCTTTCTTTATTTCTTTGTTTTTCACGGTTTTCATTGGTTTCTTTTCTTTCATGGTTTTCATTGGTTTCTTTTCTTTCTTTTTTTGGTTTTCTTTGCTTCTTTACTCGGGTTTCTTTGTTCCTTGTCGGGTTTCACTGTTTTCATTCTTTTGCATTGCTTTTCTTCTCTTTTTATTTTCTTTGTACTTATTTTTCAGATTTATTGATTTTTTGGTTTTTCTTTGTCGATTTTCATCAGTTTCTTCTTTGTCCAACAAACGTCTACTATTTTCAGTACCAATATACAATTTTAGTCTATGCATGAAATATTTTTTTGGATACACGTTAAACATCATTCAAATACATGATGTACATTTTTCTTCTAATATTTGTTTTGAACACTTTTTTAATACATGGTCAACATTTTTTTCCAATACATGTCGAACATTCTTTTAATGGTAACAAACATTTTTTGAAACTATGCAATTTTTTATATTGTATACACACTTTATAAAAAATAGTACACAATACACATTTTTACTGTACACATGAAACATTTGTTTGATACACGTTTAGAAAAATTCAAGTACATGATTTACATTTTTATTTTAATAGATGTTCTGGAAAACAAAATAGTACATGGTTAACTTTTTTTTCAAACACTCGTTGAACATTTTTTATGGTAATAAACGTTGTTTTATAAAAACACAGATTTTTTTACATGGTATAAATTTTTTTATTGTTTTCCATACAACGTACACATTTTTGTGTAAACATGAAACATTTTTTATATGTGTTTAACATTTTTCAAATACACAATGTACATTTTTATTTTAATACATGATTTGAACACTTTTTTGAATGCATGGTCAACATTTTTCAAATATATGTTCAACATTTTTATTATAACAAACATTTTTAAGAACTACGTTATCACTTTATACATTGTACTCCCTCCGATTCTATTTAGTTTGCGTCTAAGAGCAAGCACAGATACAAAGGAGAGTTCTGGGAGCAAGCATCAGGAGTTTTTCACCCATGGTCTGGCCTGTGATTTCGCTCGGTCTGCATGGCCGTAATTATTGCGCGATTGTAACTGTAGATGAGTTGATTAGCTGACCTCCTTCCTCCTCGTTCCCCACGGCACACTTTCCAGGGCGATCGACCAGTGTATGTTCTTCCTCTTTCTTGCAACTAGTTAGACTAGCCATAGTGGGAGTAACTTCGGTAGTAACATCGAGTTCAACTCAACAAATTTGCTTATGTGGCAATGAGTTAATGAAAAGAGATGTACTATTAGTAACTTAGCTAGTTACTGTAACATCACATGTTCCAATGCAATATGAGTCTATAACCTAATAAATGAAGCTTTGCATGTTACTACCCACTATTGAGGTAGTAACATAGTCTAGGGATATGTGTATGTTACTAGTGTATGTTACTCTCCATTGTGGCTAGTCTTAATGCATCCAATGCATAGCCAAAAAGCATGAGCAGTTTTGGAAGAATTAGGGGTAAAACGCTAGCGTGCAGACTAAAAGGACAAAAATGAGAAAAACTTAGATGCAAACTAAAAAGAAACGGAGGGAGTATGAATATTTTTTAAATTTCACAGATCGTTTGTTGAAACGCGGTAATATTTAAAAGGGCCATTTGCATTTCTGTCCCTAAGTCGAACCACCTACTCAGATATGCCCCTAATTTCGAAGTCTGCTCAAATTTGCCCCTCTGCCGTTAAGTGACCTTACAATAATGCCCTTCCATTCCGTTTCCGTCCAGTCAAAGGGGTTTGACCGTCTATGGGGCGTTTGTTGGACATTTTTACTCCTGAAAAAAATAGAAATTAAAGAGAAGAAAGAGAGTGCTTACCTTTTGGCCCAAGTGCAATGTGCACTTTCGGCCCATGTGACCGCCAGGCCCACCCATCTCCCCCAATCGTCGTCGTCGTCAGCTCATCGACTGCACGCGCCGGCGCGCGCCACCGTCGCCCGCTGTTCGATAGCTGCCGTCGTAGTAGCTCGAGTAGGGCTACTTAGCGATGCCGGCAAGCCCTTGGACAACCCTAGCTAACTTTCCCTCCCTTCCCCCGCTTGCTCTCCTCCCCTCAGCCGCATCTGAGGATGGCCGTCGTCGTGACCGTCGCCATTGCCGCGGCCATTGTCCTCACAGACAGCTGAAAAGCTATCTAGGAGACGCGCACGCCTCGACTTCGTCTACTCCTAGGAGCAGCTCGAGCAGGACCTCGCAAACATGGCCGGATCGACCGTCTTCCTCGTCTGCGGCCACCGGAGCGCCGTCGTCAATTCGCCGCCCCTGTGCTGCTAAACCACAAATCAATGTCTCAGTCGTGTTCGTGGTGCCCCTAAGATGTCGCCCAGCCCCCTAAACCACTGGATCCATGGCCGCCTTCTCGAGTCCGACGAGCACCGCCGTTGGCCACCGCCTAGCTCGTCGTTGCGGTCGCGGGAGAGGGAGGGAGAGGGAGAATGGAATGGAGGGAGTGCTGCGGCGTGTGGGGAGCTGGTGCCGACGGTGCACAATCCGGCTTGTCGGCGCTCGCCGGAGGTGAGACTGAGAGGTCGTGAGGTAGGGGAGAGAGGTGGGAGGGATTTTTTTATATATCTATTTTGTTTGGGCCCACATGTAAGTGTGTGAGAGAGAGGGTGAGAGGGAGAGTTTTTCCTTTTTATTTTTTTCTGACTGGGTCTCACATGTAAGTGGCACATGGAGGCAAGGGCAAAATGTCCAACAAACGCCCCGTAGACGGTCAAACCCCTTTGACCGGACGGAAACGGAACGGAAGGGCGTTTCTGTAAGGGCACCTAACAGCGGAGGGACATTTTTGAGAAGGCTTTCGAATTAGGGGCAAATGTGAGTAGTGGGTTCGAGTTAGGGACACAGATGTAAAAGACATTTAAAATGCCACGTACATTTTTCTAATAGTATGAAACATTTGCTTTATACCCCCTCCGTTCCTAAATATAAGTCTTTCTAGAGATTCCAATAGGGACTACATACGGAGAGAACGGAAGAAGTATTAGGGAAACATTATTTTACAATGTATACACATTTTACAAAAATTTCACATAATATTTTGGAAACACAGGAACATTTTTCCTTGTCACGAACATTTTTCTGAAAGCTATCAAAGCTTTTTAGACTTTAGTTACGCTAACCTTTTCTAGTTTGGGATTTATTTTTTAAAAACCTATTCATTTTAAATATATTCACTAAAATAGAAATAAAAAGTTAATGAAAATTTATCATGACATAAGCACCATGTCAACAAAACGTCATGGTGATAAACCCACATTCGTACTGGGTTGGCCTACCATCGTGTGAAAAGCCCAATTGAACGGCCGGTGCGTCTAGCTAGCTAGCTAGGTCTTCCAATCGATTGAGCTGCTAGCTAGCTAACTAGCTCCGTTCGAGAGCTGCGGAGGCACGAGCGAGCGCGGTGGCCGGGACGGAGGGCCGGCGAGCGAGCGCGGTGGCCGGGGCGGACGGGCGTGGCGGCTGGGATGGAGGGCCGGCCGGCTATCGGACGGCCGGCGGGCGAGCGCGGTGGCCGGGGCGGACGGGCGCGGCGGCCAGGCGAGCTTCATGGCATTGGCGGGTGTTGGAAATATGCCCTAGAGGCAATAATAAAAGGGGTTATTATTATATTTTCTTGTTCATGATAATTGTCTTTTATTCATGCTATAACTGTATTATCCGGAAATCGTAATACACGTGTGAATACATAGACCATAACATGCCCCTAGTGAGCCTCTAGTTGACTAGCTCCTTGGTCGACAGATAGTCATGGACTCATGGTTTCCTGACTATGAACATTAGATGTCATTGACAACGGGATCACATCATTAGGAGAATGATGTGATGGACAAGACCCAATCCTAAGCATAGCACAAGATCGTGTAGTTCGTTTTGCTACAGCTTTTCCAATGTCAAGTATCTCTTCCTTAGACCATGAGATCGTGTAACTCCCGGATACCGTAGGAGTGCTTTGGGTGTACCAAACGTCACAACGTAACTGGGTGACTATAAAGGTGCACTACAGGTATCTCCAAAAGTGTCTGTTGGGTTGACACGGATCGAAACTGGGATTTGTCACATCATTGTACAGGTATCTCCGAAAGGGGTCTGCTCAGGCTCGTTTTTTCGACTGAAACTGCAAAAAACGGTTATTTTGCGGGTATGACCACTTATACGGGTCTGAGATGCTCTTACTTAGTTCGGTTTTGAAAAGGTATTAGAAGCTTATGGTTCCCTTTTTTCATTTCTTTTCGGTTTTCTGGACCAGGTTTGTTCGGTTTTACTCATTTTTTGTTTAACCTTTTTTTTCATTTTTCCAAATGCTTCAATTTTTAAAATTAAGAATAAAATATTAAATTCCTTTTTTCTAATGTTAAATTCTTAAAATTTAATGATTTTTCGAATTTAAATTTTTCTTTCAAATTCGTGATTTTCTTTATATTATTGAAAAGTTTCAACTTCATGAAAATTTTTGCCTTAAATTTTTTAAAAATTACATAAACTTTTCAAATTAAAGCTATTTTACGAATTTTTGAATTTTTTTCCAAATTGTGAACTTTTTAATCACATAAACATTTTTAAAAATATGTGATTTTTTCTTTTCCAAAAAACTAAAAGCCATATTTTGTTCTTTTTCTTTTGAGCACCCGCGGTATTTTCTTCTGGACCTGTAAATAGATGCATGTGTAAGCAACAAAAAAGAAAGTGAGCAAGCAAGGAGGAGCGGGCGAGTATGCTACATGGGCCTGACCATATAGGCTCCTTCAGGTGCTGTAGCGACTAACCGGCTCCTTAGGCCTTGTACAATGTAAGGTGCTTAGGAGATGGGGAGCTCCTAGTCGGAAAATCCTATTCGACGCTAACTTCGTCAAAATGTCGAGGTTTCGCAACAGCCGTCCCCCCGAGCGCGAGAACCGGCCGGCATCCGGTTTTGGGAACCTTCCAGAAAGTTCCCCGGTTTTTTGTAGTTATACCTGTTTAACGGTTTTCTTTTGAGAAGATTTGTTTCGGTTTTTTTCATTTTTCTGTTTCATTTCTTTTTTCGGTTTCTTTTTTCATTTCTTTTCTTGTTTCTTTTTCAGGATCACATTTTTTTGGTTTTTTTAAAACATGTTTGCAGTTTTACAAAAAAAAAGCATTTTCTTTGTTATTTCTTTTTCTTTTCTTCTCCTTTTTCTTCAAAAAACTCGAAAATTTGAAATTTTGTTAATGTTTTCAAAAAATGTTCAGCTTTTGAAAAAATGTTCTCAAATTCAAAAATTGTTCTCGTTAAACAAAAAGGTTCAAAACTTTTGAAATTAAAAAAATGTAGCAGATATCAATATTTTGTTCACTTTTTAAAAAAATGTTCGCGCTTCCAAATTTGTTCGGGATTTTTCAGAATTGTTCTTCGTTTCAAAATTTGTTCTCAAGATTTAAAAAATGTTTGTGCTTTAAAAAATTGTTCGCGCTTCCAAATTTGTTCGGGATATTTCAAAATTGTTTACCATTTCAAAATTTGTTCTCAAGATTCAAAAAAAGTCCGTGGTTGAAAAAATAGTTGGCGCTTCCAAATTTGTTCTCAAGATTCAAAATTGTTCGTGCTTTAAAAAGTTTGTTCACAAATTGCAAAAATGTTCATGAAAATATTTTGGAAAATTCGAAATGTTTGGGTTTTCAATTCTATTCTGTTTTTTCAAAAAAGTGTTCACAAATTTGAAAAATGTTCTCGTATTCAATTAATTTGTCCAATTAAAAATGAAAATACGAAAATGTTCTAATTTTAAAATTATTGTTCACAAATTTTGAAGTGGTCGCATTTAAACAAAATGTTCGCAATTTCAGTTTTCTTCCTTTTTTATTCCAAAAAAATGTTTACGCTTTCACACAATGTTCTAATTTTTAAAATTTTGTTCACAAATTATAAAATGGTTGCGTTTCAAGAAATATTTACTTTTTGCCAAAAGAACTCATGTTTGAATTTTTTTAAGTATAGCCTTTGTCGCGGTTTGTAGTTCATATTTGTTGGGCTACCTTTTTTGACACGAAATCTTAGAAACTATAGTGGCTACCTACTTGTGTTGACAGGTGCCTCGCTCACACCTTGGTTCATCGTAATTTTGCGTATTCAGATTTTATGTTTTCTCGCAACTGTTAATTTCTTTAGGTTCGCGCTGCCAATTTACCATAAGAAGTAGCTAGTTGGGGCGGCTAGCTCATCGCGCTTAGCAATAGGAAGTCTCGGGTTCGATTCCAGTACCCTTTTTCCTTTTTTGCGATTTTTAACGTACGAATGTGGCGCACCTGCAATATGGGCCGGCCCACCCAAGCTGCTTGTGTGCGAAATGCCGACTGCTTGCCGCAGCGAGCGTCTGATTTTTATATTCAGAAAAAATTTCTTTTAACTGAGAACAATTTTGAAAAGGAGAACATTTTTTATATACATGACCAAACAGTTGAAACGGAAAAAAAATTCTAGTGCTTCGAACATTTTTTGAAAGTGCGAACTTTTTTTATACAGGTGAACGTTTTTCAGCTGTGTAAACTGAACATGATTTAAAAAACTAAGAACATTTTTTGAAAAACAAGAACATTTTTTCATACATGAACAAAAATTTGAAAATAAGAACATTTTTTGAAATTTGTGAACAATTTTTTTTGGAATTGGTGAACAAAATTTACAAATGGGGACACCTTTTTAAATTCAGAACAAATTTCTTTTAACTGAGAACAATTTTGAAAAGGAGAATATTTTTTATATAGATGACCAAACAGTTGAAACGGAAACTTGTTTCTAGTGCTTCGAAATTTTTTTGAAAGTGCGAACATTTTTTATATAGGTGAATATTTTTCAGCTGCATAAACTGAACATGATTTAAAAAATAATAACATTTTTTGAAAAATTTGAAAAAGAAGAACATTTTTTAATACATGAACAAAAATTTGAAAAATAAGAACAGTTTTTGAAATTTGTGAACAATTTTTGAAAATAGGCATTTTTTTAAAATCCATGCCATTAATTTTCAAATATCTCAAAAAATGAATAAAATTAATTTGAACAATTTTTGAAAAACAGGAACATTTTCTGAAAATTCAGAACAAAAATTTGAAAGCAGGAACATTTTTTGAATTTATGAACAAATTTGTGAAATGGGAACATTTTTTGAATTTTTGAACAAAATCTGAAAAACAGGAAAAAAATTGAAATTCGGATTATTATTTTTAAATAAACTTGAAAAGAAAAAAAGGAAAAAAAGAAACAGAAAAAAGGAAACAGAAAAAAAAAGAAAAAAGTAAAAGAAGTGAAATAGAAAAACGAAAAACGAAAAAGAAATAGCCGGTTCAGGAACCTTGTAGAAGGTTTCCAAAACCGGAAGAAACCGGCTGGAAACATCATAGAAGGTTCCAAAACTGGGGTCTGCTGTAACGCTAAACGGGCCGGTCCACTCGGTCGCTCCCTCGCACCTGCCCTGTGCGAAGCCCCAACTGCTTGCCGCAGCGAGCGTCCAATAGGAGTTTCCCTCCTAGTCAGCGCCTTCAGCGCCAACAAGGAGTTCCGGCGCCCACGCTGCCGCGCTATTGGGCTGGCCCAACACAGTTAAGCCGCCAACAGGAATATAGAAAAGAAAAAATTGGCGTGAGAGAGGACACTCGAACCGGCGGTCTACAGTCTTGTGTGACAGCCCTCTAACCACGAGGCCACTAAGGCACGTCTTGTAGATTAGATCATTTTCTTTCTTTTCTAGTTTCTTCTTTCCTTTTTCCTTTTTCCATTTTCCATTTTTCCTTTTCTGTTTTTTATTTTTTATTCTTCCCTATATGTTTTTTTTCAAATTCGTGAACTCTTTTCAAATCTATGAACTTTTTATTTTTTGATGAAATTTGACAAAGTTCATATATTTGAAAAATAAATCATCGGATTTGAAAAAAGTTCACAAAATTTAAAAAGAAATTTATTGGATCTGAAAAAAGTTCATGGCATTTGAAAAAAAAGTTCATCAAAATTGAAAAAAGTTCATCAAATTTGAAAAAAGTTCATCGAATTTGAAAAGAGTTCATCAAATTAGGAAATACTTCGTCCAATTTGAAAAAAGTTCATTGATTTTGAAAAAAGTTAAATTTGGAAAAAGTTCATCGATTTTTTTATCAAAACATAAAAATGCAAAATCATTGACTTCAAAACGAACAAAAAGAAAAGAAAAATAGAAAACCGCCCCGAAATGACCACGAACCGGGAAAAACCGCGGTTTGGGAAGCTTCTAGAAGCTTTCCAAAACCGGAGGATTCCCACGAATGAAGAGAACAAGTAGTGTACAGACAAACTGGAAATAACTTCTGGCTTGATGGCCTTGTGGTTACGTGCTTGGAGATGAGTTAACCGATCGCGGGTTCGACTCCGGCTGCGCATCTTTCTTTTGAACGTTTTTACAAAATAAGCAGACATATATGGGCCAACCCAGCTCGCCAGCAGAGGGGTCGCGCTGCAGGCGCCACGGGCGCTTAAGCGCTAAATAGGATTCATCTAGGTGAGGTGCTTGGAGAAATAAACAAGATTTTTTTTAAGCACCGGAGCTTATTTGTATAAGTTGAACGCTTAATTAGGCGTCTCTTCTGTACAAATAGGCACCGATGCTTTAGAAAAAACCGGTTTATTTTGGAAGGAGCTCCCAAAATTCTATTTGGCACCGTAAGGCGTTGTTTGGCTAGCAGATATTAGCCACGGGCATATATAAAACGATGTTTAGCAAAAATGTGTTTTACTAATTTTTTGGTTAATAATCAGCTTGTGGAAAACTTTGTTTGGACTAGAAAAACGCAATTCTAGTTGGCCCAGTGCCTTCTTTGGATAGCAATTAGCCATTCGTATTCCCGTCCGTAATAGGCCAAGCTTCTTCCTTTCATCTCTGATCCCTTATTGCAGCTGGCGGCATGCATAGGCTTGACGCCACCCACGGTGACGCGACAGCCGTGGCGAGGTTCGTGGCGACTCCTTTGGTGGTTGGCCGCCGGCGGCTGCATGCCCTGTACGCCCATGTTGCCGGTAGCTGCATCCACTGGGCCTTGAATAGGCTCGACGCCGCCTACTGTGACGGCAGCCAGCCGTGCCCTTCTGGCAAGCTCCTCATCTCATATATGGCGCTGCTTGCCTCCACTCAGGCCGTCATGACTGAGCACGTATGGACGCTAGCGGCTGCTTCTCTCGACGCCGAGGTCGCCGCGCCTACCTCCCTTCATCGGCACCGAATCACAACTGCTAGAGTCGGCCGTCGCCGAGCGACGCTGGTCGTGCATGCTTCGTACAAAGCAACCGTGACCAGGATTCAGGGAGAAACAGTTACTAGAAGTATATGCTAATCGTGTTTTGGGAAAAACGACTAATACTCGTTTTTCTATAAACCTGAAATCCTGGGTTTTAGGGAACCTCGTTTGCTATATCCACGAATTTGTTGGAACAAACAAACAAGGTTTTATTCTGTTAAACCGTTTCCCTGGTTTGTAGAGATCGCGTTCTTTATATTCTGCCTATCCAAACAACGCCTAAGGGCCAAACCTGCAAAAATTCTTGAACACAACAATTTTTTCAAATATCATGAACATTTTAGGAATTCACGGCCACTTTTCAAATTCATGAATGTTTTAAATCATAAATATTTTTCAAATTCAAGTACTTTTTTAAACTCCTAAACTTTTTATGAATGATTTATGTTCAGGAACATTTAATAATTCGTTTGAACTATTGTAAACTTCAAGAACATTTTTAAATTTTCCTAACATTTTTTCAAATTCATGAACTTTTTTTAATTCATGAATATTTTTTAAAAAAATCATGAACATTTTTAATTAATGATAAAATTCAGTTCATGAATTTTTTGAACATTCTTTTCTTCAACAACACAACAACTTTCGAAAAAAAGGCGAGCAAACAGAAAACTAACAAAGGCCGAGCACATGAACCAGAGCGTGCTTTAATGTGCTAGCACATGAACACAAAGCCCATAGTGTTAATTGGCGCTCAAAGCGCTGACGAGAAGCTCCCATTCGTTGAAGCCCGAGCACACCGCAAAGTCAAGCACCCAAGTCAATCTCCACGGAATCGTCGCGAGAACGGGTGATGGTGGGGGCGGGCAGCGGGTGAGTACAACCTCAAGGTCGAGACAACGATGACATCGAGCTTTCTCCTCTCATCCCATTGGAGATTGGGGACGACGACGAGAGGGGTCGGCGTTGTTGTTTCCGATGGTGTCGAGTGGATGACGGAGGGTTCAAACCTCCGAAAGCGGGCTACACACACGCACGCGTGCTAACGGTTAGGCTCAGACGATCATACAGAGGTATTAAGTGGTGCGGAACCGAGTGAGGCAAGCCTAGTGACGGTGGTCTGTGTTGCGGTGGCCGACCATGGAGTTTCGTCGACGTAGATTTCTCAGACACTCGTGGATTGGTGTTTTTTGGGAGAAGGAGCGACAGGATGGTGAATGGGGGGGGAGAGGAAGTGAGATTGAGAGGCGGCTTGACTATTTAGCTACATATGGGAGGAATTTTCTGAGGATGTGCGCCCATTCGACATTGAGGGCGATGAAAGTGGAGTGGTGGCCCAGATGTCTGCTGCCTTCTTGATGCTAGTGGCGTGTGAGCTTGCCTGCATGCGAGCACTAGTGTTTAGTTGCGACTCGTTTAAGCAACATTCCTCTAACGTGTACCAATTTACAAAAATATATAAGCAGGCATACATTTTAGCCACATGTTATAAAGGTCATACCATTTCACAAAAAATAAACTTAATTAACATTTTCTTAAATTCAAAAACCCTTAGCCTTGCTTGAATTTCCCACACATAGATGTCAGAATTTTATAGTATTCTTGCAATACCTAACTACATACTGAATAACAATATGGTATTTCTACCTTTTTGGCAATTTTTAATGCACGTGTAGTTCCGATCGGAATTGTATATGAAATAATTATAAATCTATTAAATGTCATAAAAACAGCACATGAACCCTAAAAATTCTTGGACAACACATTTTCTTGTTGGTGGCCAAGAATTTTAGACTTCACTAACATTTCAAAAAAAATCCAAAACAACTAACCTCAAAGTGTAGTTTTATGATTTTTCCCACATAGATGTCTGAATTGTCCTAGAATTCTTGCATAATACCTAAATATATACTACAAAAAATTAAATATGATTGTTCTATCAATCTTTGGGCAATTATGAATGTACTTATAGTTCAAATTTGAATTATATAAATTAAATACCTAGAAATAATTTAATGCCCTCAAAAATAGAAATTGAATCCTAAAATGCGAGAAAGGGCAAGGCACTAGTAGTGATGTATATTAAATGTACAATTCAAGGGGGAAAAGTTTGACCAGAACACTAAAACCCTAAACCCCTAAAATGTACCAGTGTTGTGGATATTTTTTCCCACACCACGGATAACACTCCTAAAAGCCCGTGGTGTTGCATCCTTCACACACACCACTTGTAATCCTCCTATATCACATCCTCGCATGTAGGGTGTGCCACCTCTCTTCCTCGATGTTGGTGCGTGTCAACAACGCCAAAGACTGTTGTGTCCATCC
Organism: Triticum dicoccoides; assembly: GCF_002162155.2. Taxonomy (NCBI): domain Eukaryota; kingdom Viridiplantae; phylum Streptophyta; class Magnoliopsida; order Poales; family Poaceae; genus Triticum; species Triticum dicoccoides. The sequence continues at coordinate 559,116,014 of NC_041391.1, read as the reverse complement.
CTGGCTGTGCCAACGCGCGACCTCCATACCAACGGGGACGACTTCTCTCCCGGCCTCCTTACCGACGGTGGCGACATCCTTGGTGAGGGTGTGCCACCTCTCTTCCCCGCTGCTGGTACGCATCAACGATACCATCGACGGTTGTGGCCACCTGTGGCCATGTCGGCACGCGACAACTGTTGGAAATATGCCCTAGAGGCAATAATAAATTAGTTATTATTATATTTCCTTGTTCATGATAATCGTTTATTATCCATGCTATAATTGTATTGATAGGAAACTCAGATACATGTGTGGATACATAGACAACACCATGTCCCTAGTAAGCCTCTAGTTGACTGGCTCGTTGATCAATAGATGGTTACGGTTTCCTGACCATGAACATTGGATGTCATTGATAACGGGATCACATCATTAGGAGAATGATGTGATGGACAAGACCCAATCCTAAGCCTAGCACAAAGATCGTAGTTCGTATGCTAAAGATTTTCTGATGTCAAGTATCATTTCCTTAGACCATGAGATTGTGCAACTCCCGAATACCGTAGGAATGCTTTGGGTGTACCAAACGTCACAACGTAACTGGGTGGCTATAAAGGTGCACTACAGGTATCTCCGAAAGTGTCTGTTGGGTTGGCACGAATCAAGACTGGGATTTGTCACTCCGTGTAAACAGAGAGGTATCTCTGGGCCCACTCGGTAGGACATCATCATAATGTGCACAATGTGACCAAGGGGTTGATCACGAGATGATGTGTTACGGAACGAGTAAAGAGACTTGCCGGTAACGAGATTGAACAAGGTATCGGTATACCGACGATCGAATCTCGGGCAAGTACAATACCGCTAGACAAAGGGAATTGTATACGGGATCGATTGAGTCCTTGACATCGTGGTTCATCCGATGAGATCATCGTGGAACATGTGGGAGCCAACATGGGTATCCAGATCCCGCTGTTGGTTATTGATCAGAGAACGTCTCGGTCATGTCTGCATGGTTCCCGAACCCGTAGGGTCTACACACTTAAGGTTCGATGACGCTAGGGTTATAAAGGAAGTTTGTATGTGGTTACCGAATGTTTTTCGGAGTCCCGGATGAGATCCCGGACGTCACGAGGAGTTCCGGAATGGTCCGGAGGTAAAGATTTATATATGGGAAGTCCTGTTTTGGTCACCGAAAAAGTTTCGGGTTTTATCGGTAACGTACCGGGACCACCGGGAGGGTCCCGAGGGTCCACCAAGTGGGGCCACCGGCCCCGGAGGGCTGCATGGGCCAAGTGTGGGAGGGGACCAGCCCCAGGTGGGCTGGTGCGCCCCCCCACAAGGGCCCAAGGCGCCTAGGGTTTGGGGAGGGGGCGCCCCACCTTGCTTGGGGGGCAAGTTTCCCCCTCTCCACCCCTTGGCCGCCCCCCTAGATGGGATCTAGGGCTGGCCGCCACCCCCTAGGGGTGGAAACCTAGGTGGGGGCGCAGCCCCCTCTCCCCCTATATATAGTGGAGGCATAGGAGCAGCCCAAGACATGAGTTTCTTCTCCTGTTGGCGCAGCCTACCTCTCTTTCTCCTCATATCTCACGGTGCTTGGCGAAGCCCTGCTGGACTACCACGCTCCTCCATCACCACCACGCCGTTGTGCTGCTGCTGGATGGAGTCTTCCTCAACCTCTCCCTCTCACCTTGCTGGATCAAGGCATGGGAGACGTCACCGGGCTGTACGTGTGTTGAACGCGGAGGTGCCGTCCGTTCGGCACTAGGATCTCCGGTGATTTGGATCACAACGAGTACGACTCCTTCAACCCCGTTCTCTTGAACGCTTCCGCTTAGCGATCTACAAGGGTATGTAGATGCACTCTCCTTCCCCTCGTTGCTGGTTTCTCCATAGATAGATCTTGGTGACACGTAGGAAAATTTTGAATTTCTGCTACGTTCCCCAACAGTGGCATCATGAGCTAGGTCTATTGCGTAGATTCTTTGCACGAGTAGAACACAAAGTAGTTGTGGGCGTTGATCTTGTTCAATATACTTACCGTTACTAGTTCAATCTTGTTTCGACAGTATTGTGGGATGAAGCGGCCCGGACCGACCTTACACATACTCTTACGTGAGACAGGTTCCACCGACTGACATGCACTTGGTGCATAAGGTGGCTAGCGGGTGCCAGTCTCTCCCACTTTAGTCGTAACGGATTCGATGAAAAGGGTCCTTATGAAGGGTAAATAGCAATTGGCATATCACGTTGTGGTTTTGCGTAGGTAAGAAATGTTCTTGCTAGAAACCCATAGCAGCCACGTAAAACATGCAAACAACAATTAGAGGATGTCTAACTTGTTTTTGCAGGGTATGCTATGTGATGTGATATGGCCAAAAAGGAATGTGATGAATGATATGTGATGTATGAGATTGATCATGTTCTTGTAATAGGAATCACGACTTGCATGTCAATGAATATGACAACCGGCAGGAGCCATAGTAGTTGTCTTAATGTATTGTATGACCTGCGTGTCATTAAACAACGCCATGTAATTACTTTACTTTATTGCTAAACCGTTAGCCATAGTAGTAGAAGTAATAGTTGGCGAGACAACTTCATGGAGACACGATGATGGAGATCATGATGATGGAGATCATGGTGTCATGCCGGTGACGATGATGATCATGGAGCCCCAAAGATGGAGATCAAAAAGGAGCAAATGATATTGGCCATATCATATCACTATTTGATTGCATGTGATGTTTATCATGTTTATGCATCTTATTTGCTTAGAACGACGGTAGTAAATAAGATGATCCCTCATTAAAATTTCAAGAAAATGTCCCCCCTAACTGTGCACCGTTGCGAAAGTTCGTTGTTTCGAAGCACCACGTGATGATCAGGTGTGATAGATTCTTACGTTCACATACAACGGGTGTAAGCCAGATTTACACATGCGAAACACTTAGGTTGACTTGACGAGCCTAGCATGTACAGACATGGCCTCGGAACACAAGAGACTGAAAGGTCGAGCATGAGTCGTATAGTAGATACGATCAACATGAAGATGTTCACCGATGATGACTAGTCCGTCTCACGTGATGATCGGACACGGCCTAGTTGACTCGGATCATGTAATCACTTAGATGACTAGAGGGATGTCTATCTGAGTGGGAGTTCATGAGATGAACTTAATTATCCTGAACATAGTCAAAAGATCTTTGCAAATTATGTCGTAAGCTCGCGCTTTAGTTCCACTGTTTAGATATGTTCCTAGAGAAAATATAGTTGAAAGTTGAAAGTAGCGATTATGCGGACAATAGAAAGCTTATGTCCTTAATGCACCGCTCAGTGTGCTGAACCCCAAACGTTGTTTGTGGATGTTGCGAACATCGGACATACACGTTTTGATAACTACGTGATAGTTCAGTTAAACGGTTTAGAGTTGAGGCACCAAAGACGTTTTCGAAACATCGCGGAACATATGAGATGTTTCGAGGGCTGAAATTGGGATTTCAGGCTCGTGCCCACGTCAAGAGATATAAGACCTCCGACGATTTTCTTAGCCGGAAAACTAAGGGAGAAAAGCTCAATCGTTGAGCTTGTGCTCAGATTGTCTGAGTGCAACAATCACTTGAATCGAGTGGGAGTTGATCTTCCAGATGAGATAGTGATGTTTTTCCAAAGTCATTGCCACCAAGCTGCTAGAGCTTCGTGATGAACTATAACATATCAGGGATAGATATGATGATCCTTGAGGTATTCGCGATGTTTGACAGCGCGAAAGTAGAAATCAAGACGGAGCATCAATTGTTGATGGTTGGTGAAACCACTAGTTTCAAGAAGGGCAAGGGCAAGAAGGGATACTTGATGAAACAGCAAATCAGCTGCTGCTCTAATGAAGAAACCCAAGGTTGAACCCAAACCCGAGACTAAGTGCTTCTGTAATAAGGGGAACAGCCACTGGAGCAGAATTACCCTAGATACTTGGTAGATGAGAAGGTTGGCAAGGTCGATAGAAGTATATTGGATATACATTATGTTAATGTGTACTTTACTAGTACTCCTAGTAGCATCAGGGTATTAGATACCAGTTTGGTTGCTAAGTGTTAGTAACTCGAAATAAAAGCTACGAAATAAACGGAGACTAGCTAAAGGTGAGCTGACGATATGTGATTGGAAGTGTTTCCAAGGTTGATGTGATCAAGCATCGCACGCTCCCTCTACCATCGAGATTGGTGTTAAAATAATTGTTATTTGGTGTTTGCGTTGAGCATAGACATGATTGGATTATGTCTATTGGAATACGGTTATTCATTTAAGGAGAATAATGGTTACTCTGTTTATTTGAATAATACCTTCAATGGTATTGCACCTAAAAGGAATGGTTTATTGAATCTCGATCGTAGTGATACACACTTTCATGCAAAAGATATAAGATAGTAATGATAGTACCACTTACTTGTGGCACTGCCATGTAAGTCATATTGGGGTAAAACGCATGAAGAAGCTCCATGTTGATGGATCTTTGGACTCACTCGTTTTTGAAAAGTTTGAGACATGCGAACCATGTCTATTGGTGTATACGCATGAAGAAACTCCATGCAAATGGATCATTTGGACTCACTTGATTTTGAATCACTTGAGATATGCAAATCATACCACATGGGCAAAATGACTGAAAAGCCTCGGTTTCAGTAAGATGGAACAAGATAGCAACTTGTTGGAAGTAACACATTTTGATGTGTGCAGTCCAATGAGTGCTGAGGCATGCAGTGAATATCGTTATGTTCTTACCTCACAAATGATTTGAGTAGATGTTGAGTATATTTACTTGATGAAACACAAGTCTGAATTATTGAATGGTTCAAGTAATTTCAGAGTGAAGTTTAAGATCTTCGTGACAAGAGGATAAAATGTCTATGATATGATCATAGAGATGAATATCTGAGTTACGAGTTTTGGCACACAATTAAGACATTGTGGAAATTGTTTCACAATTAATACCGCCTGGAACACCATAGTGTGATGGTGTGTCCGAACATCATAGTTGCACCCTATTGGATATGATGCGTACCATGATTTCTCTTAGCAAATTACCACTATCGTTTATAGGTTAGGCATTAGAGACAATCACACTCACTATAATAGGGCACCACGTAATTCCGTTGAGACGACACCGTTTGAACTATGGTTTGGAGAAACCTAAGTTGTCGTTTCTTAAAAGTTTGGGGCTGTGACGCTTATGTGAAAAAGTTTCAAGTTGATAAGCTCAAACCCAAAGTGGATAAAATGCATCTTCATAGGACACCCAAAACAGTTGGGTATACCTCCTAATTCAGATCCGAAAGCAATAGGGATTGTTTCTTGAATCGGGTCCTTTCTCGAGGAAAAGTTTGTCTCAGAAAGTTGAGTGGGAGGATGGTGGAGACTTGATGAGGTTATTGAACCGTCACTTCAACTAGTGTGTAGCAGGGCACATGAAGTTGTTCATGTGGCGCCTACACCAATTAAAGTAGAAGCTTATGATAGTGATCATGAAACTTCGGATCAAGTCACTACCTTACCTCGTAGGGTGACAAGGATGCGTACTGCTTCAGAGTGGTACAGTAATCCTGTCTTGAAGGTCATGTTGCTAGACAACAATGAACCTACGAGCTATGGAGAAGCGATGGTGGGCCCAAATTCTGACAAATGGTTAGCAGCCATGAAATCCGAGATAGGATCCATGTATCAGAACAAAGCATGGACTTTGGTGGAATTGCCTGATGATCGGCAAGCCATTGAGATAAATGGATCTTTAAGAAGAAGACGAACTTGGACGGTAATGTCACCGTCTATGAAGCTCGACTTGTGGCGAAGAGTTTTTTCACAAGTTCAAGGAGTTGACTACGATGAGATTTTCTCATCCGTAGCGATGCTTAAGTCCGTCGGAATCATGTTAGCATTAGCTGCATTTATGAAATCTGGCAGATGGATGTCAAAACGAGTTTCCTTACCAATTTTGTAAGGAAAGGTTGTATGTGATACAATCAGAAAGGTTTTGTCGATCCTAAGGATGCTAAAAGGTATGCTAGCTCCAGCGATCCTTCCATGGACTGGAGTAAGCATCTCGGAGTTGGAATGTGCACTTTGATAAGATGATCAAAGATTTTAGGTTTATACAAAGTTTATGAGAAACTTGTATTTCCAAAGAAGTGAGTGGGAGCACTATAGAATTTCTGATGAGTATATGTTGTTGACATATTGATGATCAGAAATGATGCAGAATTTTCTGTAAAGCATATAGGGTTATTTGAAAAGTGTTTTTTTTCAAGTGAAAACCTGGATTAAGCTACTTGAACATTGAGCATCAAGATCTATGAGGATAGATCAAAAACCGCTTAATGGTACTTTCAAATGAGCATATACCTTGACATGATCTTGAAGGTGTTCAAGATGGATCAGTCAAAGAAGGAGTTCTTGCCTGAGATGTAAGGTATGAAGTTAAGACTTAAAGCTCGACCACGGCAGAAAAGAGAGAAAGGACGAAGGTCGTCCCTTATGCTTTAGACGTAGGCTCTACAGTATGCTATGCTGTGTACTGCACCAGAAGTGTGCCTTGCCATAAGTCAGTCAAGGGGTACAAAAATGATCCAGGAATGGATCATTGGACAGCGGTCAAAATTATCCTTAGAGGAATAAGGACATGTTTCTCGATTATGGAGGTGATAAAGAGTTCGGCGTAAAGGGTTACGTCGATGCAAGCTTTAACACCTATCCGAATGACTCTGAGTAGCAAACCGGATACGTATAGTGGAACAACCATTTGGAATAGCTCCAAGTGGAGCATGGAAGCAGCATTTACAATATGACCTAGAGATTTGCGAAGTACATACGGATCTGAATGTTGCAGAACCGTTGACTAAAACTTCTCTCACAAGAAAAACATGATCAAACCCCAGAACTCATTGAGTCTTAATCACATGATGATGTGAACTAGTTTCATGACACTAGTAAACTCTTTGGATGTTGGTCACATGGCGATGTGACCTGTGAGTGTTAATCACATGGCGATGTGAACTAGATTATAGTGGGAGACTGTTGGAAATATGCCCTAGAGGCAATAATAAATTAGTTATTATTATATTTCCTTGTTCATGATAATCATTTATTATCCATGCTATAATTGTATTGATAGGAAACTCAGATACATGTGTGGATACATAGACAACACCATGTCCCTAGTAAGCCTCTAGTTGACTGGCTCGTTGATCAATAGATGGTTACGGTTTCCTGACCATGGACATTGGATGTCATTGATAACGAGATCACATCATTAGGAGAATGATGTGATGGACAAGACCCAATCCTAAGCCTAGCACAAAGATCGTAGTTCGTATGCTAAAGCTTTTCTAATGTCAAGTATCATTTCCTTAGACCATGAGATTGTGCAACTCCCGGATACCGTAGGAATGCTTTGGGTGTACCAAACTTCACAACGTAACTGGGTGGCTATAAATGTGCACTACAGGTATCTCCGAAAGTGTCTGTTGGGTTGGCACGAATCGAGACTGGGATTTGTCACTCCGTGTAAACGGAGAGGTATCTCTGGGCCCACTCGGTAGGACATCATCATAATGTGCACAATGTGACCAAGGGGTTGATCACGAGATGATGTGTTACGGAACGAGTAAAGAGACTTGCCGGTAACGAGATTGAACAAGGTATCGGTATACCGACGATCGAATCTCGGGCAAGTACAATACCGCTAGACAAAGGGAATTGTATACGGGATCGATTGAGTCCTTGACATCGTGGTTCATTCGATGAGATCATCGTGGAACATGTGGGAGCCAACATGGGTATCCAGATCCAGCTGTTGGTTATTGACCAGAGAACGTCTCGGTCATGTCTGCATGGTTCCCGAACCCGTAGGGTCTACACACTTAAGGTTCGATGATGCTAGGGTTATAAAGGAAGTTTGTATGTGGTTACCGAATGTTGTTCAGAGTCCCGGATGAGATCCCGGACGTCACGAGGAGTTCCGGAATGGTCCGGAGGTAAAGATTTATATATGGGAAGTCCTGTTTTGGTCACCGAAAAAGTTTCGGGTTTTATCGGTAACGTACCGGGACCACCGGGAGGGTCCCGGGGGTCCACCAAGTGGGGCCACCGGCCCCGGAGGGCTGCATGGGCCAAGTGTGGGAGGGGACCAGCCCCAGGTGGGCTGGTGCGCCCCCCCACAAGGGCCCAAGGAGCCTAGGGTTTGGGGAGGGGGCGCCCCACCTTGCTTGGGGGGCAAGTTTCCCCCTCTCCACCCCTTGGCCGCCCCCCTAGATGGGATCTAGGGCTGGCCGCCGCCCCCTAGGGGTGGAAACCTAGGTGGGGGCGCAGCCCCCTCTCCCCCTATATATAGTGGAGGCATAGGAGCAGCCCAAGACATGAGTTTCTTCTCCTGTTGGCGCAGCCCTACCTCTCTTTCTCCTCATATCTCGCGGTGCTTGGCGAAGCCCTGCTGGACTACCACGCTCCTCCATCACCACCACGCCGTTGTGCTGCTGCCGGATGGAGTCTTCCTCAACCTCTCCCTCTCACCTTGCTGGATCAAGGCATGGGAGACGTCACCGGGCTGTACGTGTGTTGAACGCGGAGGTGCCGTCCGTTCGGCACTAGGATCTCTGGTGATTTGGATCACGACGAGTACGACTCCTTCAACCCCGTTCTCTTGAACGCTTCCGCTTAGCAATCTACAAGGGTATGTAGATGCACTCTCCTTCCCCTCGTTGCTGGTTTCTCCATAGATAGATCTTGGTGACACATAGAAAAATTTTGAATTTCTGCTACGTTCCCCAACAACAACTTCTCTCTGAACATCCACATCCACGCCCTCTCGCTAGCCAGGGGCCCTGCACAAGGGGGTGAAAAAAGGAGACAAGAAGGAGGATAGCTACAAGCTCCTCTTGGTCGCCCAAATGGAGAGGATGGAATTCAACCGGCAGCCGGTGTGGGATAGGTTCAAATTGAGTGGGAAAGGATGAATATGGAGAAGACGAAGACATGAGAGCAAATGGAGCTTGAGAAGTCGAAGGTATGTGAGAGCATTTGAGATTGAGAGATAGAAACATGAGGCTCGCGGGGAACACCGAGGAGTCGAGGATCATTTTGGCCGACACTAGCCTCATGGATAATGGAAGTGTGGTTCACCAACCAAAAGAATGAGACCAATGACCTCGGGAAAGTCGCTTGACCTCATGAATAACGACTGTGTATGAATTATGATTTTTATTTATCGTGGATCATTTTGACTTGTGTTGAATTGTTGTGTGCATATTGATCGAAGGGTCTATGCGCATGATATGCATGGATTTGGGGTTTTGGAAATGGAGCCCGACGTTGCCCGAATAGACAAATAGCGCTCGTTCGGCTCCTGTCTGCAAACAGGTTTGAACGTGTCCGTGGACATATGAAAGACCAAAATATAATGCTTCTGGGGATATGCAAGGCCTTATTCTGGCCACTACAATTGTTGATGTTTGGAGCCGAGCACGTGGGGCAGGCGGGCAAACGCATATGGAATAAACTGTCTGGAGGAAACCCCGTCGAGTAGCACGCCATGTGTATGCTGACAACTGTGTGATGATTTGACATAATGTGCTAAATTTTTAAGGGGTCAAATGCGGCTTGACTTTTTTTAAATGGGGTGAAACAAATGAAAATGTCTTAAACGGCGTAATTCCATTAAAGCGGCAAAATAGGGGTGAAACTGAAATTTAGTCTTCATTTAATCCATTTCTTTCTTTATTCATATTAATGAAAATTTAGAACTAAGATTATCCTAATAGTTTGATTTGAAAGATTACACATGCGTCGCATCATGTTGCTGCTATTAAATAGTCTGCTAGATGATGATTTTGGCCCTCTTTTTTTTTCGAAACGATTTTTTGGCCCTCTTCGTGTCCCTTACCTCGCGACTACAAACAAGAAGACAGCCACATGAGAGCAGCCTAGCTGGCCACCCTTCCTTCCTTCCCTTGTGGAGTTGTGGTGCACTCGTGTCCCACGCGCGAGCGCTGAGCTCTCGCGCTGACGAGCAGCTAGCACGCGCTGGGCTTGAACCCGAAGACGCTCTGGCCTACGTCGTAGAGCACCTCGAGCGTCCTCTGCTGCACGTTGCCGATGATGCCGGTGCTCTCGTCGTCGTCGGTGCCCGTGAACGCGAGGCAGCTGCCGAATATGATCCCGTTCGCGTCGAGGTCGACGACCGCGCCGCCGTCGAACACGAGAGCGACGGTCGGTATGCTGACGTTGTCCTGGCCGCTGAAGTCGAAGCACGTGTCCAAGATGCTCCTGGACGGCGCCGGCGGGTACTGCTTCATGCCGTCCTTGAACGCCGTCTTGAGCGCCGTGTACGCCGTGGGCGGCAGCCGGGTGATGATGGTCCCGGAGTCCATCACGGACCCGGCGGAGAAGACGGAGGGCGCCACGCTGAGCTGCTCACCGCCGACCTTGATGCCCTGGAGTAGCACGCCGTAGAACGTCGGGGCCTGCTCGCTTCGGAGCATCCCCGTCGTCGCAAAGCCCGTCGTGCCGGTCTGCGCGCCGAGCGTCAGGAACCCCTTGGAGCCGGGGGAAGGCGGGAGGCAGTAGGAGAAGGCCCTGCCGTACTTCGCCGCGGTCTGCGAGATGAGCGACTGCGCGTCGCCGCCGAGCCCCATGAGCCCGTCGGTCTTGTCGCCGAAGCCCTCCTCGACGCGGCTGCAACCGAACTGGAAATCCTTGACCGTGTCCGAGCCCAGCGCCAGCGTGTCGGAGCCGTACGTGCCGGTGGTGTTGGAGCCGTCGCCGTAGCGGACCATGTACTGGCACTCCGAGTTGGAGCAGGTGTTGGCCTCGGCGCCGAGCTGTGTGCACGCCGCGGCGCCGCACAAGAACGGGGAGTACGTGCTCGACTTGGCGGGGTCGAAGGGCGTCGACCCGGCCGTGGAGTTGGAGTTGCAGTGCACCCACGACACGTCGCTCCCGGTGTCCATGGTCATGGTCTGCTGCACCGCTGGCGAGCCAACGCCCACAGTTATGACGTACTCCAGCGTGTCCAGGGAAGAACCCAGTTCGGTGGGCACCTTGAGCTCCTCCGACTGCTGCAGCCCGCCGCCGCGGTGGTTCTTGGAGAACTTGCGCTGGACGTAGCCGGCTCGGAGCTGGTCACGGCGGAGCAGCTCCTCGAAGGCAGGCTCCTTCTTGGAGGGCGCCGGCGAGCACGGGCCGTGCCTGTGGTTCAAGGGCACCGTGGCTCCACTCGACGACGACGGATTCACTGCAAAATCAACACACGAATGGAATAATTAATCAAGTTGCAGAAAGCTACGCCCATCCGTCCACACTACTGATCAGTGATCCACTACGTACCTTTGGGATCAGAGCAGACGGCTTGAGGCTTGAGCGAGCTCGTCGAGAGTATCTTATAGCTCTGCTCGCTCGCTGCACCGGCGATGAGAACATGGCAGATGATGCACGACAGGACGAGCAACAGCTGCGAGACGAACGCCATGGATGTTGCTTGCTTCGAAGGGAATGCTGGGGGAGGCTAACATCTAGAATCTGAGCTTATATAGATATAAGAATCTCCGAACACAACCACAGAAAATTGGAACTTGGAAGACTCGTAGTTGACTCGGTAAACATGGCAGCCGTGGTATATGAGACCAGGTCTCATATAAAACAGGTGAGACCCGTCCTGATGGATGACACGTGTCATTCACAAATCACAAAGCATCTAATCTCTCCCCTCCCCTGATTTCAGGTGCGGGGTGGGGTAGATGCTTTGTGATTCGCCTTTGCTAAAATTCAGTCGACTGAGACTTCGCGAAGTCTCAGTCGATACTACAATCTGTTGATCTTGCATTGAGATTTGTGCAAACAATTTTTTTCAGTTTTCTTTTCTTCTTGCATACTACATTGCTTGACTGAGACTTCGCGAAGTCTCAGTCGACTGAGACCTAGATAAACCCTTTGTGATTTGTGAATGTCACATGACATCCATCAGGATGGGTCTCATCTGCTAACCCGTGAGACCTGGTCTCATAGAATTTTTCTCCAAATGGAAGGCTCAGTCTCTTCCAAACGAAATACTGCCGCCTTGATCACGACGGGAAGTCCCTTTCAGTGAGAAAAAAAAGAAGGAAAATCACGGTGCAAAGTGCCAGTTTTAGAGTTCGGCCGTCCCTGTAGCAAGGGGCACCATTCGAAGGTGTTCGGCTGTTCGCCTTTCTTTGTAGTGGTGGTCCCTTCGAACAATGGATTTTCATGGGGAAAACATATGATTTCTTGAGGTTATAAGAATGCTTATGGTTTTTTGTAAACATTTCTGTGTGGTAGGAAAGATGAGTGGAAATATTAGATCATATTTTTGGGAATTAAGGAGAAGTACAAAAAGGTTTGATGGATTTAATCCCCAATTTCATGCAGGGTTCTTTCAATGCACATGCACATAGACGCAAGCACTTATATAGAAGATTGAGGTCACGGGAAACGATGAAGCCCCCATTTGAAGCTTCCATTTAAAAGAGATCATCCACCACCATATGAGATGTGCATGCATGGCCTCACACATGAGGTTCGATCCATGGTGGACTGAGAGTACAATCACCTCCAGTTGTTATGTAACCAATAGTCGATTCTATAAACGCATGTGTCCTACCATATTGGGATGTGTACACCCAGCTGCATTCAGGCATATGATTTCTTGAAGTAGTAATAAAGCACAAGATTTAAAAAATCTTTTGTCTCATACAAAAGATGAGTAGAAATTTAAAAACACGTTTGGAATTAAGGAAAAGTACATAAAAATGTTTGCTGGATCTAATCAACAGTTTCATGCTGGGTCTTTTGTGCTCACAGAGCGCTTGTATGATGCCGAAAACTGGACCTGCGGAGAACGACAAGTCACCATTTACCGTTACCACTCAAAAAGGGTTATCCACCTTTACAAGATGTGCATGGCATCAAATCGGAGGTTTGATCTATGGTGGGTTGGGAGTACAACCACCTCCATTAGTTATATAACCACCAGTTAGTTATATCGACGAAACTGTCCTACTATGTTGTGGAAATGTGTACGCCAAGTTGCTCATTCTAACACTTTTTTTGTCGAAACCAATAACTAAGAAAGGAGCCTTGACATTGCAATACAAAAAGCACCTCATTTTTAACAACAAACGAGGCCAAACTTTACATTGCTCGGTTAGAAAATTGGATTAAATCCAAGACCATGCTACTTAGCGAGACTAGGCATAGAGCACCAAGGCAACAAACTGGTCAAAACCAAAACACACAAAGATGAAGACCCGCACAGTAACAAAGACCTTCAACATCATTGTCATCACCTTTGCACCGTGAATTGCGTCAAAGCCACCTAAGACTATCGAGTCATCTCTAGAATCTACTAGTTGAATGATATTGTCGCCAAATATCGCTGAGATGCGCAACTCCAACTTCACAACCACCTACATTGTTGCAGGATATGAGTGAACACGTAGCTAATACGAGTCCCACAAACATGAAATTGTTGGGGTTGCACCACCACCAAATGATACCTCCTGCTTTACTAGAATATCATAGTTGCCACCACCAGCGGCGCATCTAGGGGGGGGGTGCCATGGGTGTCATGGCACCCCCTACACAAATGCAATATAATATATGTATGCTATAATTAATATTAATTGTGTAAAATTTAGTGCTATTTCAGACTACTTGGGCTAAATTATACTATTTCTGTGTAAGTTTTCTAAATGTTGTATTGACATATTGAAGTTTGGCACCCCTGTACTTAGATTCTAGGTCTGCCACTCGCCCCCACATTACCCCAACTACCACCCCTAGCCACAAGCGACACCGGTGAAGGTCATGGTTTCCAAGATGGCGCCTCCAGGAAGGGGCATCAACACCAAAGCCAGGCCTAGGGATTTTACCTTAGAGAACAGAAGACCTTCACGATATGGTAGAAACAAACTCAAACTCTTCAGTAACACCTCCAGGGTGGAAAACCATGC
>NC_041391.1:559087404-559101392 GCF_002162155.2 Triticum dicoccoides | reverse complement strand
CACCACCCTCCTCCCACCGGCCTGCAAAGCACAAACCAAGGATGCACACCACACCGTTGGGACCTAAATCAAGAAGTTTTGAAGCCCCTAGATCTAGGATACACAAGATCCGCTGGAGTTTCCCCATGGCGTATCCATGGGTAACATCACCTACGCTATTGGAGATCCAACGAGCAAGTGTTGAACGAAGTCGAGCAAACAAACTCCACAGCCTCAAAGTCGAGCAAGCAAACTCCGCAGCCTCATCACATACAACGTCACACTGACCAAGGCTAGACTTACCTGAAGCCGCCATGTCGAGAACGCTACTTGCACGGTCGCCCATGGCCCTCACGGACTAATGACGGCAGAACTAAGTTTTAGAATGGTCACCGAGATCACCATTGCACATTCTAACACAAAAGTTTGCACATGATTTTAAAATATGCGACTAGTCAATTTGTGTTGGACAAACAACAAACGCAATATTTTACGTAGTTTTCTGCATATCCATAGATATGCAGAGTTTTTGCTAACTCCATAAAGCCATCGCATGTAAACACAACAAATCTTATGGAATGGCTTGTTCCTTGGAATTTTGGAGAAGGGCGAACAGAAAATCTTGCATCATTTTTTCTCTTTCTATATGCCCAGGATCCTTGCTAACTGAAAGCAAATCCCACGTGTATACCTATACCTAACTAGTAGAAAAGTCGATCAGTAGGTGCGAAAATGATGCTCCTGAACAAAGTACTCCCTCCGTCCGGAAATACTCGTAGGAGGAATGGATGTATCTAGATGTATTTTACTCCCTCCGTCCCATAATGTAAGATATTTTTTTATACTAATATAGTGTCAAAAAACGTCTTACATTATGGGACGGATAGTGTCAAAAAACGTCTTACATTATGGGACAGATGGAGTAGTTTTAAATACATTCATTTTTATGCATTTCTCCGACAAGTATTTTCGGACGAAGGGAGTAGCATTCTAGTTTTGCAACTAATCGGTTAACACCGAGCCCTAGTAAATCATGGAAAAACTGATAAAAAAAGTCTTGGAAAAAGATGGACAACACTGGGAGCCGTGGTGTAAACAGGCCATCCCGAGCCTTGACCACTATTTTCTCCTCTTCCTCTCTTTTCCAGCCAGTCGGACGGACCAACGCACACAGCCGGGAGAGCGCGTACGGTCGCTCTCACCCTTGCTGTCTCGTCTCGGCCACTAGCTAAAAGGCCACGGCCGTTCCGCGCTCGACGACGCCTCCATGCACTGCCCGACAACGGAGGCAGCCGAACTCTTCCCGGGTTAGTACAAAACCGGCATAACTACCTGATGTTCCCCCGCCTTCGGCTTCTTCGCCCGGCCTCGTCGGCTTGCTGCGCACTGAGCTTTCGGCGGAGACGTTCGGCGGCTCCGCATCGCGCCCCGCCGGGACCTGTCGCCTCCGTGCAGTGGCGCGTACGCGTCCCTGCCGCAGACAGAAGCGACGCCCCGCCCGGTGCGTTGCGTGCGTCGTCGGGATCGTGTCGCTTCCACGCAGCTTCCTGCTTCGTCGTCTCGGTTTGTGGCCTGTGATGTGAGGCCGCACCTGCATGACTGCATGCATGATTAACTTGGATAATTAGCAGTCGGAAAAAGTCCATTTTAAACCTTGAATTTGTAGGGGTTCGGCGAAATGAACCTCAAGTCAAAATCCCGGTCGATTGCACCCTGAACTATGTAACCTCGGTCTAAATCAAACCCTGGCAAAAATCAACCGGGATTTGTCTAGCTGGTGGGCCAAGGAGCGGCATGTCAGCAAATCGACGCACATAACGCACGACAGGGCCGGCCCAGCAACCCGCCTGTTGTCTCGCTTCCCTTCCCGCGAGAAAAAAATAATTCAGATTTAACAGCGAGTACCATGACTCGACCCCACGACCGCCTAGACGAACCACGAGCCATTAGCCACTACACCGTACACAACAACCTGAAAATGTAGGTGCAGAAACCTATAAGAATAGACAGCAGTTGAGATTGGAAAACATTTTCAAAAATATTTCTTGAAAATTGCAAGCAGTTTTAAGATAGCGCACTTTTTTGTATTCCATATTTCTGGAAAAGTGAAGATGTTTTGTAATTCTGATTTAAAATTGAACACGAACAAAATTTGCAAACCCCAAACAGATTCCAAAAACGCGAACAATTTAAAAAAAACAGGAAAACAAACAAATTACGAAAAAACACGAACACTTTTTTAGATTATGAACAGTATTTAGTATTTTTAGAAAATATATAACAGGATTTTTTTAATTTAGTGACATAAAAGTTAAAACAAAAACTTTTTTTAAAAAGCGAACAAAATTTGTATTGTACGCATTTTAGGAAACGCGAACAAAAATGAAAAAGGTGTGTGGAAGATAATTCAAACTCGCGGCAAATATATGATAGCATTTTTGAAAAAAGTATTAATAGATGAACATTTTTTTAATATATGTTGAACAATTTTCTAAAAAATATTCAACAATTGTGCTATATACACTGAAAAAATTTCTAATACAAGATGAATTTTTTTATAAATGAGTGAAATTTTTGGAAAGTACCGTGAAGATTTCCTTAATCCGTGAAAAAGAAATGAAAGAAAAAGAAAAGATAAAAAGAAATAATAAAGAAAAAGATCCACGAACACCTTTTCAATTTAATAGTTTGTTTTTCAGAAACTGTGGTTTTTTTCCCAAATCCATGGACTTTTCTTTTGAAAACCCATGAACTTCTTTTCAAAATTGTTGAATTTTTTCTAGATCCATGAACTTTTTTTAATAAAATTTGTGAACTTTTTTTATTTTTGAAATTCTAGTTCAGAAGTTTCTTTTTTTTCGATCAAACAACACCAACATGGGGTCTCGTGTTTGAGCCAGACCGGCTTTTTATTTTTTAACGAAAATAATTATGCGGGCCGGCCCAGCAGGGAGCAGAGTGTAGGGCCCTTTGCGGATTTTTGTTTTTGAACCGAAAAAAATAAAGCGGGCTGGCCCAGCAGGAGCTGGTGGGCGCCCTCTGCGAAATGTCTGAATCCCGGCCATCTAAACGACCCGAAGGTTCGATTTAGACCGGGATTACATAGTTCAGGGTGTAATCGACCGGGATTTCGACTTGAGGGTTCATTTCGCGGAACCCCTACAAATTCAGGGTTTAAAATGGACTTTTTCCTTAGCAGTCGGAAGCTGCACGCACGCAGGTGGAATGGAAGTATGGAAACTGCACCGGCACTGCCAGGAATTCCACAGCGAATGTAGTGTGCGCCCAGCCGAACCAACTCGTGAAATGTTCGGCCTGTGCGCGGACCGCGGACCAGCCAGCGGGACTGACACGGCGGCGACTGGCAAAAAAGAAAAAGAAAAGAGAGGAGGCGACTGGGATGGAACGGGGGTTTTCATTTTTCAGGTCCTTCGGCCTCGAGCGCTCGTGAAGCTGCCGCGCGCCACGCCGGACGGTAGGCAGGCTGCCATCGGCACCGTAGAGCGCATCGCAGGGCAACGCGATGGTGCAACGACGTCGACGTAACGTACAGATTTATGGGGCAGCCTTCAATTCCAGATATGGGAATCAGATAAAAGTTATCAGACCGAACACCATGCCGTGCGGGTTATGTTTCCATCAACAGGAGACAATGAAGGCGCTAATAATGGATGTTAGGAACCATGTGATGTTACAAATTACAACATCGATCGCCATCCCAAAATTTCTGCTGCACGCTTTACACAATTTTTCTCGTGTGTGTGATCAACCCATCCCATGCTGCTATGACATAAGGGCAACTCCAACGTCACCATCAAACCGACGACATAAAATGTCCACGGGCAAGTCCTTTTTTAGTCCCAAACAAATTGGGGTAGGCTAGAGTTGAAACCCATAAGATCTCAAACCCAACTCATGGTTCTCGCACGTGGATAGCTAACTTCCACGCATCCTTATCCATGGCTAGTTCTTTGGTGACATTTCGGTCCTTAGATCTCAAACATGCATGCTCCATCCCCCTTTCCCGTGTGAAGTAGCGTCACATATAACAAAAGATGACTGGTTCAGTCATATATGGTTCCAATAGTACATCATCCAGGGAATGCAAGGTTGTTGACAAACCGCCATTGCAAATTTGGTCAGGCTTTGCCTGCGTAGACCCCCTCAGAAGACAGCTCGAGTCCAATTAATGGAGGGTAGCCTCCAAGCTATACAGGTTCGTGTATATCACAGGTCACTGTAATGTGTGACCAGTTGCTAAAATGTGGAAATCTTCTTTTCTTTGGTATATAGCTTTCCAGTTCTCAATCTCCTCCCTAGAGAAGCAAATGAACCATCATGTTAGCATACACTCAAACCAATTCAATTACTCCCTCCGTTCCAAGTTCTAGGTTTGTCCCAAGTCAAACATTTAAGTTTAACCAAGTTTATGGGAAAATATGCCAACATCTACAACATCATTTTGGTTTCATTATAAAATATACTCCCATCCTATATATAGTTGATATTGTAGATGTTGCTATATTTTTCCATAAATTTGGTCAAACCTACAGATGTTTAACTTAAGACAAACCTAGAACATCAAATATTTTGGAAGGAAGTGCTTAAACAAAGTAAATGACCAGGAAAAGTACAATTGTTGAGACAAAATATATAATCTTGAGCAAAACAGGAAACAGTGGAAGCTTATGACTAACCGTAAGCAGTGGCCGATAGAATCATAATAGAGAAGGGCAACAAGCTTGCGCCTTCTTTCGGTTCTATGCCCAACGCCACGCTTAACGACAGGCAGCTGCTTTATCCCTCTGGCCTCCATAAGGTTTTTGGCAGTGGTCAAATCGGTATCTGGAAAGCATGTTGGCAGTCCGCGCTCACTCCCCTGGTACTGGAATCCTCGAGTGAGACACGACGAGATGGTTGAACAGGCTTCCTGCAAAATCTCCTTTGAATAAGTACATGTTTCCCAGCAAATGAAAACTCTTTCTCTATGTTGACCTTATAAAATTCAAGTGCATGCACATTAAGATTGTTACGTTAGATGTAAATTTTTGTCTCTTTTCAGTTAGTGCCCTAAATAGAAATGGTTTTGAAAATCATTATCCAACATATTCAATATCAAAATGGCATACACTAGTACTTGTTAACATATATGCATACAAACAACAACAAAGCCTTTAGTCCCAAACAAGTTGGGGTAGGCTAGAGGTGAAACCCATAAGATCTCGCAACCAACTCATGGCTCTGGCACATGGATAGCAAGCTTCCACGCACCCCTGTCCATAGCTAGCTCTTTGGTAATACTCCAATCCTTCAGGTCTCTCTTAACGGACTCCTCCCATGTCAAATTCGGTCTACCCCGCCCTCTCTTGACATTCTCCGCACGCTTTAGCCGTCCGCTATGCACTGGAGCTTCTGGAGGCCTGCGCTGAATATGCCCAAACCATCTCAGACGATGTTGGACAAGCTTCTCTTCAATTGGTGCTACCCCAACTCTATCTCGTATATCATCATTCCGGACTCGATCCTTCCTCGTGTGTCCACACATCCATCTCAACATACGCATCTCCGCCACACCTAACTGTTGAACATGTCGCCTTTTAGTCGGCCAACACTCAGCGCCATAGAACATTGCGGGTCGAACCGCCGTCTTGTAGAACTTGCCTTTTAGCTTTTGTGGCACACTCTTGTCACAGAGAATGCCAGAAGCTTGGCGCCACTTCTCCACCCGGCTTTGATTCGATGGTTCACATCTTCATCAATACCCCCATCCTCCTGCAGCATTGACCCCAAGTACCGAAAGGTGTCCTTCTGAGGTACCACCTGGCCATCAAGGCTAACCTCCTCCTCACACCTAGTAGTACTGAAACCGCACATCATGTACTCAGTTTTAGTTCTATTAAGCCTAAACCCTTTCGATTCCAAGGTTTGTCTCCATAACTCTAACTTCCTATTTACTCCCGTCCGACTATCGTCAACTAGCACGACATCATCCGCAAAGAGCATACACCATGGGATATCTCCTTGTATATCCCTTGTGACCTCATCCATCACCAATGCAAAAAGATAAGGGCTCAAAGCTGACCCCTGATGCAGTCCTATCTTAATCAGGAAGTCATCAGTGTCGACATCACTTGTTCGAACACTTGTCACAACATTATCGTACATGTCCTTGATGAGGGTAATGTACTTTGCTGGGACTTTGTGTTTCTCCAAGGCCCACCACATGACATTCCGCGGTATCTTATCATAGGCCTTCTCCAAGTCAATGAACACCATATGCAAGTCCTTCTTTTGCTCCCTATATCTCTCCATAAGTTGTCGTACCAGGAAAATGGCTTCCATGGTCGACCTCCCAGGCATGAAACCAAACTGATTTTTGGTCACGCTTGTCATTCTTCTTAAGCGGTGCTCAATGACTCTCTCCCATACCTTCATTGTATGGCTCATCAGCTTAATTCCACAGTAATTAGTACAACTCTGAACATCCCCCTTGTTCTTGAAGATTGGTACTAATATACTCCGTCTCCATTCTTCTGGCATCTTGTTTACCCGAAAAATGAGGTTGAAAAGCTTGGTTAGCCATACTATCGCTATGTCCCCGAGACCTTTCCACTCCTCAATGGGGATACAATTTGGGCCCATCGCCTTGCCTCCTTTCATCCTTTTTAAAGCCTCCTTGACCTCAGACTCCTGGATTCGCCGCACAAAACGCATGTTGGTCTCATCAAAGGAGTCGTCCAGCTCAATGGTAGAACTCTCATTCTCCCCCTTGAACAGCTTGTCGAAGTACTCCCGCCATCTATGCTTAATCTCCTCGTCCTTCACCAAGAGTTGGCCTGCTCCGTCCTTGATGCATTTGACTTGGCCAATATCCCTCGTCTTCCTCTCTCGGATCTTGGCCATCTTATAGATGTCCCTTTCGCCTTCCTTCGTGCCTAACCGTTGGTAGAGGTCCTCATATGCCCGACCCCTTGCTTCACCAACAGCTCGCTTTGCGGCCTTCTTTGCCATCTTGTACTTCTCTATGTTGTCTGCACTCCTAACCAGGTATAGGCATCTGAAGCAATCTTTCTTCTCTTAATCGCCTTTTGGACATCATCATTCCACCACCAGGTATCCTTATCTTCGCTTCTCCTTCCCCTGGACACTCCAAACTCCTCCAAGGCCACCTTACGAATGCAAGTCGCCATCTCCATCCACACATTGTCTGCATCCCCTCCTTCCTCCCAAGGGCCCTCCTTAATGACCCTCTCCTTGAACGCCTGAGCTGCCTCCCCCTTGAGCTTCCACCACTTCGTTCTAGCGACTTTGGCGCGCTTATCCCGCTGGACACGCATCCGAAAGCGGAAGTCAACAACCACCAGCTTATGCTGGGGTACAACACTCTCTCCAGGTATTACCTTACAGTCTAGGCACGCACGCCTATCTTCTCTTCTCGAGAGGATGAAATCAATCTGGCTAGAGTGTTGGCCACTACTAAAAGTCACCAGATGTGATTCTCTCTTTCTAAAGAGGGTGTTAGCTACAATCATGTTGTAGGCTAGAGCAAGGCTTAAGACATCTCCTTCTTGATTCCTGATGCCATAGCCAAAGCCCCCATGCGCCCCTTCAAAACCCGTGTTAGATGTACCCACGTGGCCATTGAGGTCTCCTCCTATGAAGAGCCTCTCACCAATCGGTACACTCCTAACCATGTCTTCCAGGCCTTCCCAGAACTCCCTCTTGGTGTTCTCATTGTGGCCTACTTGCGGGGCATACGCGCTGATAACATTGAGAACCAAGTCCTCAACTACCAGCTTGACCAGGATAATCCGGTCCCCACGTCTCTTGACGTCTACCACTCCATACTTGAGGCTCTTGTTGATCAAGATGCCTACGCCATTTCTGCTTGCAGACGTCCCCGTGTATCATAGCTTGAAGCCGGTATCCTCCACCTCCTTCGCCTTCTGTCCTCTCCATTTGGTTTCTTGGACGCAAAGGATATCAACACCTCTCCTCACCGCTGCATCAACTAGCTCCCGAAGCTTCTCTGTCAAAGACCCTACGTTCCAGCTACCTAAGCGAATCCTCCTAGGCTCGGCTAGCTTCCTTACCCTTCGCACTCGTCGAGTCAAATGCGAAGACCCTTGCTCATTTTCCACTACATCCGGGCGCCGATGTAGCGCGCCACTAAGGATGCGGCGAACAGATCCTCGCTCACTTGCCACCGTATCCGGATCAAGATACGGCGCGCCACCTTGGGGGTGACGGCCCGGCCCTTGCCCATTTTCCACCACACCCGGGTTCCGATATAGCGCGTCGCTGAGAGGGTTACGCCCCAACGAAAATCTTTTGGGTTTCATCTCCATAAGAGTGGCTGAGTTTTTACGTTGGCTCGCCAAGCCTATCACAACCCTCCTCCTTTACCCGGGCTTGGGACCGGCTATGTTGAGACAACATAGGCGGAGTTGTTAACATATATGCATGTGTTTCTTTTTTTTCGGGGAATATATGCATGTTATTTATTTATTTATTTATTTATTTGCGGGGAATATATGCATGTTATTCAAAGATAGGTTCTTCACCGTGTACACGTACATCAGAGTTGAGCTGGTCTCCACTTAAGTAACTTTCCCCGTCCAGTTCAAAGCCCATTCGGCTAATATCCCCTAATGTAATAAGCCCCTCAAGAAAATCTTCATGATCCACAACAAGGGCGCACATTTGCTGCTTATCACTCAATAAAGTGAGAGTTTCTATCACTGTGGCAGATGGTGGAACTTTAACATATCTCTTTGACATGGCCTGGGAGACCTGGTAAAAAAGTTCAAGTGACAAACAAAAATCAGTAACAACAGCACAATTGCAATGTGGTTTTCTAGAATTAAGAGCTAATACAACTTTAACATGATATTATATAGGCTAAGCCAGAATTAAAGAGGCTGCCAAACCTTCAAATCATCTAGAAGCACTTCCTCTTGGTAGGTACCATAGTTACGAAGACCACTTTGTGAGATAGTAAGCTCAAGATCATCTACGGAATCACTTCGCGTCCAGACGCTACTATTTTTATCTTGTAGTGAAACTAAAGAATAACCACGCATGGGTGCTCTAAACCCTGAAGATTCACCATCATTTGGTTGGTTTACCACAGAAGGAACCCATATTGCCAGTCCAACTGCTCCCTGTTAGAGAGAGAACCAAACAAACGAATATGCATTAGGTTAGAAAATGCAGTAGCAAAATAGGAAACATAAACGTGAACATCTCTGCATAAAATGCAGAAAGAAGACTAGATTCAAACAAAGAGTTGGGAGGCAAGCACTAGCAATCATACTTACCATCAGAGGTAGCAAAATCCTGTAATCCTTTGTCAGCTCAAAGAGAAGCAATACGGAAGTCAACGGGACTGAGCAGACTGAAGCCAATGTCGCAGCCATTCCAACCTGCAGTCCAGACAATTAGTTTCATAAAACACTATTGTTTTAAGCAATGAGAAACAGAAACGTAACTGCAGAGCAACTTACAAGAGCATAAGCTTGTGGCTGTGCAACAGCAGCACTACCAGGTATAGCTGCATTTATTAAGTATGCAGCTGACCCTCCAAAAGTAGCTCCAACAGCAGCCCCGATCATCAAGCTTGGAGCATATAGTCCACCCACAAGACCAGACCCCTTGCAAAGGGCGGTCGCAACTACCTTCGCAGCTGCAAGTTGAGTTAACAACCAGATACCAGGAGCAGAAGCACTCTTCCCAGTATGCAATATTTCTTCAACATTTGTGAAACCCCAGTATAAAATCCCTGGATATTTGAGGGCTATGAGGCCAGCTCCAAGACCACCCAAAGCAGGGTACACTACAATGGGAAAATCAAACCTTTCTTTCATGTACGCGAAAAATCTTGAAAACCATACTACCAACCGTCCAAATACCACACTGACTGCCCCACAAAGCATTCCTAAGATGAGGTATAGAGGTAGCTCTGCAAAACAAAAATGGGAGGCAATGTAACCTTCAGAACCACCACCCGCAAAAAAAAGAAAAACCTTCAGAACCACCCCCTGTTCAGACATTGCAATACAAAAGGAGAAAATTATTACTGAGTGAAGAACCCGTGCCAACATATTAGAAAAACTAGGCTTCTGCGAGGAACTCGAAGTCTATATAGAAAAGGCCAAGTACTAAATTTCGTGACAAAATTGGATCTCGACCTTGTAACCAATGTCTCAACAAAAACGTAAAATTGTTTAATTGGGTTTAATGCCAGACAAAATTATCCAAGTTGTGTCCTACAACATGATGAAAAGACGGTTATGGTAATATATCCAAACTGTGATGAATAGATGAATCTCCACTCTTACAGTTAAAGGTTAAAAGAAGCAGGGCATGTACCAGCAGCAGATTTCAGCTCATATGCTGGCACTGTAAAAGCTGGTCTTTCTCCAAGCAAGACGTTTGATACAGTAGATGATATAACTGATGCCAATATTATCATAGCGGTCGTAAAAGGAGGTGCATTTTCTGCTTTAAGGGGCCGCAATACAGTCTCAATGGCAAAGAAACACCCAGCAACTGCTGCATTAAAGCCTGAAACCCCACACATAAGAAACACTTTATTAGCAAAAGCCATATCAAAGGGGTAACAACACAACTTAGGAGTTAGAAGTTAGGGGCACAAAGGCAGCAAGTTGGTTGTCATTAATTATGACATATCAGGTTATTTTAGAAAGGTATGCAGATTAATTCTTCAAATACCAAATAGTACTACATCCAGTGATAGGAAGTAGTGATGTAGACATGTCAACAAAATCTGACCCCTAATACCAGATCCAACTAACATGTTGTTCTCATTTTGTGATTTGTTACTGAATAAATTTATTCACTGCTAAATAAACAGAAGGGTGTCTAATTATCGATATTATACCTGAAGCAATTCCAGCAGCAGCCCCAGCAGCCACAAGAGCAATCCGTCTTTCGCGATTGTTCTCCATCATTTCTGAGCACCCAAGTGCACATGATTTACCAATATCCACACTAGGACCCTCAGGCCCCAATGAGCAACCGGTCCCAAGAGTCACGGCAGCCTGTACAGCCTTTACAGTCGGAAAGATGGCTGCAAGTAAACTGATTCCTTGGTTCTGCGGTTGTTTCGCAAGTTTGAGCTGTTCAAATATCTCGAGCAACCCGTGCATCATTCCTACGATTACACCTCCTGACACAGGGATCAGCAGTATTCTGTGCCAAGTATCAGATAGCCTCTGCAGACGGAGCCAAGCTGCACCTTCGTTGGGAGTACCTGCCCACGCCCAATCATGGATGACATGAACCTAGCAAATCAATAACAGGAGCTGTATATAGAATCAGTCATGCAGGATGTAAGCACAGAACTTCAGCATTTATTTCGAATTCTAGTGTCTGGATTACAGGTAACATTGTACAAACAGAAACTCTACATTGTGTCCATTAAAAAGCTGCACTGACATAATGTGGGCGCGTTTTAATGAAATTTGTTGTGTTTTGGCATCCACCACTTCAATCTCACATAATATGCACACTTAGTTTTAGTGTCTTGGTGATTCTCAGCTATCTGTAATTTTCATAAATCTTGGTCACCTCCTAAATTACAACAGTACTAAGCCTAAAATTTCAGTCAAAAGAAGTGTGCAATCTTGGTAGAAAAAAAACTTTTGCTACAATTATTAGTCTAGATTATATTCATATGGACTGGATTGCGGATGAGGATGGTTGGATGGTCGACTTAGAAATGTGACTGAGGTTTAAGAAAATCACAGGCAATTTAGGAATACATGTATATGCCAAAAAATAAAAACAATGTAGCGAGATCAGTAGTGCTATCATGCAGAAAATGGAACCTAATTTGCAACATGGCATGGATTTCAACCACTGTTTTGTTTCTTCCAAAGCATCTGTGCAGGCAAAGCAATAACCTATAGAACATCAACGCCAGTCAGATACAACACAATGCAGCAAGCGCCGCGCCTATGAGAACCGCAATCAGCTCAAGAACTCACCCCGCGGTTGAACGCGGCGACGCAGATGCCGGTGGCGAGCCCAAGGAGGCAGCCAATGAGCAGCAGCGCCCACTCGGGGGGCGCCCCGTCCCCGAGCTCCTCCCCCGGCCTCTCCCTCTGCGTCTGCGACGGCGCCGCAGACGGCTCCTCGGGGAGCGCGGCGGAGCGATCGAGCTGCTGCTGCTGCTGCCAGCGCGCAGATCCGCGGGCGTAGACGCGGCGGTCGAGGTGGCGCAGGAAGCCGCGCACGCCCCCGGCGCGCCTCGGGGAGGCGGCCCCGTCGGCCGCCTCGACGTCGACGTGGCGGTGGCCGGCGGCCGCGCGCGGCGAGGGGCACGACAGCGACGACGAGGTGGCGCCCGCCCCTCCGGCGACGGCGGCCGGGTGGGATCTGAGGAGCGAGGCGTGGTCGTCGTCGCAGGCGGGCATGGCGGCGTGGCGTCAGGGAGGCGGCCGCTGGAGATCCGGGGGCCGGGGCGGGGCGGAATGCGGGCGGGGGCGGCAAAGCGGCGAGGTTGACGAGCGGGGACGGCGGTGCTGCTTCTTATGGGAGGCGACGCGGGAAGGAGGGGAGACTGCCAGGGGAAGGACGCACGAGGCCGCGACAGGGATCCGCGCGAGTCGACCGACAGGTTGCGCACTCGCGGGGCACTGCGGGTGTGTGTGTGTGAATCTGCTTGGTGACGGCGAGGTGGCCGGATCTCCGCAGGCACCGGGGCAACGAGGGATATGCGTCCGATGATTATCATAACTGAACTTGTGTAGTGCGAGCGTTGAGTGTTGACAGGTTACATTTTTTGCTAAGGCTGGTGATAGTGGAGAGTAACTTAGACTAGTAACTTATATATGTTACTAGTTTATGTTACTACCTTCATAGTGGATAGTGTCATTAGGTGTGGTAACATAATTGCTTTTATTTATTATTTTGTAGACTCATTATGCGTTGGAAAGCGCTATTTGATGGTAACATATTATGTTACTCTATTTGCCTCTTTCCTTATTAACTACTTGTCACATCACCATTTTTACTTATGTGGCATCTATGTTACTATCTACGTTACTTCCACTATGACCAGCCTAATAAAAAATGATGTTCTGAGTTCGTCACTTGGAGTGAGCGGTGGCAAGTTGGTGATGATACTAAACTGTGAGTCATTTTTTTGCGAAAAGGTCCCTGGATTTATATAGAAGATACATCTGCAGTACAAAACACCTCAGCAGTAAAACAAATTACAGAGAGGTCCTTTGACCAGCAAACGATGAAATCCATCACCTATACAAGACGCAGTCGCGCCGCCGCCGCCGCCGCCTCGCACCCGAAGCTGCCTTGACCTTGAGGTGAGCGGGATATCATACGGACGGGAAGACTCCAATCTAAGGTCTGAACAGACCAACGCACCAGCACGGGAACCACCGCTGGCGAAGCTTCACATCGATCCAGCAGACACCACGAGCTCCTGTACAAGCAGCCGAGAAGCCCAACGCCGCACGCCGGGCCGCCGCTGCATGTTAGACTATGTATAGCTTCTGTACCTATGTACGTATATGGTACATATTGTAACACAACCATTATATATAATGAGATAAGCCATCCCTAGAGGGTTGTGCTGGTTCCCCAAAACTTATTGTTTTACATGGTATCACGCTAGGTTACGATCGCTTCCGCTTCTAAACCCTAATACCCGCACCGCCGCCGCAGCCGCCGCCGCCTTCACCGCCGCCGCCGCGCCACCGATCGCGCCGCCGCCATGTCGAGCGCCGCCACCACCGGTTCCACTGCTGCGGGCTTCCTCCCGGCCTCTCTTGCGGCTCTGCTCAATCTCCCGCTCGATGCCGTCTCTGTTCCGGCTCCGATCGGGACAAGGAGCATCGGCTCCGTCTTCTCCACACCGCCGGCGCCCTCGCTTGGGCGTGACCTCGTGGTCCACACCGCGGCGCCGCCGTCCGCTGCGGACTCCGCAGGCGTCGTCCCGCCGCTCCTGCCGCAAGCGGATCACA
>NC_041391.1:559065658-559084240 GCF_002162155.2 Triticum dicoccoides | reverse complement strand
GATCTATTGAGCGTTACAAAGCGCGACTTGTTGCTCGCGGTTTTCGGCAGCGTCATGGTCTTGACTATGAGGACACCTTCAGTCCTGTCGTCAAGCCTACCACTATTCAGCTTCTTCTCTCCATTGCTGTTTCTCGTGGTTGGTCACTTCGTCAACTTGATGTGCAGAATGCTTTTCTACATGGATTTTTGGAGGAAGAGGTTTATATGAAACAGCCGCCTGGTTTCTCTGATCCTGATCGTCCTGACTATATCTGTCGTCTTTCCAAAGCACTATATGGTTTGAAGCAAGCTCCTCGTGCCTGGCATGCCCGCCTTGCCTCTGCCCTTCGTGCTCATGGGTTTGTGCCGTCTACTGCTGACACTTCGTTATTTCTTCTACAGAAGCCAGAAGTCACTATGTATCTTTTGGTATATGTCGATGATATTATCCTTGTCAGCTCTTCTCAGTACGCTGCTAATGCTCTTGTCTGCTCTCTTGATGCTGATTTTGCGGTCAAAGATCTTGGGAAGCTTCACTACTTTCTTGGAGTTGAGGTCACTTCTCGTGCTACTGGTCTTGTCCTTACGCAGAAGAAGTACTCCTTGGAGTTGTTACAGAGAGCTGGCATGCTGAAGTGCAAACCGACCACCACACCCATGTCGTCTACCGACAAGATAACAGCTGTTGATGGTGAGCTTTTGTCTCCTGCGGATGCCACAGAGTACAGGAGCATTGTTGGTGGACTTCAGTACTTGACGATCACGAGACCAGATATCTCTTATGCTGTTAACAGGGTTTGTCAGTATCTTCAGGCTCCCAGAGATACTCATTGGGCTGCTGTTAAACGCATTCTTCGTTATGTTCAGTTCACCCTGACATTTGGTATGCATATTCGGCCGACTTCCTCTCGGGTCCTTTCGGCCTTCTCTGATGCAGATTGGGCTGGTAGCCCAGATGACAGGCGATCCACGGGGGGTTATGCAGTATTCTTTGGCTCTAATTTGATCGCGTGGAGTGCTCGGAAACAGGCTACTGTGTCACGTAGCAGTACTGAAGCTGAGTACAAGGCTGTGGCTAATGCTACTGCAGAGATTATTTGGGTGCAGTCTTTGCTTCAGGAGTTGGGTTTGTCTCAACCACAGCCTCCTATTCTTTGGTGTGATAACATCGGTGCTACATACCTTTCTGCAAATCCAGTATTTCATGCCCGAATGAAACACATTGAAGTTGACTATCACTTTGTACGGGAACGTGTATCACAGAAGCAACTCTAGATCAAGTTTATCTCATCTAAGGATCAACTTGCAGACATCTTCACTAAGCCTTTACCGCTGCCACAGTTTGAGGCTTGTAGGCGCAATCTTACCCTTCTCAGTTCTTTAGAAAGTGGCTAAGATTGAGGGAGGGTGTTAGACTATGTATAGCTTCTGTACCTATGTACGTATATGATACATATTGTAACACAACCATTATATATAATGAGATAAGCCACCCCTAGAGGGTTGTGCTGGTTCCCCAAAACTTATTGTCTTACACTGCACCTTCCCCACGAGCTCCACAGTAAGGCCGGAGCCAGGCTCGCTGCGACGAAGATGGAACGGGGCACCCGAAGCCCCACAGTGCAGCCGTCGCCTCCACCACGACCACTCCGTCCAGAGCACAAAATCTTGCAGAATCCGTGGATCCGCAAGCACCAACCGCCAGGAGCTCGACAACGACGCCTCAAGAGACCTCGCCAGGGTGGAGGATGAGCTCCAGCAAACTTATTCCTCTGCGACGCCGACACCTCCACCCTGCCAGCGCCGGCTGGAAACCTAGCTAGCCACCTAAATTCATTGATGGATTGGCATATCCAGGTGCTTAGATGTGCTTTGATTTCCTTGTCGTGTTTGGTGAAAGGGTTGACGACTCCACTCTAGAGTTAAACACTGACCTTTTAAGCATCTCCGAAACTATTAACTCAAAATGAAGTATCTATTATAGTTTAGGAGTGTCTATAACTCATCTAAATGAGATGTTGTTTTGGCCTAAAATTTAATCCGCGCGCTTGCACTGTTCTGCGTGATCGGCGGCCACACAGAAACCGTCGGATTGGTCATCTCGCATATGAATGGCCCATGGCATGTAGGGACAGGCGAGCGAGTGGTGGGTTTTTCAGTATTGTTGCATCTCTCCTCTTTTCACTCTTTTCTCAGATTGATCCCCTTCCTGTAATCTCCTCAATTCGATCTCCTTCCTCGCTTCCCATACTTCCAATCTTCCATGTCCAGCACCCAATGGCTAGCGGTAGTGGCAGTGCTGCGGGCATGTCATCCGATGTGAGCGGAGCAGCGTATCAATGTAAAGGAGGCGGACCATGGTGCTCAATTGATGCAGGGGCGGAGCAGTGTTTCGACATTTCGGCGACGGCATGGCACCCGATGTGGAAAAGCATGGCACGACGTCCCTGGATGGCCGGTGTCCCAACACATGGGGGGCGACGAGTATGAAGAAGACAAGAAGTCGGTGTGAGAAGGGCGCCGGTGGCCCTAGCACTTAATCTGGGCAGAGATGGATCGGGATGGCATCAGAGAAGTTGATGTGGCTCTACATTGGACAAGTGAGCGCTCATGGACCCTGAGGGTTGTTGTCGGGGTCAACTCCATGAACAGGTCGAGCTGCTCTATAAATTTCTTGCTTGTGCTGGTTCAAAGGTCACGAATCTAGAACCAATGTTCATGTATTATGATGGCGTAGACGGTGATCTTGATATAATGAGGGCTGGGACTGCATGCTACAACTTGGCCATGCTACATTGTGGAGGCTATCGTAGCATGCTTTGTGCTTGGTGTTTTAGGAACACACTTGGACTTGGGATCCGGATCATATGTGTTGGCATAGATAATCAATGCGTACTATGTGCCTTCTGGGTTACTGATGTAAAAAAAACGAGGGAAGGCCATCATGGCTAGTTTTATTAAAACTCAAATAATGTTTACATCGTCTACGAGCATACTGACAATAAAGTCAGGGGGCTCGTTCAACCAACTAAATGAAGTCTTATTACAGTAATTGAAATGAGCTAGCACATGAGCCGCTTGATTACAAGATCTATAACAATGCTTATAAACGACTTTCCCAATGGAAATACTTGTGTCCACACATTCTGCAAATATATTGCCGCCACTGAGTCCCGCCATATGGTTTGTCCATCACGGTAATTAATTACTTGCAAAGAATCCGATTCAGCTTCTACCCGGTTACACCCAAAGGAGTTAGAAAAAATTAGCCCGTCTCGCATGGCCAAGGCTTATGTTGTTATTGCATCCACCGCGATAGGTATAAACTTGCATTGGGCTCCCAAAAAATTACCTTGTCATCACGCAGGATAGCCGCCGTAGCACCAACTCCTTTGTTCGAGTAGTACGCCGCATCAACATTTAACTTAATGAACCGAGGGTCCGGCTTACACCACTTTGCTTCAGGGGAATTTCTCACTAGAGATGTAGCCCTCTGTTGCTTGAGATTGATAACACAGAGAGTGCCCACCTCCAAGGGGGGGGGGGGGTTGATTCATTGTGTGTCACTTTTTTACGAATCCACATCCACCAAAGGTACCAATCCCCAGTGGCTATTACTTGTTTGAAGTTAAGTATTGGGTGTATCTCAAGCTGCTAGTCTGGCAATGATAAGATAAATTCCAAAATCGCAGTCCCCGATCTATCAACCTGGATCGCTTGGTCGATGATATTTGTGACGCCCGGCTTTGTCCACAAGTGTCGTACATTCGAGCATAAAAACATTAAATGACGGATATCTTCATCCCCTTGTTGACAAATAGGACAAGCGCCATTGGAACTAATGTGCCAGTTAGTAAGTATAGCTCTTAGTGGGATAACTCCTCACAGTGCTCGCTAACAAAAAATATGTACTTTACGTGGAAATTGAAGTTTCCATAGAGTATTCCAGACTGCCCAAGGGGGTAGAGCCGCCAGGATGTCCCATCGTAGTTGCATGTGCCCCAAAACTATGCATCCACTGGATATGATATGCACTCTTTACTAAGAAAATACATATCATGTTCGAGTCATCGAGTGCCATGCCACAAAGTCGTCAAAACCATGCAAGTGTAGTGGAATCTGAATAATTCTGTGGGCATCCACTAGATTGAATAAGCTTGTTATTAGCGCCTCATCCCACGTACCATTAGCCACATCGATTAATTCTCAAACTTTGGTTAGGACCGTTTGACCCCTCGGTGATATCACCATTCTATTCGGACTAGAGGGGTTCCACGGATCCGTCCATATATTCACATGTTCACCAGTCCCAATCCTCCAAATGTATCCTTTCTTGAACGTTTCCAACCCCATCAAAATACTTTGCCACGTGAAGGACGACCCATTTTTTGGTGTAGCATCAATAAGGGAACCATTTGGGTAATATTATTCCTTGAGAACTCTTGCAACCAAAGAATCTGGGTCATTGATCAACCTCCAATATTGCTTGGACAACATTGCCAAGTTAAAGGAGTTGAAGGTCATGGAACCCCATGCCTCATTCACTCTTAGGGATACACAACTTCCACCATGCCATCCAGTGCATTTTTTGGTCTCCTTATCATCACCCCACCAGAATTGTGCAATGGCATCCTTGATCGCCTTGCAAATTCCCTTTGGTAAGCTAAAAAAAACATAGCAAAAACAAGAATAGCTTGGGCCACAACTTCTAATAAGATCCCCTTCCCTCCTGTAGATAATATTTTCCGCATCCATCCCAACAATCTGATTTTAATTCTCTCTACAAAATGTCTGAAGCAGTCACTTCTGTCAGCTCCCACTAGAGCTGGGAGGCCTAGGTATTTATCAGATAATGCTTCTATATCAATGTACAAATTTTCACAAATCTTAGGGTTACTGATGTAATTACTGTTGTAGTAGTTACAACATTTTGCATGTTTGAAATGGATATACTAGAGGATTTTTCAGTGGGATTCACATAATTTTGTTTTCTTTTTGTTTTCATGCATGTTTATACACTCACAGTAGGCATTTTCGACTATTATCATGGACATACGCAAGGCAATGTTTTCTTTGACATTTTTTAGCAGATTTGCATAACATTATACTAGCTATAGAGTTACACACTCTCGTCAACATAATTTCTCATGCACGGCTATGCCTGTTCACTGAGAAGAATTCCCCGAATGTGACCTCATCATCTTTTCTCTCAATTTGTGTCATCCTCGTCAATCATCTCTCTTCTGCATGTTTCCCTTCAATCCTCGACAAAATGCCGTGGATGTAGAGTGGCGTCTCTGGCCTCCACGGACTCTCAATTTTGGTTAGCTGACACTGCTTCAACGCATGTATGTTCTGTAAGTGATCATCTCAGATTTTCTGAAGATCATAAGAAGAGTTGCACAACCATACTTTCGGAGTTGCACATCGACTGTTAGGTAGTTGGTCAAGGTAGCTATAGAACTTGCACATCCTATTGGAAGGGTTGTTCGGGCGGCGGTGTCCACAATCGTGCCCACAATGGTGCTTGGGGTGTGACTAACAAATTCATTGTGGCCAAGGGTAGCAGGTCATCGAGGAGACCTTGGACATGGGCCTGGAGCAGCAGTGTCACCGCCTCATCGTGTCCCTCTTTTTTTTCCTTGGCTCGTATCTAGAGAGATGCCATTGTCGGGAGGTCATCCAAAGTTGCACACTCATGCTTTCAAAGTTGCATATCGACAGGCAGCCAGTTGGCCGAGGCAGTTGTGAAAGTTGCATATCCTACTGGTAGGGGTAGTTATGGTGAGGTGCCTGGGCAGGAGAAAAGTTACATATCGGCTACTAGACAGTTGGTCAGGGTAGCAACTGAAGTTGCACATCCACTGCTAGGCAGTTGGCCTAGGCAACAGACGGTAAAACTGCACATCCATGGGAAGGGGGAGTTGCACATGGACTACTAGGCAGCTGTCCATGGCAGTAGGCAAAGTTGCACATCTCACTATTAGGGGGTAGTTTGGGTGGAGGTTCCATAAGTGAAAACTACATGTCCACTGCACGGACTGCGAGTTGCACACTCTCGTCGGCATAGTTACTCACGCACGGGCTCCAGGAGTTGCACACGCGCGGTGGACTAGTTGCTCACATGCGATTGCGGAGTTGCACACCATGGTCGGCATAGTTGCTCACGCACAGACCGCAGAGTTGCACACTCTCGTTAGATACTTTCTCACACACGGTTGCGGATTTGCACACTCTCATCAGGATAGTAGCTCACACACGGCTATGGGAGTTGCACACCCTCGTCGGCATAGACGCACACGTACGACCACAGAGTTGCATGCTCTTGTCAGCATAGTTGCTCACGCACGGGTTGCGGGAGTTGCACAAGCGTGATGGATTACTTGCTCACGCACGACTGGAGAGTTGCACACCCGGGCAACATAGTTGTTTACACACAGACTGCGAGGTTGCATACTCTCGTCGGATAGTAGCTCACACACGTTTGTGGTCGTTGCACACGCATGGCGACATAGTCGACAATCATGATAGCGGGAGTTCCACACGCATGACATTATAGCCGCACATTGATAGCCCAATTTTTTGAGGGTAGAGGATTCAACCCAAATTTGTTGATTCGACACACAAGAGGAGCCAAAGAATACTTTTAAGTATTACCAGTTGAGTTGTCAATTCAATCACACCTGGAGACTAAATATTTGCAGTAGTGTGATCAGTAGCACAACAACATGATAGTTGATAGAAGTAGCAATGATAGTAATACTAATAGTAACAGTAATAGCAGTAGTTTTGTAGCTGTTGTAACAGTAGTAACATCAGTAGTAACTTAGCAAGATCAATATGTGAAAAGCTCGTAGGCATTGGATCGGTATTAACGTTGGATAATATTCATCATATAACAGTCATAACCTAGGGCGACACAAAATTAGCTCCAATTCATCAATGTAATGTAGGCATATATTCCGTAAATAGTCATACGTGCTTATGGAAAAGAACTTGCACTGGTACGCGTCGGTGCTATATAAACGGTTTTTAACCCCTTTCCGCGACGGCATTTGGAACCGTCGCCAAGTGAGTGTGGGCGATAGGGGGGGTCCTTCCCACACAACCTAGAAACCATCGGGAATATGCCCTCCTGGCACACATGCTCGGCAAAATGAGGTCGTGTGCGACCGGCGAGCGACCAAATACGCTTATACGTATAGTAGTGCTCAAAAATATATAATTATACAGGCGAAATCGTTTCCGGTCGTAAGTACATCCCACACAGTCAGTCCCGCTAAACGTTTCCGTTCGTATATACATCCCACACAGTTGCTGCAAGGAAAACGTTTCCATTCGTAGGTACATCACACACAATTTTCCCCGTTAAATCGTTTGTGATAGCGTTTCCATTGCACACAATATGAATAATTTTATCGTTTGTGCTATTAAATGCATCACACACGGTGCATAGAAGAAATTGTGTGGCAAAGGCTATCCATCACACACAGCTTTTATGTGGTAAATGTTTGCACGAGGTGCCCTAACGCAAACAGTTTTGAAGAGAATGTCGTGTGTGATTCTTCATCGATCCAACACGGTTTATTCCTAGAAACTGTGTGTGTTGCCTTAGGTCATCGCCCACGGTATTTTCTCAATAACCATTTGCAATAGCAATAACCAATTAGTAGGCTAATTCGCCATTAGCAGGCTAATTGCCCTATTATTAATAATCCATTTATTAATCTAATTGACATTCATATTAAACACATAATATATTTCATTCCCATATTAAGGAAGTAGGATTTCATAATTGAAATAGATCAGAGTACAACATGATATAGCTTCAACACTCAACTACCCCATTACACAACTGCATCAGCACCAAGTTTCACATGCAACATCTAGAACCTTTCAAAATTAGCATCATAGACGGTACATAGACATATGCATCTCATCGAGAAAACTGCTGAAGCGAAAGGCGAATATTGAGCCTTCATTGATGTTGAAGGTCTTTGCAACTTTAGGCCAGTGCCTGTGGATGATTAACCGTCCATACTTCGTCCTCTTCAGGAACACTTCAATATTGAACCATGGGTATTGTATGAATACCTTCCTCGCCTCCTCACCATACAGGTGGTTTGAGAGGTAATCATCAGTGAACCGTTTTGGAAAGGCCTGATAACAAGGATGTGCATAAATATCTTCTCTATATTGGAAATGGGGCGAAGGAATAAAAAAGACAAGGTATAATAGTTAGTACCATCCTGTAGTGAACTGACGTCTTCTTCATTGTGCAGACAAAGATCTTGTTGTTATCCTAACAACCTTTCTGAGTTTCTTGACTTGAATGATATTCATGGACAACTCATTTCCCCATATGCAAAAGGGTCGAAAAGTGGGTCAAAACCTCGCAGGACCTACATGTGCAAGACAAATTGTTTAAAACCTAAGTATTAGAATGGTTTCTGCAATTGCACAATAATGTGCTATTAGACAAAGGACCATGCATGTGCAAACCTCGATTGTAAACCTCAGTGCTTCCCATTGCTTCCCTGCAACACATATAAGATAGTTAGTGATCAGGTTAAGTGAGGATTCACATGCTATTAGTAAAATATGTTGATGAAAAATAAGCACATTGCATATTCATTAGATTAATTCAAGCCACATGGAAAACCCATTTATCCAAACCAAGCATCATTAAGAACTAGGAAATATAGCAATTGTACATGTTTCCATGTATTAAGTGCAGCCAAATTTGATTATTCCTCACATGCACAACAATACAAAATTCTACCCACGACAATTGGAATTGCATTGCGGAATTGAACCAAGCAGTTAACTAAACACCACAACAAATGAACCAAACATTAACTGAGCACCACATTGCACAATATAACATACTCCTAATAGAAGATCAGACAGTTAACCAAACCAAGCATGCTTAACAACTTGGAAATATAGCAATTGTATTTGTTTCTCATGTATTTAGTATAGCCAAATTCGATTTATTTCTCACATGGTATACAATAACAGAATGCACCCACAACAATTGAACATCACATTGCAGAATGGAACCAAACAGTTAACTGATACGTCCATTTTGCATCATGCTTTTATATCGATAATTATTGCATTATGGGTTGTTATTACACGTTATGTCACAATACTTATGCCTATTCTCTCTTATTTTACAAGGTTTACATGAAGAGGGAGAATGCCGGCAGTTGGAATTCTGGGCTGGAAAAGGAGCGAATATTAGAGACCTATTCTACACAACTCCAAAAGTCCTGAAACTCCACGGAAGTTATTTTTGGAATTAATGAAAAATACTGAGCGAAGAAAATACCAGAGGGGGGCCACCCACCGTCCACGAGGGTGGGGGCGCGCCCTACCCCCTGGGCGCGCCCCTGCCTCGTGGGCCCCCTGGCAGGCCTCCGGTGCCCATCTTCTGCTATATGAAGTCTTTTACCCTGGAAAATATCATAAGAAAGCTTTCGGGACGAAACACCGCCGCCACGAGGCGGAACCTTGGCGGAACCAATCTAGGGCTCCGGCGGAGCTGTTCTGCCGGGAAACATCCCACCGGGAGGGGAAATCATCACCATCGTCATCACCAACGATCATCTCATCGGGAGGGGGTCAATCTTCATCAACATCTTCACCAGCACCATCTCCCCTCAAACCCTAGTTCATCTCTTGTATCCAATCTTTGTCCCAAAGCCTCAGATTGGTACCTGTGGGTTGCTAGTAGTGTTGATTACTCCTTGTAGTTGATGCTAGTTGGTTTATTCGGTGGAAGATCATATGTTCAGATCCTATATGCATATTAATACCCCTCTTATTATGAACATGAATATGATTTGTGAGTAGTTACGTTTGTTCCTGAGGACATGGGAGAAGTCTTGCTATAAGTAGTCATGTGAATTTGGTATTTATTCGATATTTTGATGAGATGTATGTTGTCTTTCCTCTAGTGGTGTTATGTGAACGTCGACTACATGACACTTCACCATTGTTTGGGCCTAGAGAAAGGCATTGGGAAGTAATAAGTAGATGATGGGCAGACTAAGGCATTGCCTAGTGGTGTGAAGGGGCTGATGCCTTCCCACCCATCCAAGTTCAAGGCACGGTACTTGCAATTTGGGTTTGTTGCATCAATTATACTGTAGGGGGTTCCCTTACAGTCTTTTTATAAAAAAAGTAGATGATGGGTTACTCGAGTGACAGAAGCTTAAACCCTAGTTTATGAGTTGCTTCGTAAGGGGCTGATTTGGATCCATATGTTTCATGCTATGGTTAGGTTTACCTTAATACTTATTTCGTAGTTGCGGATGCTTGCAATATGGGTTAATCATAAGTGGGATGCTTGTAAAAGAAAGGGCAGTACCCAAGCACCGGTCCACCCACATAGCAAATTATCAAAGTACCGAACGTGAATCATATGAGCGTAATGAAAACTAGCTTGACGATAATTCCCATTTGTCCTCGGGAGCGTTTTCCTTCATATAAGAACTTGTCCAGG
Organism: Triticum dicoccoides; assembly: GCF_002162155.2. Taxonomy (NCBI): domain Eukaryota; kingdom Viridiplantae; phylum Streptophyta; class Magnoliopsida; order Poales; family Poaceae; genus Triticum; species Triticum dicoccoides. Next base: position 559,073,749 of record NC_041391.1, on the reverse strand, counting down.
CTTGTCCTTTGCTACAAAAAGGATTGAGCCACCTTGCTACACCTTATTTACTTTTGTTACTTGTTACCCATTACGAATTACCTTATCACAAACTATCTGTTACCGATAATTTCAATGCTTGCAGAGAATACCTTACTGAAAACCGCTTGTCATTTCCTTCTGCTCCTCGTTGGGTTTGACACTCTTACTTATCGAAAGGACTACGATAGATCCCCTACACTTGTGGGTCATCAAGACTCTTTTCTGGCGCCATTGCCGGGGAGTGAAGCGCCTTTGGTAAGTGGAACTTGGTAAGGAAAACTTTATATAGTGTGCTGAAATTTACTGTCACTTGTTACTATTGAAAGCAATCCTTTGAGGGGCTTGTTCGGGGTATCTTCACCCCGACCAGTAGAGCAAAGAGTTGCTCCTCAACCTACTGAACCTGCTGAAAGTGTTTACTCTGAAATTCCTTCGGGTATGGTAGAGAAACTGCTAACTAATCCTTTTACAGGAGATGGAACATTGCATCCCGATTTGCACCTAATCTATGTGGATGAAGTTTGTGGATTATTTAAGCTTGCAGATATGCCCGAGGATGTTATCAAGAAGAAGGTCTTCCCTTTATCTTTGAAGGGAAAGACATTGACATGGTTTAGGCTATGTGATGATATGGGATCATGGAACTACAACCGATTGAAATTGGAATTTCATCAGAAGTTTTATCCTATGCATCTTGTTCATCGTGATCGTAATTGTATATATATATATATATATAATTTTTGGCCTCGCGAAGGAGAAAGCATTTCTCAAGCTTGGGGGAGGCTTAAGTTAATGCTATATTCATGCCCCAATCATGAGCTCTCAAGAGAGATTATTATTCAAAAAAATTATGCTCGGCTTTCTCTCAACAATCGCTCCATGCTCGATACTTCTTGTACTGGTTCTTTTATGTTGAAGACTATTGAATTAAAATGGAATTTATTGCAAAGAATTAAATGCAACTCTGAAGATTGGGATCTCAATGAAGGTAAGGAGTCAGGTATAACACCTAAATTTGATTGTGTTAAATCTTTTATGGACACCGATGCTTTTCATGAATTTAGCACTATATATGGACTTGACTCTGAAATAGTAGCTTCTTTCTGTGAATCATTTGCTACTCATGTTGACCTCTCTAAGGAGAAGTGGTTTAAATATAATCCTCCCATTGAAGTAAAAGTAGTTGCACCTATTCAAGTTAAAGAAAAGACTATCACTTATAATGATCCTATTGTTCCTACTACCTATATTGAGAAACCACCTTTCCCTGTTAGGATAAAGGATCATGCTAAAGCTTCAATTGTGGTTCATAACAATAATACTAGAACACCTACACCACCTGGGCAAATTAAAATTGAACCTAGTATTGCTATGGTTAAAGATCTCTTGGCTGATAATATTGATGGGCATGTTATTTACTTCTGTGATGAAGCTGCTAGAATTGCTAGACCCGATACTAAAAATAAACATAGACCTGTTGTAGGCATGCCTGTTATTTCTGTTAAAATAGGAGATCATTGTTATCATGGCTTATGTGATATGGGTGCTAGTGCAAGTGCAATACCTCATTCCTTATACAAACAAATTATGCATGATATTGCACCTGCTGAGATAGAAGAAATTGATGTTACAATTAAGCTTGCCAATAGAGATACTATTTCACTAGTTGAGATTGTTAGAGATGTTGAAGTATTGTGTGGGAAAGTTAAATATCCTGCTGATTTTCTTGTTCTTGGTTCCCCACAAGATGACTTTTGTCCCATTATATTTGGTAGACCCTTCTTGAATACTGTTAATGCTAGGATAGATTGCGAAAAGGATATTGTTACGATTGGTTTAGGGGATATGTCTCATGACTTTAATTTTGCTAAATTTCGTAGACAACCCCATGATAAAGAATTGCCTAGTAAGGATGAAATTGTTGGTCCTGCTTCTATTGCCGTGCCTCCTAATGATCCTTTAGAACAATATTTGCTAGACCATGAAAATGATATGTTTATGAATGAAAGATGGGAGATAGATGAAGTATTCTTTAAATAGGGACCTATTTTGAAACACAACTTGCCTGTTGCAATTCTAGGGGAAACTCCACCACCCAAGGGTGATCCCGTGTTTGAGCTTAAACCACTACACTACAAAAAAAATACACTTCTGTGATGATACGTGTTTGTCACAATAGGTCGCGTTTTTTGTCATGCATGTACATCCATGACGATTTTATGACAGAATCAAGATAGTCTTACCTATGCTGTCGTACAAGTGTTCCATGACATTACCAAAATTATCATCACGGAAGTGTCCACTTACATGACAATAAATCGCGCGTCACAGAAGTGCTTTCGTTAAGGGTGACCGACACATGGCATCCACCGTAACAGAACACCGTTAAGCTATCGGGTCCGGTTTTGGATCCGATAACCCGTTAATAGCCCGGACCAATGGGGATTTTCCATGTGTAAAATCATTATTGGCAGAAGGAAACACGTGTTGCCTCACCGTTGGGACAGATGTCATCCACTCATTGGACAGGAGGCGCCTATGATAGGTCAACACGTGGCACGGCCCAACAGTGGCCCATTCCGGTGAAAAGGCCGGCCCAGTAATTAGCAGGCCGGCCCATATAAGGCCTACTTGTGTCAGGTCCATTTAAGCCCACGGCCCATACGAGATGTGCCAATTCAATGGATGGGCCAATTTTCAGGATGTACATCTTTCGGCCTTTTAGCGACCCATTTAAATGTTGGGCTAATTTCCATCCTGGTGTGTCTTTCAGCCTATTGACGACCCATAAATCTGATGGGCCATTTGTACTCGGACCTGAGTTTCGGCCTTTTAGCGGCCCATTTAAATGTTGGGCCAATTTCTGGCCCGGTGTCACTTTCAGCCTGTTGACGGCCTATAAATCAGTTGGGCCATTTGTAGTCGGACCTGAGTTTTGGCATTTTAGCGACCCATTTAAGTGTTGGGCCAATTCCCGGTCCTGTGTGCCTTTCGGCCTGTTAACAGACCATAAATGAGTTAGGCCATTTGTAGTCGGACCTTAGTTTTGGCCTTTTAACGGCCCATGCCCTTCATGGTCCAATACCAGCCCGGTTTCTCTTTCGGCCTGTTAAAGGCCCACAATACAGTTGGGCCATTTACAATACAACCTGGCTTTCGGCCTCTTAGCGGCCCATGCTCTTCATGGTCCAATACAAGCCCGCTGTCTCTTTCGGCCTGCTAAAGGCCTACAGTATAGTTGGGTCATATGTAGCCCAAACTTAGTAACGGCATGTTAACAGCCCGTGAAATAAATTGGGCCCACCTGTTGCCCGCTTCGATGTCGGCCTGTTAACGACCCGGGAGGTAAGAGGGCTGACCATTAACTTTCAGCCTAGTAACGGCCCATTAACTTAATGGGCCCACTAAAGTTCGTACATGTCTTTAGGCCAAATTAGATAATTTGAGCCCATTACAACGAGCAATTATGCACAGGACCAAAATCGATTAAGCAAAGGTATGGCATACAGGGAATAACGTTGCACATCCAACATATATTACAGGAAATTACATCCACTGGGCAATCAAAGATTGATGCCAGTGCAAATAAATGAGCAGAACCTAACCATTTACAACGTCACAATCTGCAACCTCAGCACAGATGACGCCCATAAGCATGTGGGCAAGTTCTTGCTGCTTTGCTACACTGTCTCTGAAAACATTGATCAGTTGTTGTGTCGCACGACTCTGCACCTCTGATTCATCCACCATTTACATCATTGCTTCAGCCATTAATTGGTTCACAAACATACATTTATTCTGTTGCATTCGAGATAGAGGATACTGAACAGATTCAGGTGGCGATTTTGGCAGGCTTGTATTATTGATAGTGGAGAGTGTCTCGACCACTGCATCATAAATAAATTAGGACGAGAACCAAACAGATTAATCATGAGTTATTGCCATATTACCTGGCCTAGATTTACTGGAAAGAAACAATGGGGTTGCCTTGCTGTTTTCAGAGTTTGTCTTCTTATCTTCAGCAGCCTGCACAAAATTAACACACTAGCATTGCTATCATTGGCCAAGTCAGATAATAGGAAAGCAACATTGACACAACGAACGTTTGGGCAACTAGCCTACACCAAATTAACACAATATGGCACAACTATCATCGGCCAGGTAAGGTAATACGAAAGCAACATTGACACAATGAATGAATGGGCAACCAGAGAAGCATTACAATTCAGTAATGTGTGTGATATGAGATAGTACATTCATGCAACTCAGTATGCAAAACTACTAGGCAGTTTTCCTTACAAAAATCAACATTGGCGCCTTTAACATTTTTCTACAACTAATTTTAGATCAGATAAAGGTTAGATTCACGCCGATTAAGAAAATACATGCTGATGTAAAAATATAGTGATATACAACAGGTACTTACATCAGCATTGGAGCATAGAGAATTCCCGCAAGATATTTTCCTCGAATACGATCCCAATGGTGGAAGTCTTCTATCGTTTAACCTTATTTTCTAAAAGAGAGATGGGTAAGAAACATGTAGAAAATATTATCAGAATGCTATAAAATTTCATGATGCGAGGATACGCACACGCTTCTTAGAATGGAGTTGACATTCTTTTGCTGGACTGGAGCGGACTAGTTCTTTGGCCACTGGAATCTGCTTATTATCAGTGGGAGTTGGGTTTCTCTGTGCTGGAGCAGTATCTATGAAAAATGGAGTTGGATTATTATCTCCTGGAGTTTGGATCTTTTGCAACGACCTGGTTTGTAACCCTTCAGATTCTAACATAGCCGTCTTCCCCTTGCATGCCTTATATAGAAGAATGGTGATTCAGTTATAAAACATGCTACAGTAGAGATGGAATAGGTACTGAAGAATAGAAAGGCATGACATATTGACATGTATTCCCTCCATCCGGAAATAAATGAATGGGGTCTAGGCGTATTTCAGTTCTAGATACATCCAGTTTTATCCATTTCTGCGACATGTAATCCGGACGGAGGGAGTATGATGTAAGAGCTAGGGATACGACAGGACAACACAGTAAAAAAACACTGAAAAACCCACTGCAGAACCAAAGTATTCAAACCCACTGATATGAGATAGTACACTCATGCAGCTCAGGATGCAAAACTACCAGACAGTTTTCCTTACAAAAATCAACATTGTGGCCTTTAATCATACATTTTGCTACAATTAAATTTAGATTAGATAAAGGTTGGATTCACGCCGATTAACAAAATACATGCTGATGTAAAAATATAGTGATATACAACAGGTACTTACATCTACATTGGAGCACAGAGAATTCCTGCAAGAATCTTTCCTCATAAATGATACCATTGCAGAAATTCTTCTATCTGTTAAGCTTATTTTCTAAAAGAAAGATGGGTAAGAAACATGTAGAAAATATGATCAGCATGCTATAAAATTTCACGATGCAAGGATACGCACACGCTTCTTAGAATGGAGTTGACATATTTTTGCTGGACTGGAGTGGACTAGTTCTTTGGCCACTGGAATCTGCTTATTATCAGTAGGAGTTGGGTTTCTCTGTGCTGGAGAAGTATCTATAAAAACTGGAGTTGGTTATTATCTCCTGGCGTTTGGATCTTTTGCAAAGGCCTTGTTTGTAACCCTTCAGATTCTAACATAGTCGTCTTCCCCTTGTATGCTTTGTATAGAAGAATGGTGCATTAATTATAAAACATGCGACAATAGAGAGATGGAATAGGTACTGAAGAATAGAAAGGCATGACATATTGACATGTATTCCCTCCATCCGGAAAAAATGGATGGGTCTAGGCGTATTTCAGTTCTAGATACATCCTTTTTTGTCCATTTCGGCAACATGTAATCCGGACGGACGGAGTATGGTGTAAGAGCTAGGGATATGACAGGACAACACAACAAAAAAACACTAGTTGAATGTAAAACTGTATGCTAGCGGAATACGTACAGAAATAACTAAGGCAAGATACATGTGTATGATTGTGAAACTAAGATGGCATTGCAACAGAGCACTACAACATCACTTCAATGTAAAAAACATGGTATGGTAGACAGATGAAGTACATACTGATGAATAACAATGCATAAGATATTCAGAAGCATGATGTCCAAATTAAGCAGATGGCATTGCGATAGAGTAGAATGACAGTACTTGAATTTGAAAACATGTTATCATGAATGGAATAGGTACTGAAAAACAGGAAGGCATGACATATTTACATGCATGATCAGCATGCTAAGCACATGGCATTGCAACAAAGTAGATACACTCCAGGACATTATATGCATGTTGTACCCATATCACAGGCCAAGTTAGAGCAAGGACCTTGTGGGGTGAAGAGGATTCATCATCTTTCTGCAAGTCTTCTGAAGAACTGCCTTTACATGTCCCATCATATTGGGTATCATTGACATCAAGTTTATTGGCCTTTACATTGCTCCATGAGGTTCTTGTGGATATATCAGTGTGTGCAATTATATCTGACATGCATGGAAGACAACCAGTAGTTAGATTTATGTAATGAGTGCCTGTAGGAGATGACATAAATAGTAGGACTGGGGTTAACTAGTAGCAGCAGGTCTCATAAACTAAAGGGAGAACACAGATGAAAGCTACAGAATATGTATCGCTTGTAATCGAGATTAACTAGATGGCACACAAAAGTATTAAAGAACAACATAGGTAATACTAGAAGTGGTATAATACTATAATCACCAGCCTGTGGGATAGCATTGGCTGATGGATGATAACTATGGAACAACATTACCTAAAGACCAAGTATCTTAGCTGAACTATGGAACAACGTTAACTCCTGAACAAGACCCGTAAGAGATCAACATGAATATACAGTGAAATGTGATGATCTATTTTCCATGCTTAGATGAATAACAAAGCCATAAATGTTGCACACAAGTAAGATGAGGGTACAACCTATCTGGCTGCCATCCATAGGAGTGAGCATCATGTGCTGACTTGTCGATGGCCCTACAGTTGCTGTGGCTGTCCATGTCGGGCACGCGCATTCGATGCAGGGAACTGTTGAGTGGGGACTATAGCTCCCTTCTGGTGTATGCTTCCCTTGTTGGAGCAGTTGCGGTGAGTCGAAAGACGGTGTGTCTGAAGATGCAGATAACACATAATGTTAAGAACGACATATCTCTTTGATCTGAAGAAATACACAAAGAGATCAACAGCAAGGTACGAGAGTGGTCACACGTCTGTTGACTGAAGACTAAACTGGGGTCACACGATTTTATTTTATTTTGGTACTGTCCGATCTACGCCGGATGGCTTGATGGCCGTCTTGTGCCTCCCGGCTGACACTATTCGGAATCTTCCCCGAAGAGCCAGCGACCAACGGCAGAGCAGCCTGCCTCCGCCGTCCGTGGCCCCGGCCAAAACCCCGCTCCCCGCCCCATCGCACTGCCGTGGTTGCGCCGCCCCCGAGCCAATCCACAAAGACTCCCCGTCATCCAGATCCGACGGCAGCAGTACCTTCAACCCACACAACTCTAAAAGATAGCCATCTAAGCGTTGCTTCCATGGCGAACTTGTGGCCCCGCACCCTTACGTTAGACACCAGCCAACTAGGAGCCTAGGAGCTCTGCCGCCTCGAGGGGTGCTGCTTCCCATTGGGAATCGATTGGCCCAGAATAAAAATTCAGATAACTGACGCCTAAATAAAGTGATTTGATATGAGGGTGCGACCTATCTGGTGGCATGGTGAAGTAGGCAGGTCCAGCTGCCGAGTCGGTGAGGCCAACGCGGTTGCGGTGGCGATCGGCGGCAGGGAAAGAGCAATGCTGCGACGGTCGATGGCTACGGGGAAGCAGCGCCAGGACTTTGGACGGATCCAAAGTTGGAGCCGCTCCGGCACTTGGTGCAATGGCGGGGGTGAATCGGCTCCGGTACAGTTCACGCGATCGTCATCGAGGCAACACCAGCAGCACAGAGTAAGAGGCACACGGCCTAGTGCACCACAGCAAATGGACAGCGTCTCCGGCATTAGGGAGGAGGGCGACTATGAAATTGGTGCGGTGGGGGGTGCCAT